>NC_059328.1:146738544-147088544 GCF_018350155.1 Leopardus geoffroyi
TCCCGCAACCTCATTCTGCCTCTTCTCTTTATAGGCTTTTCCCTTGATCAAATTAAATCCATACAAACCTTGTGTGCTTGGAAAGAAAACAAATGAAAATTCTCTTCCCAAGCTCTCGTCACTCACCGTTTCATAGAGGCTTCCATGGGGCACAATGGTCTCTGATATGCTCCTTCCTATCGGAACCGCCAGGGCACGTCTGCGGGACAGGGGAGTAAAACCAAAGCACCAGCCCATTAGCTAGTTGAGTTTATTATATTTTTTCATGTTTACTTATTTTTGAGAGAGAGACAGAGTGTGAGCGGAGGAAGGGCAGAGAGAGAGGGAGACAGAATCCAAAGCAGGCTCCAGGCTCAGAGCTGTCAGCACAGAGCTCGATGTGGGGCTTGAACTCAGGAACCGTGAGATCACGACCTGAGCTGAAGTCGGTCACTTAACGACTGAGCCACCCAGGCGTCCCTTGCTGGTTTACTTGTAATCTCCCAACAAGTCAGTGCTACTTGGTGGCACTCAGATTGGTACACAATCACTTTGTCCAAAAAGGCCATTTCTCATAAAGGATGAAACACAACTCATCTTCCTGAAAGCAATTATGAAAAAAGTTGGAACACTAAGAGAGATGAAACATCAGCCTCAATAGCCAGTTTTTAATACATTTAGTACATTTTAATACATTCTTGTCAGTGGCTAAGTATGGAGGCAGTCGGATGACGGTGGAAACAATCACCGCCCTGTTTTAGGCAAACTTAATCCTTATCCAGTGCTGTGTAGTCTCAGACAAGACACTTAACCTCTCTGAGCTTTGGTCTTCTCCTCTGTAGAATGAATTTGTTCAACTATGTGGTATTGTTATAGGGAGTAGATATTTTCCATTCCTCTTTAATGTGAACTGGCTGGTGTTGCGTTACCTACAACTAATATGGGGTTGCCATTTCTCTGTTCTCTAAGGAGTCCAATTACCATGTCTAATCCGTTTTAGTATTTTATAAATATTAAACGTGTGTAAAATACTGTATCTAGTAATGACATATACTAAAAGTCAGCTTCAGATCTTCATTTGTGGTATTTGGGCTAATTCCTATATATCCAAACTTATAAAGTTGTAAAGTACCTTGAGGCAGTCTGTCTGTCTGCTTCCAAGCAAGATACTGCCTACCAAAGCAGAAAGAAGGATGCTGCTTCAAAGGGGATTAAAGCTATTTTACAGCCTTTATTGTTAACACATTCAATGTTTAAAAAAAATCCTTAATATGAAGTTTTTGATACCCTAAATGTAAGCTAAGCCTTCATTTTTTTGCCCACAAGAATAATAAAGGTGCTGTTTTCATAACGCTTGACTTGTACTGTATGTTTATGCAAATATTACCATAGAAACATACACTGCCCTTAACAACTAGAAGCTAGAGCATCATAGAAGCTAGAGCATCACTAGAAGCTAGAGCATAATCTTTATTCTGTTATCATTTTGAGATTTTTTTTAAGCAACTGTCCCAAGTTGCTAATTATATATGCCGTGATTGAAAGTTGAACCATTCCTCAACTGTGAAAGGAAACATATAGGTTAAGCCCCAAGTCTTTATAATTTTCTCCCCAGCAAAAATAATTCTGGTATAGAATTTGAAATGTGTGAATACTTCATGGATAACGTTCAGAGGGAATGTTTAAAACATTTCATTTGAGCTAGGCACGGAACAACTGAGACATATACTCCATCTTGGAAAAACTTGGTGTGGCCATCCATATGTTTACTGGTTGAATATTGTGATGTTTCATGTGAAGACTGAAGTTTTTTAAATAGTGATGGTATTTGTGGTTTCAATATGCTAACTGTGGGACCTCTGAACTTTTGGCACAGCAGTGGGTCTCAAAATTGTAATCCAGAATCAGCAGCTTCAGCCACACATGGGAATCTGCTGGAAAGGCAAGTTCTCTGGCTCCACCCTCTGGGTCATGGGACCTATCTCTGAATCAGAAATTCTGTGTGTAGGGCCAGCAATCTGTGTTTTAACCAGCGCTTGCGATGATTCTGATACATGCCCAAGCTTGAGAATCAGTTCTTTAGAGGAGAATTCTTTGATTACCTGCTTCAGTATAGAGTGGCTCTCACAGATAGAACATTCCCTTCTATTAGAAAAAGAAGGAGCAAAAGAAAGTGAGAACAGTAAGTAAATAAGTAGAAGAGTAAAGGAAAAGGAAGGGAAGACTGAGAGGCTAAGGAAAAGAAAACTTGATCCTATAGGGTGGTCCAACTCTGCAAAATGCCTTAAAGGGCTACTCACTGGCAGGGGGGGCGCCTAGTCTACAATTCACCTAGTCTACAATTGTAGCCTAGTCTACAATTCACCTTTCTAGAAGGTGAGCAAATGCTTTTTTTAAGGTCCTTTTCAAGTTTTATTTTATTTACTTTACCATTTTAAATTTCTCACCTAAATCCCTGCTAGGGATGGTTTATTTATTTTTTTTCTCAGCTAAGTGCATGTTTGGGTCACCACCTTCTGTATACGGGTATTTAGGAAGTTTTGTCACTCACCACGTGTCACCTGTTCATGACTCTTGGTGTCAGCTCAGGTCATGATTTGCGGTTTCATGAGTTCAAGCCTCACATCAGGCTCTGCACTGTCAGTGGGATTCTCTGTCTCCCTCTCTGCCCCTCCCCGATTCACGCTGTCTCTATCCAAAATAAATAAATTTTGGAAAAATAACAAAAATGTTAAAAATAGAATTACCCTATGACCCAGTAATCACACTACTGGGTGTTTACCCAACGAATGCAAAAACACTATTTCAAAAGGATACATGCACCCCTATGTCCATTGCAGCATTATTTACAATGGCCAAATTATGGGAGCAGGCTAAGTGTCCCTCAATAGATGAATGGGTAAAAAAGGCATGATATTATGTATATAATTATATATAAGTAATGAAATACCATTCAGCCATAAAGAAGAATGAGATCTTGCCATTTGCAGCAACATGGATGGATCTAGAGAGTTTAATGGTAAGTGAAATAAGTCAGAGAAAGACAAATGCCATATGATTTCACTCGTATGTAGCATTTAAGGAACAAAACAAATGAACAAAAAAAAAAAAGAGAGAATAACTAAACATTTAGACACACACACACACGCACACACACACAAATCAAGAAATAGACTCTTAACTCTAGAGAACACACTGATGGTTCCCAGAGGGGAGGTGGGGGAGATTGGTGATGGGGACTAAAAGTACACTTATCGTGATGAGTACTGGGTAGTGGAACTGTTGAATCACTACACTGTGCACCTGAAACTAACATAACACTGTATGTTGACTCTACTGGAATTCACATAAAGATTCCTTCCACCTACACTTAGATTCTCTGCCAACCCCGTATCTTTTTTACCTATCTAGGAGATATTTCTTTCATCACACTTGGAAACAAGTTCCCCAAGCATTTTGCCCTTGTTTTCAGAAGAAACCTCTGTGATTTGCCATTTAATTGTTCATCTGACTCTCAGAGACCCCTTAATGACAAACAAAAAGGAATTACGAAGATGGGAAGCTATGATTATATCTCCCTTTAGTCCTTTTCAAGAGCCTAGTCTTGAAAGGCACTCAGTAATTCTTTGTTAAATGGTTTCTAATCATTTGTTCTATATAGCTTTCCCTCACTGGTCAATTCTCCATTTTTAGCTGCACTGACTATATTTTTATTTGAAGGAAGGGTTGCTTCATGATTCTTATACGATACAGTTCTGTCTATATAGAATTTATATATGCAGGATCAGGCTGGATTTGGGAAAATCTACTGCCAAACTGATAGATCATGATCAAACTCTTATCACCTACAGCCCCTTGAAACTAACTCCCCTGTCTTATAACCTAGGTTATGGAAGTATTCTCAGTATGTTTTATTCTATATATGCAGCTTTGGACACTTTCTTAAGATGTTAAAATGCTACCCCTCTCACTTTGTGTCATTCACCACTTTAATGAGCCTACCTACTCTTTTACGCCCAGTTAATTGATAAAGAGGTTAAAGTGGTTGAATCATCCACCGCCTGGGCACTGCCTGCCATGACATTTCATACCGCCCTTGGGGTTGTAGAATCAGGTCACATTTTTTAAAGCAATTTCGTGTAGAATGTGATCAAGCTTACTAGATTTACGTACAGTTCTTTATACTACCAGGTTTGTTGCACAAAATCATTGGAGACACTTCAGTCTGTTATTTGTTGCTCTTTGCAAAGGCATCTTTTGCCCTTGTGGGGGTTTAATATAGGCTTTTAAAATTGGTGGCTGTGTATTTGATAGAAATTTAGAGAGATTCTCTTTCCCTACATGCTAAGATATAGAATTTCTTTCTAAATTACAGCAATTCTCAACCTATGAGTATTCAAAGACTTTCTGTAAGACAGAATTCTCCTTGTAGAAGATAGCACTATTTGTCAACAGTGCTTGGTAAAACCCATTGACTCTATGTTTAATGCACCCGGCCTCTTTCAAGAGTTTCCTACCTCTGAGTTTCCTTTCACGAATTTCACATTAACTGTATTCGTAAAGATGGAAGAAAGAGAAGCTTTTTAGTCTTTTATTTTTCTGTGTGGGCCATCTATTATCCATCTCTTACCCATTGAAAGAAGGAGTCACATTTTCTTTCTTTTTTCCCATTCACCTCTTGAAACCTCCAACTTCACTTGACCCCGCCATAAAGTCCTAGAGAAAGTACATAGGAGTTTGAAAGGCAAGCAGTCCTACGGCATTCTAATCCACTTCAATTTCGCAGCACAATGAATACTGACAGTATAATAGAGACTTTAAAAACAAAGGTGAAGCAAACTATGAATGCTGTAAGAATTTTTAATCCCACTAAACTCAGCAGGTGTATGGAAGCGTTTTCTTGCATATTAGGCCTATCAAGTCACTACAAATTGAAGAATTTAATCTGCATGTATAACTCTTTGAGCCCACGTCAGATTTTTAAAACATTATTTAAAAACTTAATTTTTAAACATATAAGACTATTTTACATGTCTGTGCTCCTTATAGACATATTCAAGTAATATGCTTTAGACTAATTGGGTTTATATTTAAAAAATCCGACTGCAACTTATAAAGTTCATTTTTTTCTTGGATGGCTATAATAAATATAGCAGATCAAAGAATTGCATCCTTTTATTTTAATAACTGTCACCTGGGTTAAGAATTATGCTTAGTTTAGAAAATGCAAACAATACTACTACTTCTAAATTTATTTTGTTAATGAAGCCACTACATAAATTTAGCACTTTTTTTTATTAATTGCTCACACTGAAAAGGGCTAAATTCAGAATAACTCTCTGTTTCAAAGACCTAATTGCCAAGGACCTAGCCTTAATATTAACTAGGATAATTATTATGCAAAGCATACCCACCCAGAATGTTTGCATAGCTATCACAAGCGCTTTCATAAATGATGCTTTAATTAGTCTTAATTAGAATTTGTTTAAGTCAGCAGGGAATGCAGGGCCCGTGAAATGATGTATGTAATAAGCATCAGGCTCACTTTTTACTTGGGGAATAGAGCTGACAAAATCACATCACGTTAAATTGATTCAGTCAGAATTAAAATTCTTATGGTATTAATTAAATGGGGGATCTCATTAGCAGGCTGCAGGGTGACGGAACGACTCTTTGGCGACCAGATGTGAGGAAAGAAGCACTAAAGGAGAGTACCATCAGACCAGAAAGTCTTCTTATTTAACTTAGGTACATGCATGCTAACATTCAGCTTGGGCTACGGTTGTCCATATATATATATAATGTGAGAGATACCAGGAACTCAGGACAATCTTTTTTTGAATTCATTTGACTTCTTCAAGCTTCTGCGCCTCAGTTAAACAAAAAAAAAAAAGTCTGAGCATTGAGAAACATCATTTTTTTTTAATGTTTATTTATTTTTGACAGAGAGAGAGAGAGAGAGAGAGAGAGAGAGAGAGACAGAGCATGAGCGGGGGAGGGGCAGAGAGAGAGGGAGACACAAAATCCGAAGCAGGCTCCAGGCTCTGAGCTGTCAGCGCAGAGCCCGACGCGGGGCTCGAACTCACGGACTGTGAGATCATGACCTGAGCCAAAGTTGGACGCTCAACTGACTGAACCACCCAGGCACCGCAAGAAACATCATATTTATTTGACAAACTACCAACCCCAACTTGGGAATCCATAAATCATTAAAATGGATAAGTATGATTTTTCTTAGTTAAGTACATGTGTTTCTTAGTGGGCATGATATTAATTGAGAAGTTATATCCAGGGTTCTTTCTTCATTTCTTCTCATTGGCTCTATGACAACATTAAAAACATAACTTCTGTTTAGTCAAATAAATGGTAGGGTATCAATAAGTGCCTTCCCAGAGCCATGGGTGAGTTTTCTTTTTTCTGCTATCCCATAATGAAAGAAGGCACACCTTGTTATTTTTAAAACAGTTCTCAGTTTGCAAGTCTGGTCATGGACGAATGATATTTATTTCCAATTAACATATGTTTTGTGAATGGCAAGGGGCATATACTGTGGCTGTGTACATTTTTGGTCAAAATTAACAATTTAAGGCTTTGGCTTGATTTCTTTCAGCATTTGTAAAAATGAATATTTTTTCTTATAAATGCTGAATGAGTAGAAAAATGCTGAGGCTCAACCTTCCTATTCAAAGACATTGAGTTAGACAGCTGATATTTAACTACAGAGGAAGTGAGTCTTAATTATCATCCATAGGAAATCACAAGTGTTTTTGGATTCATAGCTAGATCTTTAAAGAAAAATCAGAAAGCTAATTTAATAACTGGAGGAATATTAAAAGTTGTACTCCCTCACATTTTGTTTTAAATAGATAAATTAGTAAATAAGAGTGTAACAACAGCTACTGTCAGCTACCATATATTTGGGGTAAATCGTTTTGATTTCCTTTTATTTTAAAAATGGGTAGGGGAAAAAGAAAAAGAAAAAGAAAAAGAAAAGGAAAAAAAAAAAAGAGGTTAGAGTGGGAGAGAGCCAAAGCCTAAGAGACACTTAAAAACTGAGAACAAACTGAAGGTTGATGGGGGGTGGGAGGGAGGGTAGGGTAGGTGATGGGTATTGAGGAAGGCATCTTTTGGGATGAGCACTGGGTGTTGTATGGAAACCAATTTGACAATAAATTTCATATATTGAAAAAAAAATGGATAGGTTGGAAATAGCATATTGTATTTCCATATGCAAATGATGGGAAATACCACTAGAAATGTCCAGGGGAACGTAGACCAGGGGTAAAGTATTTCGTGGGAAGAGATACATCCTTGCTTCCAAGTAGGACTATAAGTTTCAGACTCAAACATCAGTTTTCTTTCTCCAGTAATTCTTACTTTCATGGAAGTAATTTCATGTTGTGTTATTTCCTGTTGCATTTAGACTTTTTTTTCTCTCAAAATGATGTATCAGGATTTAAAGGCACAGTATACATTGTTAAAAAAAAAAAAAAAGCTTAGGATTGTCTCACTCTGCTTTGAAATGTTTTGTATGTTTTATATTTTGACTTCCTATTCCACCCCTTTCTGACAGGTTGTTGAGAGTTTAAGTAAGACATAACAACAATGACCAGCCATTCAAATCCTGAGAACATTTAAAAAAGTCAAAACATACTGTGCCAATGCCTTTTCAGCAGAGTGTAACAAATGGAAATACACTTCTGTAGCCATTTACTTTTTAAAACCTCGTTCTGGAATTGATTTAACAAAGGCCAAAATTGATCTAACATTGGACCATTTCTCTCGGACAACACGAAGAAAGAAAATGCAAGTTCATTCTGAGGTGATCTTTTTTGCAACGTTACTGTTATGCAGAATAAACATATATGCAAACGATATCCAAATTGAGATCAGAAGAAAGATATATTTTGCATATCAGCAATTGAGTAAACATACATATTAAGATAATCTACAGATGGTCAGCCTTGAAATGAATTCTGTTTGAAGGGTGCCTGGGTGGCTCAGTCGGTCAGGTGTCCAACTTTGGCTCAGGTCATGATCTCATGGTTCGTGGGTTCCAGCTTCGCTTTGGGCTCCATGCTGACAGCTCAGAGCCTGGAGCTTGCTTCAGATTCTGTGTCTCCTCTCCCTCTCTTTCTCTGTCCCTCCCCTGCTTGTTCTCTGTCTCTGTCTCTTTCTGTTACTCTCAAAAATATTAAACATAAAAAAAAAGAAATGAATTCTGTTTGAGATCTTAGGAATTTATGTGAGATCTGAATGTTTCAATGTTCTTCTATCGGCTCTTTTTTTTTTTTTTTTTTTTTTTTTTTAAGATGTCCAAAACAATAATCCTAGTTTGGAGCTATAATCATGCACAAGAGAACAACCACAACCACCACAACAGCAAATTCCCACATATCCTATTTAGGAAACTGGCTTTCTCATGGCTATTTTTCTTCTTGGAAAAAAAAAAAAAAACTTATAATTATGCCTGAAGCCAACTCCTGGGTTCCTTGCCTTTAGCAACAGGGAAACTTATACTGAAGCATTTTACAGCCTAAAGAAATATACTTAAATGATTACATAACCATTCAGAAAAAGAAATTAATAACTCTGAGCCTTCTAAACACACAGAAAAGGGACAGCCTATGTGGAATGCAATGGTTTTGATTTAGGTAAGGTCAGCTGACCAATATTCAATTCCATTTGTAAAATTAATAGCTCCTCCATGAATTGAATGGATTGAACTTAGAAACATCTCCGTGCTACCTCATGAGGACATGGTGAAGGGTATGGGGTCACAGGCTTACATTTGGACACTGGCTCTTCCCCCCATTAGGTTTGAGACATGTGGGACATCATGAAATCTATCTACCTCTCCTGAAGAATGAATGCTCATCTTGTCCCCTAAGCTGTACTCCATGAGGGCAGGAACAAGATATGTCAAGCTTTACCAGAGCCCCAAATATAATGTTGCTCAATAAATTTTTGTTGAAGGAATAAGAGAATAAATCAAATTACCTCACATATAATGACAAAAGAAAAACATAGTTTTACATTTACCAATTCTCAGATCATTTCTGGAGAGGAGTTTGTGATAAAGGAGAGAGGAGAGGGGTGCCTGGTTGGCTCAGTTGGTTAGGCATCTGACTTTGGCTCAGGTCACGATCTCATGGTTTGGGGATTTGAGCCCTGCATCAGGCTCTCTACTGTCAGCACAGAGCCCGCTTTGGATCCTCTGTCCCCTCCCCCCTCCCCCCGCCCCATCCCCATTTGTGCACTCTCTCTCAAAAATAAATATACATTAAGAAAAAATACGAAGGTCTCACAAAAGAGTCCAGCAAGTCCCGAAAGAAAGAAAGAAAGAAAGAAAGAAAGAAAGAAAGAAGAGAGGAGAGACAAAGGCAATCAATCAATCAATCAATAGGAAACACTATTTTGCAGCAATGGGTGAAACAAAAATGGATATCAATAGTGAATGCATTAAGCCTAGAGGGAAATGTTGCTTGTTAGTTAATGTTGTCTTATTTGGGACCAGGAACAGCATCAGAACTCTTGTTATAACATGAGAAAACAACAGGAAATTTAGAATACTGAGAAATTTATCTTGCTCATGAAATACTGTTGGGAGTATTTCATTTATTTGAACGTTCTTCTCAAGATTTTTCTGGATATAAATGTACTCTTTTGAGATGGCATGGCTAAATTACACATTAAGTTGAATTACTAGACCAAAACCAGACCAGGCAACATGATTTTTTGAAAGCTGGGAGAAAAAGAAAAATCATGCATGCATGTTTTTGGGAATTATAGCAGGTAAGAGTGGGAAGGGACATTTTGTTTTGGTGGATTAAGGCTAAATCAGAAATCATGATATTGTCTTTGTGATCCCAGGTTAAGTTCCTTATTTGCCACCACTTGCATTATTGTTAAGCGGTTATAAACAACCGCTGTCCTTGAACTCCCAGGGAGGTTGTAAAAGCAGTTCGGTGATGCTTTAAATAGCATTCATGTTCTTAGGATAAGGGCCAAATAAGATGGCCAGGAAGACAAGGAATCTCTATAGGAACCTAACTACATTTCATTGCCATTTATTAGAAGAGGAGCTTTTTATTTCCTGGTATCACAGTCCCTACCAGCTGTTATATTCTGGGCTCCTAACATCTCAGTCAAGTCTTAGGTATGTTGAAATACTCATTTCCATTTTTATCTCCCAAACTTGTCCCTAAGCATGCAATTTTTTCATCGAGTGTTATATACACATCTTTGGACGAGCCGAAATTTTAGGCAGAATGTTGGTTGTGACACAGTGACTGAATGTTTGATGTTTGACTGCAGACAGCCTTCATTCCCCACCTCTCCCCCTCGCACTTCTACCCCATATCCAGACAGGCTATACAAGTGCCGACCCTTTCTGCTTTGGCGCTGGAGGAAAGTTCCAACCACACCAGCCCCAGCCAAGACACATAGGAGCCTCAATTCAGCCTGATTCCTTAAACAACTTTAATAAAACCCCGGCACAGACTCCTTTCTCTGCTCTCTTAAGTCACTTTCAGGGTAGCTTGGTCGCCAGCCCTCCTTTCCCTTTGTGTTCCCTCTTGGGGACATGGCGTCATCCGTTTCAACTTTCCCCACCAGACCTCGGCCGGCCGGCTGGCCCGTTGAGCTCGTCCTGTCTGGGAGGGGTGATAGCAACACCAGTCGAATCTGGGTCCTTGCCACAGACAGAGATTCAGCTAAAAATGGAGAAGAAGGATCTGTTTGTTTGTTTGTTTTAATGCACTGTGCTTTTTCTCTGTGATTTCTTTTAGACCCTGGATGCCCTGTGGACCAACAGCTCTGTAATAGACCAAAAAGGACTAGATATTGATATGATTAAGAGTATCAACAGCGGGGCAGAGGTTAGGAGGAAAACTTGAAGGGCTATCAAATCCCATTTCTTCAGGGCACAAGTTGATCTCCAGCTGGGATCAGAAATTTTCCCTAGTGATGTAGCACTGCCTAATTAGCTGCATTAGGGAAGACTCAGCCTTTCTCTGAGCGCTAGCCTCAGTTGGAGACAGGAAACTCACCTACTTCAGTGGTAAGGCTGTAACACTTAATTAATTAATGGTGGCGGCGTATTTATGATCTAGGGATAAAAGGGCGATAGGAGTGAACGTACCGCTATATTCCTTCCTATTGCTACTGGGAAACATGACTCACGTTGGCAAATTAGTGGATCCAAGTTGAAATATATTTTTTCCCCAAAGATTGATGGTTTATGAGTACCTTCAGCATTTCTTTCTTCCCTATTAATTCTAAAAACTTGGGTCAGTTTTGTGAAGTATGTCTTACATTTGCTGTTGAATTTGAGGTTCATGGAATAAAGCTCCAAGGTATAAGCATATTACAGCAATCACTGTTGTTTGCTATAATGGTGGGTGTGGAGGGGCAAATGGAGGAAGATTCTTAATTCGGTGATGAACATTGTCCTTGTCCATATAGATAAGGGCTCAACGTAAAGATGGGGTGACTGAAGGAAGTTAGAACACAGGTCTAACTAACCCAGAACACCTTCCTCTTGGTATAGTGTATAGGAGCAAAGGGCTCAGCTCAACTACTGAAGAAATAAAGGTGAACAGAGATAGACCTGATCCAAGCTCTGTATTAATAATAAAGACAGGAAGGAAAGTCAAATCATTAGGAAACACTGAAGGGAGAAATAAGACAGTAGTTCTGGCACGTAGAGGTATGAGTAGGATGACAATAAAATCTAAAGAACAAAATGATGTATATGCTTTGAAAAGGTGGACCGCTTATATGATCTTTCTCACTACGTCATAGTGATCTTAAATGGGGAAAAACGGTATGAAAGTTCTTTCCCGGGGCACTGGGTGGCTCAGTCAGTTGAGCACCCGACTTCGGTCCAGGTCATGATCGCGCGGTTCATGAGTTCAAGCCCCGCATTGAGCTCGCTGCTGTCAGTGTAGAGCCCGCTTCAGATCCTCTGTCCCCCTCTCTCTGCCCCTCCCCCACTTGTGCTCTCTCAAAAATAAATAAACATTAAAAAAATAAAGTTCTTTCTCCTTTTAAGATTTCCCCCAAGTATCTTGCCTCTGCTGTGTGAACTCTTCTCCAAATCTCAACTGTTCTATGACTGCACCCTGAATGCAGAAAGAGAACTGTGTTTTTTGCTCACTTTTTTTCTCACAGGAATATAGCATGGAAAATACATTTGCACTGGGCTACTTTACTGGGTTTTAAACTCCCTGATACTAGTAAGGGACTTGGCAGTCAGAGGGGCCCCCAAAATGCGTCAATCTACAGTGTGAAGCACAATTGATAAAGATTCAGCAGAAGGCTTTAGAGAAAATGATAAGTATGAAAAGAAAACCATTTTCTAAAGTGCCAAAAGCAATTACCACATGCACTTTGACCTTCTCAATTTTTGTAAGTAGCAGTAGGAAAGACATGCCTGAACAAAAGCTTTGCAGAGTGAAGACTTGGGTCAGATAAGGAATTCAGCTAGAGGATAACCAACTATCAAGATGCTTTCTGGGTATTAGGAAATAGGATATTCCTTCATAAGATGGCTTCATAATGCTCACCGTCCTTTGGCAGTTCAGGGAGCAGTTAAGGCTTTTGCAAGACAGCGCTGTTAATTTAAAAAAGGAGATTTCTTGCCCTCGTTTCCATTTCTAAGCCTGTGTCTTCATAAAACATGAAACAGGTGGTGTAATAATCTGGCTCGTCCAGTCAAAACCCTCCTTTAACTTAACGGTAAAAGTTCCCAGTATAGAGGCCCTGTTATCAAGCGAGATACTGACCCTTAAGCACCAACCATTTCTTTCTGCATAGATACGATTTAGAATCATTTCCTATTTATGTTTGCACTTGTCTCAGTCTCTGTGTTTGTCTACATATTGTTCATTATGAAAAAAGTATAAAACATTTGTATATGTAACATATTATGTATTTATGAGAATATCATGGATATGCATACACATATGTCTCTTTGGCCCAGTTAAAATTCAGGAAATGATTCCCACATCTTGAACAAAGTATGTATGTTGGAGGTCATTTGTGAAGTTTAGCACAGAGCAGACTTTGTATAGTGAGAATTTTCTATGTTTGGGAAAGAGAGCAAGAAAATACAGTGAAATAACCAACCAACCAACCAACCATTCCATGGGTAATCCCCCCAAATCCTTTCAGACCAACTGGCTGTTAACCTGACCCTCATATTTACTGTTTGAAACTACTTGGGACGGCACCACTTAATGCAGTATTATCAGTATGCCGTCTTATTGCCAAATCATGTAGGAGGAAAAAAAAACACAAAAATCCAAGAGCATAAGGCAAGAAGATTAAAAAGTGGCATAGGCTAGAGCCTATATACTAACTGACTTTCTTTGTGGTTAAAACCTACAAGACAGGGGCGCCTGGGTGGCTCAGTCGGTTAAGCGGCCGACTTCGGCTCAGGTCATGATCTCGCAGTCTGTGAGTTCGAGCCCCGCGTCAGGCTCTGTGCTGACAGCTCAGAGCCTGGAGCCTGTTTCAGATTCTGTGTCTCCCTCTCTCTGACCCTCCCCTGTTCATGTTCTGTCTCTCCTTGTCTCAAAAATAAATAAAATGTTAAAAAAAAAAAAAACCTACGAGACACCCTTAAATTGGGTTAATAGCACTCGCACTTGAGAGCTGCGTGGTCCTATATGCCGCGTAGGTTTTGGTGGGGGAAGGGGCAGGACCTTCATGAAATAATCATCAGTGCCACGAAAGGAGTGAAAACAGGAATGTGACACATTTGGAAGAAAGAGAAATTAGAACATAGGGTCTCTGATCTTAATAAAAGGGGGAAAAAACTGGTGGTGACCACTGAGGAAACACTTCTGTATGATTGTTTGTTTACTAAGCCCATGTCTGCCTATGAGAATGGGGTAAATAGTAAATAATGTCCTTCGGCACCCTAAGAAACCTGTAGTCATCGATCTATGAATTAATCATCAAACATTCGTGAAGGAAAGGCATGGTTCTTACCTGCAGGGATATTAGAATCTAGTTAGGAGAGAAGATACATGCATGAATAGTTCGAGTCTCCAAGGCATTATGTGATACCTTCTAGGGGAACCTCAGGTTTTCAAATGAGTTCACACTGAAATCCATGCATGGATTCCATGATGTCAGCAGGTCCACTTTTTCCTTCCCTTCCCCAGTGAATCAGGGCATAAACTCAGCCATCTTTCCTCACATGAGAGCCCGCAGAGAGTTGCTCAAGTGTGCTCACAAGTTGTCCATTCATGTTTTCTCCTCTAGCTTCCTCAGTGAGCCGGTAAGACTCTGGAAAAATAATCTCACCTCTTCAGTGGCTTCCAGTGCCCTCCATGAGATGACTCGACTTTGGAATGCCACCACGACTCCTTCTTAGAGTTTAACGACTGTAGGGAGGTTTGCAGAATAGCTGAGGAGAAGACACAGTGCCTAATGTCAGCCCTAGATGCTTCTAGACACTACTTTAGTCCTAACTATCATAAAACCATGCTTAAAAGTCTCTCCTTAAACTTTGGATTCAAACTGCTGGGAAGAGGAGGGAGGGTTCTGAGACCACACCAACTTAGACTTGGTGCTATTGTCCTTATGATTTATTATAATTTTTTTTTACCTATTTCTGTGTCCCAGGTATCAGGCCTCCTCTTTATATTTTTGATCCAAAATAAAAACCTCATGCATACTGAGCCATGCAAATATCATATGGCCTAATTGGAGTGGGGCTGTATGTCCACGTCTCCTCTGCCCCTGCTGTGCTGTGGATCAGCTGTGACCCGAACTATCCCGATGTAAGATAGGAATCCAGGGGACTGGAAACGTTCTCTGGCCTCGGGTGGTCAGAGAAGAAAAGGAATAACAGGTGGCACTTGATTTTTGCTGGAAGGATAATTAGAGTCCTGTAGAAGGGAAGGAAAAGGAAGATCAAAGCCACTTACCAAGTAAAACGGTGGTGTAACGAATGTTGGGGTTCCAATGCTTTTCCTGCTTCAGGACCCAGGCACCCATTTCCACAGCTGCCGGGAGTGTTGGCTGCTGAAATTCACAGCTGAGTCCTTGTCCTGGAACTGACCTCAGCTCAAGGAACCCGTGTCACCCAATGTCATAGCCCCTTTGAAGGGACAAGCTGTACCCAATGTACATAACCCAATGTAACATAACTCATGTTAATGTGAAGGTACCCAGGCCAGTCTCTTCTACTCAATGTGAGACACCCCTAGGCATCAGCCTGGCTCCGGAGCTCCCCGAGGGTTTGGTTGAGGTCCCTGCTGCCACCGCGTCACCATTCAACTTCTTCCTCTGCCTTCTTTCCGATCCTCCGATCACTGCCTTACGGATGTTCCCCAGAGCACTTTCCCTTAAAATCCCTGCTTCACAGTCTGTTTTACAGGAACCCCCCCCCTCCCCAAGACAAAAGAGAAATAAAAAAAGATTTTCAGGGGACAGTGAATTTATCAAGCTAGCTAGAGCGGAAGTTTCATTGGGGTAGTAGCGTGGGAAGAGAAGGTTTACAGGGAGGCCCTTGAATGCCAGGCTATCGTGTTAGGCGTTTATCTAAGGGTAACCAGGTCAGTAAATAGGTGGCCCCTGGGCTCACAGCAGCTTCTCCATTCTGTACCTGGAGTGTGCTGTCTTCCCCCACTGCATTCCAGCTGATTAGAAAATCCTTCTCTAGATTGAGAATCAGTCTGATTCATATGTCGTGAAGCCTACACCCATCCCAGCCATACAGTTTTAGAAGCAATTTAATATCATTCTAGATTCTAATAGGAATTTCTTACTCATTGAGACTTGAGACATGTTTGTTAATCAAGAGTATTTTTCCAATGGTCGTTTGATATACAAACTTTAATGCTACCCTGAGGTGGAAATTAAAGGTGTCGAGAACAAAAGAATGCATGTAGGTACTGAATATATGTCCACTATTAAGAAATTTCTTTTGGAAGACCCCTTGCTTGAGAATGTATTGAAATAGGCCTACCTTTTTTTTTTTTTTTAGGTTAATCTTTTAAAAATAATGTCATCAGATGGGATAACACACATATAGGGCGAATAAATAAGAGGATTTTTAAAATATACTGAATGATGATATACGGTTTGACATAAAATATCACCTTTTCAATTTTGATTCTTCCCCAATATCACTGCCACGTACATTGCAGCATCATGAAGGTCTGTGAAGTCTTACCAAACACATCTTCATCATGGTCAGTGAGGGTCTGCGCGTTGACTCACGTATCACGTGTTACTTGAGTAGTGTGACTGCACCACCTCGTCCGGGATGCACAGTATTATTCAGAGTTCCACCTTTGGCCCTAGAAAGAGACAGGGTCAGTCTATCTTTAAATAATTTTGTAACAACGTTTCTCTCGTAAGTTGGATTTCAACCAAAGAAACAAAAACAAAAATATTTACAACTGCATTCAAATTTCCGTGGCCTGAAAGACATTTTATGCCTGGCAAATTTTCATCTTTCCCTGTCGTGGAACTGTAGCTGGAGGAAACAATGGTAAAAGGGTCAGTCAGCAGCTTCCGTTTCCTTAGAACATATGTCATGGTTTTATCTCTTGCTTCCTATTGTACATGTGGCCTGAAATGCAGAAGGAATCCTGGCAGATCATCAAGAAAAATCACTGTTTAAAAAGAAAAGGCGGCGGGGGGGGGCATGAAAAGAATATTCTCCTTTATCAGAGACAGCCCAGGAGGTATGTTATATGGGTGGGTGGTGTGCTTGCATGCGTGAGAGAGTCAGAGACAGAGACAGAGACAGAGACAGGGAGAATAAAAGTGCAATCTCTGAGATGTTTCCACTGGTCCTCATCACATGAGTTGACGTAAAAAGATGAACAAAGTACCCAGTGATCTTTGAGCAGCATTTTGTCTTTGAGTCAGAATTTCAAATAGGACTTCATTTTTAATTTATATTGTCAGGGGCCCCATGATTTCCTACATTAAACACCCCATTTCTTCAAATGTAGCTATTGTGAGTGAGTCCATACCTAGGGCAAAGAGATGTTATTAGAATTCATAAACTAAAAACCTTCCACTTTGCATTATATATACTCCACCTGCACTTTTCTGTACAAATACTAATTCAATCCTAAATCTTAAGTCACTTTTTAAATATATATATATATATATATATATATACGTATACATATATACATATATGTACATGTATACATATACATATATATATAAAACAGTTTGATAAATCTGATGATTCAGTACCAGGTCTTAACAAAGGAAAGCAAACAAATAATGATGAAGGTTGTATTACTACTGGAAGACTTAATTATAACAACAAACCTATCAGTGAATAATTCAAAACACATAGCATTTTAGGCAGCGTCAAAGGTCTCTATATATTTAGTGGCCTTAAGGGCATCTTTGTATGACGGAATCGGACAGTAAGCACCGTTAAGGACACTGGTGGTTAGAAAGACTCAATTATTTTATATCTACTGTGTTCAAGAAAGCAGGAATTGTAAGATATTTTAGAAAATTCTAAACAAACTTCTTAGAGAAAAGCCATTTGGTGCTTAAAAACACAAATACTTAATATCTGGAAAACTCACCAAAGCAGAAAAACGGGATATCCAAGAAATCTAAATAGCAGAGGCAATATTGTCCAGAAATACATACTAAAATCAAAGGCATATGCACTTTCCATATCTCTGCAGTTATCCAGGAGCACAGATAATATAATTAACAAGATACACGCATGCACGCAGGCACACACAGCCCAGCAATATAGCATCGACTCAAGAAGAAAACATATGCTTTAGGAGTGCTCACTGCATCTCAATGTTTGCCATTTGAGACAATGACCTGTTCTCTCTAAAAAGCAACTATTAGAGTATAACACTGAAATTGATGATTTCGTACTCAAAAAATCCCTTCTTGTCCAAAATATTAAGTGGAAGAGGCCATCTTTTGCTAAAGTTCTAAAACCTGTGTGATTAAGTCCATCCTATTTTACTTAAAAAAAAAAAATGTTTATTTATTGAGAGAGAGAGAGAGAGAGAGAGAGAGGGAATGAGCAGAGGAGGGGCAAAGGGAGAGGGAGAGGGAGAGACAGAATCCCAAGCTGGCTCTGTGCTGAGAGTGTAAGCCTGACGCAGGGCTGGATCTCATGACCTGAACCATGAGATCATGACCTGAGCCGAATCAAGAGTTGGAAGCTTAACCTACTGAGCCACCCAGGTGCCCCCCATTTTAGTTTTTAAGAAAAGAACCAAACATTTATTGACCAGGGTTTTCTGCCTGAATATGCTGTGACTCTCTGGAAGAAACCAAGTC
This sequence comes from Leopardus geoffroyi, assembly GCF_018350155.1. NCBI lineage: Eukaryota > Metazoa > Chordata > Mammalia > Carnivora > Felidae > Leopardus > Leopardus geoffroyi. Next base: position 146,756,830 of record NC_059328.1, read on the forward strand.
TGCTTCGCTAGCATCTAGGTTTATCCCTTCAAAATCGGCCATCATATGTTGTGGTTTTATCTTTTTTTTAATTAAAAAAATTTTTTTTAACGTTTATTTATTTTTGAGACAGAGAGCGACAGAGCATGAACGGGGGAGGGTCAGAGAGAGGGAGACACAGAATCTGAAACACAGAATCTGAGCTGTCAGCACAGAGCCTGATGCAGGGCTTGAACTCACGGACCGCGAGATCATGACCTGAGCCGAAGTCGGCCGCTTAAACGACTGAGCCACCCAGGCGCCCCTATCTTTTTTTTTTTTTTTTTAAATTTCATTCTGTAGTGAAAGGTCAGTATGTTTTTTAAAATAATATTTTACAGGAATATAAAGTAATAATGGCACTTAGAAAAGTATAGATGTTCAGGAGGAAACGGGGTAGTCGTTAAAAAAAATGAACACGAGGAGTTGCTTTTTCCTTAAATGTGCAAAATATCACAGGGAAGTTTGGGACTCTGCGGGCTCATGCTCACACTGTGGATTCAGCTTGCGAGGACGGCTTCTTCCTCTTCTTTTCTCATTCCCGTTTACCACCTCCTCGTTTGCACTCTGTTTTACGTTTTCCAGAACAGCAGCATGACAAAGACTTGCTTTTAGTCTTCGAAAACACTACTAGCAACAAAAAGATGGGACTAACCTTTCCCATTCCGGGCAATTCTTCCACCCGGCAGATATTTTAAGACTTCACAGAAATTGAGTACTCTTTTTCCTTTTCTTTTTTTTTTTTTTTTCGAAATCTAGTCCAAACCTACTAAAACATTCACCATGCCTGCTGCCTAATGCATTTATTCATGCCCTCTATATATTCTCCTCTATAACCTCTTCCTTTGTGTCTTCATTTTAATAATATTGCTTATGTGAAAACTGCTGGGTAAATTATTCAATTTTTTCCTATTATCCAGTATATCTGCAATAAAACTGATAAACTATCTCTGTAAATACATTTATAATAATTTAAGTTAGTCTTCGCTGCTTATTTGTCTGCCTGCCTCCCTGTCTCTCTTTATCTAGCTCTTACACACCCTTCTCAAGCCTTTGGCCAGGGTAGACTTGAAGTACTTTGTGTCTGTTTGTTACATAATGAAGACAAGCTGCTAAGCAGATGCAAATGCTAATTCTGTAGTTACTTTTCATTTCACACGAAATTTCATTAGTGTTAAGTATGGAAAATTAATTACTCCTTAATCACAAGTCCACAGAACTTAATCACCAACTACAAATAACTATGTTAAAGGGTAATGCTATGGATTAACCATAAATCAACAAAGCAGGCAAATTTTGCATTAAGGCCAAAATTTAGGTGGGTACTCGTGACCTCTAGACGCTAAATAAAAAAATAGGTACGATCTCTGCACTAGAACAGTATTTTTTCAAGGATTTAGTTTTTCAGTCACTATACACACACACACACGCACACACACACACACATACACTCAGAAGATAAAATAATCTCTCAAATTGTTTACAGTTTACTAGGGACACTGGAAAGAGATGAACACTTTAAGTCTCTTCACAGGTGTTTTGAAACCATAAGAGGAGGAGCAGCTAACTGACCCTTTGTGTGGTCATGGGACCAGAGAAAGTTAAGCAGAAACCCTAATATATTTACCCATATCATATCATTCCTTGTTTATCTTTTCTCCACTCTCTTCAGTAGGACTTGTTTTTTTTTTTTTTTTTTTTTTTGTTTTTTTGTTTTTTTGTTTTTTTTTAATGATCAAATCAGTGATGTGCTGTAGTCTTCATACTGGTTGGCAGCTGGGGAGAGCCCATTCTTAGCATCTCTTCCCAACTCTGAATTTTGTTACATCATGTTAATTCGTCACTGGAAATTGTTGATGGTAACAGTGTTTACACCATGGGAATTGGCATATGCTACTAAGCAGACCTTAAAAAACCATTCCTCCAAAGAGCAAGTTGTTAAACATTTACCAGCACACCACCTGGCCAGGAAATGTAGCATTCCTTGAATCTACTGGAAAACTGAGTGGGGGATAATGAGACAGGATGCTTTTTCCAATATCTGTAAGGTATGGTCCATGATAAAGCAAAGGTTAGAATTATAAATAAGACAGTATCCTTGCTTTCTTAGAAATCACAATAAGGGGAATAAGATAAGTCATCAATCTATCTCAAGACCAAATCAGTTTAAAAAGTTTAAGAGAGGAAGGCTAGAAAGACTGCTCCAAAAATACATTTCAATGGCTGTGATTGGTCTATGGATTGTTGGGTCATTAGGATCCCATACTTACTGTTACGTAAAGTCTGTGGGTCATTCAGGCAAGAATTTTTTCTTGGGGGATGAAGTTTTTCAGAGAGTTTTCATCAACTTGTCATCCATCTGTGGAGATTCTATCCAATGCTAGCAATAGAAACAGATAGTGTAGGGACGCCTGGGTGGCTCAGTCGGTTAAACACCCAACTTTTGATTTTGGCTCAGGTCATGATCTCATCATTTGTGAGATCAAGCCCCACACTGACAGTGCAGGGTCTGCTTGGGATTGTCTCTCTTCCTCTCTCTCTGCCCCATCGCCCCACTCTCAAAATAAATAAATAAACTTAAAAAAAGAGAAAGAAACAGATAGTGTAACATAGTGTTTAAGAATGTTGGTATAGGCTTCTGAGTGCCTTGGTTCAAATACTCCATTATTATACAATGCTGGGAAAGTTACATTAATTCTCTGCTTCATACTCCTCTTTCTTAAAGTTAGAATAGTACTTATACTCAAATCATATAATTTTTTGAAGATGAATTAAAGATGTGAAAGCACTCAGGACCTGCCTGGCATATCCTGTATACTCAAATGTTGTCCGTTGTCTTTATCAACACATATTCACAAGGACAGTAGCTTCCACAAAGTGGATTGGGCATGATCAGATCCTATCATTATGAATACTTTCAGAACTTCCAGAAGTCATTGCTAATCCTTGAGCTTGACAAATACGAAGATTAGCCATAGCATATTGGGTATTTGCCCAATTTCTCTGCAATTATCCCTGAATATCTGTGATACTATCTTCACCTTTTTCTAGCATTATGAACAAATTCAGTAGATATGAATTCACTTGTATTGTTAAATTTACCTATTCAATGAGAGGGGAAAGTCACAGATCTGGAAATACAATGAAGCTGACCTCATAACATGATATTATAAAGATAAGGTTGACATATTTTTGGAAAGACATAAGAACTCAAAAAAAGACCTAGAACTTGTCCTTTACCTCACTGGTCATGGAGTTATTCACCACCTGCCAGTTCCTATGAAGTCTTTGTTGAACAACAAGAGAGAAAAAGTGACCCTTCAACACAGAATGTTTACTTCATTTCCAGATCTGCTTCTTGTATTCTGGGAATCCCACTGTGAGGCCTGCTCACAGATACAGATGTGGCTGGAGCTGGAGCCATTGCTGAGACATAATGTAGGCATTCGTGGTGATTAGTGAATCATTTATAAAATTCCTTGGAAGTGAAAACCTGCTCCATAGGGCATAAATCCATAAGACCCAAGAACCATAAATCACCTCTATAAAGAGCCTATACATACTCCACATACATATTATACACACATTTGTGGAGTGAAGGTTGGGTAGAGCATGGGAAGAACAGAAAGTGACCAGGGTTCTTGTATGCAGTTAACAAAATCGTGGATTATTGTGCAAACCCTTAAGGATATACTTAGATGCCACGGTATAGATACTGGCATAACAATCAGGACCTATGTTTTGATCCCAGCACTACCACTGATTTGCTAAGGTGTTGTGCAAATCACTGGATTTGGGTTTCCTTTTTTTAAGGTATTGGCTTAGACACATGGTTTTAAAACTGTTCTGAGAAGCCCTTGGTACCCCCAACAGAGGGATCTTGGGGATGGCATTCAGAGGGCGGCAATATCAGCACTCAGGAGTCCAGGCTACCTCTCCCTGACCACCACTTCCATCGATTTTACAGATTAAATATTTACAAGTTTTTTAAATACTTGCTGTGCATAATTAAAATATATATATATATATATCACTGGTGGGGCGCCTGGGTGGCTCAGTTGGTTAGGTGACTGACTTCGGCTCAGGTCATGATCTCACAGATCTCACATAGTAAATAAATGTTAAAAAAATTAAAAAAATATATCATTGGTTAAAAGTTGAAAACCATTGAACTGGTTCAGTTTTAAAGGTTCGAGACTCTTCTTTACAGTTTCCCATCACTAGTTTAGGAGGTGATACTTCGTGTAATACTAAAATTAGCTCATACTACTTAGATTACCTAGACTTATAATTATTTAGTACCTAGATGACTATATAGAACTCCGATGAAATGAAAAAAACAGGGCGGTGAACATTCAGTAGGGTTGAGATCTTTTCAATACTTTAATTTTTTTTTTAACGTTTATTTATTATTGAGAGACAGAAAGACACAGAGCGTGAGCAGGGGAGGGGTAGAGAGAGGAGGAGACACAGAATCCAAAGTAGGCTTCAGGCTCTGAGCTGTCAGCACAGAGCCCGCCGTGGGGCTCAAACTCATGATCTGTGAGATCGTGACCTGAGCTGAAGTCAGTCGCCTGACCAACAGCCACCCAGGCGCCCCTAGATCTTTTCAATACTTTAAATGCTACCAGTTTACAAAAGAAAAATATTATCTTCTATTAATTTTAAGGCATCTTTCATTTCATTCCCCTTTTCCATCTGATGTGGTTTATCTCAGAATTCAATACTGGAAAGTACTGTAAGGAACCTATCATTTTGCAGAGGAGTGCCTAGGGTTATTCGAAGTTGGTCGAGGAGATATTCCATCTCCAGGTTCTTTCCATCATAACTTTGGCCAAAGAATAAATATATAATCCACCTGAAGCAACCATATGGAGATTCTTAACCACATTCCCCCCGACCTTTCTCTGTCTGTCTGTCTCTCCCTCTCTCCTTCTTTGCTTTCCTTTCTCTTCTTTCTTCCTTTATTTTTTCTTTCTTTCTTTCTTTCTTTCTTTCTTTCTTTCTTTCTTTCTTCTTTCTTTCTTTTCTTTCTTTCTCTTTCTTTTCTTTCTCTTTCTCCTTTCTTTTCTTGCTTTCTTTCTTTCTTTTTCTTTCTTCTTTCTTTCTTTCTTTCTTTCTTTCATTTACTAAACAATTTTTGAATTTCCACAAAAAGCCCAGCACTCTACTAGTACTGGAAATTTGCAGTTATATAAGCCCTGGTACATATCTTATGAAATAGTCTGGAAGAGGAGACAGACAAGTAAACCACTTATATGAGTATAGAGTGCTAGGTCCTATGGGAGAAATATTCAAGCGAGATTTTTAAATCAGAGAAGCAATTGGGAATGGTCACGGAGAAAGTGGCACTTGGAGTTTTACATTTTGAAGAATGAATAGAATTTGGGTAGACCGAAGTGTCTATGGGCTTGTAAATACGTAGCTAGGCAGGCCATGGAGGGAATATTCAAGATAGAAGAAAAAAGACACAGATGCCTCCAACACGTGCTGCATTGGAGGATCTGCAAGTATCTTAGTACATCTCTATAGAAGGGTGCGTTTCAGGAAAGGGTGTTGGGAGATGAGAGCTATAGGGAGCAAAAACATCATAGAGGGTCTCGTAAGACAGAGTTCACAAGCATGAATTTTACCCTAAAAATGTTATGATGCAACACATAGCAACTGATCAAGGGGATGCCATCATCAGGTCTGTATCATAGAAAATAACCGGCTGGACTGGGTGGAGAGACTGGCAGAAGCCAGTCCCAAGATGGCAGAACCATAAGGATGTGCTTCTAGTAATCTAGAAGAAAGGGACGAGGGTTATAGTGTGTGCTAGAGAGAACTGACATCAGGGGATAAATCTTTTTGAAAAATTAATTAACCATTAACCCTGTCTCTGCTTACAGGGGTTTAAGAAAAATATGTGGTAAGAGACAGATTATTTTGGTCCTCCCAGGGACTTGGGTACACTTGAAGATAAAGATCAAAATCCTAAATCTGCAATTCCACACTTAACAAATACTCCCACAGATATTTCCATGGCATTAAATGCAGAAAATGTTTCCAGGAGAGTTAAATACAATATTTTTGTTTTCTTTTTACAGAGTAACAGATTGTTATGCTCTGACCTTGAGTTTCCTGTCTCTGGATGTTGGGTATGTTTTTGCCATTTTGGAGTCTATTGAATACTCTGTAAGTTTAAAGAGATATACTAAGATAGAAATTAGTATTAGTTCAGGAAAGAGATTCACATCCATCAGATTAATCAAAATAGTCAACGTATTTGTTGTTTAGAACTAGTGGGGCACCTGGGTGGCTTAGTCAGTTAAGCATCCCACTTCAGCTCCTGCCATGATCTCATGGTTCATGGGTTCAAGCCCTGTGTCGGGCTCTGTACAGACAGCTCAGAGCCTGCAGCCTGCTTCAGATGCTGTGTCTCCCTCTCTCTCCGGCCCTCCACTGCTCATGCTCTGTCTCTCTCTTTCTCAAAAATAAAATAAAATGTTAAAAAAATTAGAACTAGCCGTATATGCTTCGAACTATAGGGAAATGGGTACGGATGAGGAAAAGGACTTGTACTGTAAATTTTAACAAAATTTTATTTTGTTAAAACCAGGGGTTATAATGCTCATAGAGAAAAGGATATCTGAACACGCTTTTATTTATTTCCCTGGGAATACTCAGCTTGTATCACAGCCAGTGTCTCTCAAATTGTGGTGCCAAGATCAGCAACATTGGCCTCACCCGGGAACCTCTTAGAAAAGCAAATTCAGCAAACCCACTTCAGACGTACTGAAACAGAAACTCTACAGGGCAGAGGAGGTAGTAATCTGAGGTGTAACAAGCCTGCAGGGAGGTTCTGATGCACATCAAAGTTCGAGAAGCACCGTGACAGAGCTGTTATCCTACTGGTTGAGAGCATGGCCTCCGGAATCAGACAGAAATACCTTCAACTTCTGGCTCTTCTACCAAGTAGATGTGATCTTGGGCAATTTACTTACCTTTTCTGAACTTTAGTCTCCTCATTTGTAACATGGGGATAAACATATTTCCTACGGCATCGGGTAGTTGTAGACATTCAGTGAGATCACTCATTCATTCATTCGTTCTGACTCATTGGGCTTCCTTGCAGGCACTCTTTTAGGCACTGGAGTTTCAATGGTGAATAAAAAAGATAGGTCTTTACTTGGGAGAGGAGGAGATACGCATTCCAGTGCCTTTCATGTTGCGCAGACTCATCACCCAGCCTGTCTGGCTCACAGAAAGCTTTTGACAAACATTATTCGTGATGAGTATTAGCTAACTGTGTCTTTGAATCTGAACTCAAAAGCTATACCATTTTCAATGTTCTCTATTCATTGCTTTTGGAAACGTTGTTAAGATCAATAGAGGTGTGGCTGTTAAAAACCAAAAAAAAAAAAACAAAAAAAAAAAAACAAAAAAAAAATGCTCCAGCTCTTAAAACAGAAAAAAACTTACAGACTGTAACTTATGAAAATGAAACTGCCACTAATTTAAAGGCAACACTTCACCCCAAAGAATATGGCGACACACTCCGGGGTTGGTGTTGAGGCCATTCTGAAATACTGCGTTTGTAAAGGATTTAGAACACCCCAAAGTTTCTGTCCTATTGCCTGCTGACCACATTAAAAAATGAACTGTTCCCATATTAAATGATGCTTGAAAGCTCTCTGTGTTTGATGGAGGGGAGCAATCTGCTGGGTGTCCAGGAAAAGCAGCTACAACTTTCTTAACAGCCTCTCTCATCTGGTGATGGAGGCCTAATCATTTAAATAAAAAAAGGGCAGAGAAAATGCTGAGAGGCAGTTTGATCTAACTCAACCTTTTCAAATGACTACACTAATTTTAAACATGTGAATTTAACTGTATGTTTGCCCCTCTATAAACAGGGCGAACAAACAGTATATCATTTTTACACTTGAACTGTATTATGATTTTAATGCAGGCTCAGGTGAGGTGAGGTCAGAAGATACAATTAAATGGATCTGGTACCAGCTGGAGATTAGGCTCTCTTTAACCATGCTTGGGTGATTTATCCATCAACAACGCATGTACTGCTCCATAAAAATTGATATCTGTTTAAAAATAGGTATTAAAATACAGTGTACTTTTAAAATTAGAGACTAAAATATTGTGTAGTTGCCAGCAGGTAGTTTATTTAATATTCATGTGCAATATGAAACAGAAAGATTCCTGTTCCTGGAATAAATATCTATTAGAATAAATTTGCCCTAGTTACTAATATATGTGGCGCTTCTGTGCTTGGTCAAGTCCTTGGAAACAAATGCAGAAAGAAACTTTCAAATCATTTGCAACCTCGCCAGCATGTGGAATGGTGACATGTTATAGCCTCACTTCCTAAATAACTCTATCTGTTCCTAAATAATCCTTCCTCAAGGATTTATTTCAGTGTTGTTTTTCCAAGAAAGGCTGTTTAAAAACAAAAACAGGGATAAAAAGGAAACAGAAATGCCAAGTACATGGATTTATTAAGAGAAAATGCAAAATCTGGGTGCTTTTCTATATTCTACTGTAAACTATGAACAGTAGATTTCAATCTTGTAGTCGAATTTCGTTCCTAATAGATGTTAATTCAAATATTTGGATTTTCAGCCTCTAAAGCCAACTTGGAGCTCTAAGTAAAGGGCAATCATTTGTCTACTAATATGCATATCAAAAACTTAAACAAATGAGCATTTAAAAGTAATATTTGATTAACCATTCGCTGAAAGAAAAGTAATTCTGCCTGTCTAATCTAGTAATTTATATAGTTTAGTGATTTGCTTGTCAATAAGGAACAAATTGCCCTAATATATTACTGTAATGCTTCATTTTCATTAAGACATCTGCCAACTTTTCAAAAAACCTTTTCCATTTGGGACTTGACTTATAATTGTAGAGTCCCTTGGGGGAATTTCAATATTATTCTAATCAATTTTATCCACAATACACAATATGGATGATTACATCGCAATGTAATTTCCAAAGTTACCTTCTCGCATTAGTCATTTGCAAAGAGAGAGGACACTGCCAATGTCTCCAGAACATATTTTAGAAAAGAATAGAAACTCACTGCAGCAATGGAGCAAAGAATATTTTTCATCATTTGAATGCATCACAACATGAATATGTATATGTACAGATATGCTTATATAATTTACAACCACACTTCTAAGCTTTATGGTCTATAACATTTATATGTTATTTTTATGCAATCAGATGATAATGGATTTTACAGCCACAAGACTCAAAAGTCGAAAAGTCCTCCAAGATGATCTTCCTGTGTGTGGACTCCTGTGATAAGACCATGGTCTTTTTTTTTCTCTTTTCTATAATAGAGGGAGGGGGATCACAGTCCCAGGGAAAGCCAGAACAAGAAAAGGGGTCTTAGTCCTACTCCAAATTGAATCAAGGCTCCCAAAGAGTCATTCAACTAGCCTCTATCCTTAACAAGGGTAATATTTTGGCTTTCATCTTTACTTTTTATTTCATTTCTCAACTTCTCCTGACCCAGGTGTGTGAAAGTTATACTACTTGTGGAGAGATGGCCCCCAGACCTGCCCCCATCATCATTATGGTTGTCTTCCCATGGGCATCTCATCTATTTTTAAGACTATAAACATACCCCGACCATGTCAGAGAAATCCACCTTCACTTTAGCAGTGAGTATTAAGGAGCATACAAGAGGCAACAAATAGGTCTGCTAAATACCTTAAATGTATAGAAAGAAAAGGAAATCAGAATAACAAATAATAAACCTTCTGGTGAAGAGCAAGCCACTGGCATTCTGAGGAAAGTCAAGGTTTTTGGGTTTCTGCTTCTCTTACCAACCTCTTCTGACTCCCATTTTCTTAAGCAGCGGTGGGGAGTAGCAAAAATGAACTCTAAATCTCAGGTTTCTACCTCAAGTTTCTTTCCTATTTTAAAATGTATTTATAAGTTGTTTCAACCAATCATTTTTATTTTAAAGGTTTATTTATTTATTTAATTTTTTTAATGCTTATTTTTGAGAGAGAGAGAGAGAGAGAGAGGAGCAGAGAGACAGGGAGACACAGAATCTGAAGTGGGCTCCAGGCTCTGAGCTGTCAGCACAGAGCCTGACACGGGGCTCAAACTAAGGAACAGCGCGATCAAGACCTGAGTTGAAGTCAGACACTTAATGGGACTGAGCCACCCAGGCCCCTTAAAGATTTTTTTAAGCTTGTAATATTACTATGAGATTGAATGAATTACACTGAACACTTGGCCACTACTTCCCAACCAAACTAGGTACAAATTCATCCCCCAAAGTAATAAAGTTGTCATTAACAACATTTATTAAATACTTACCAAACACAAGATAATTCCTAGAACATATATGAGGAAAATGTTAAGACAATACTTGTAAAAGAAGTCTTCAAAAACTAGAAAGACACATATTGTTTGTTGCTAAGGAGATTCAATATGTTAGGGCTTGTTATTCTATTTAAATTAATTCAATCTTCATCAAGACAATCCTGATAAAATATTACCAAGTATTTTTTTTTTAACTTGCAAAAATAAGCTTATCTGAAAAAATAAACTTGGAGTTTATGGACAAGGGGGGGGGGAGTAATATTCCAGTCTGGGAAAATGGATGGGCTAAGTTTTATGGGTACCAATTTGGAAAGGATGTTCAGGAGATGATAGACACATTTGGTGGGTCCCAGAATTCATATAGGAAAGAAGAAGATTAGATTATAAAGATAGAAGGGACCCAGATGGGAGAGAACTTTTGATTCTAAACTAAGTACAGGGACTTGCTTTGCAAAGGGAAATAATTTAAGAGTTTTGAGCCAGGGAATTACACGTGGAAAGAGCTACTTAAGAGCAGCCTCGCGGTAGTGTGCATGATGGATTGGAAGGGGAAGAGACTCTAGACAGGCAGAATAGTTCGAAGGCTATTGAAATAATCTATGCATGAAATGGTAAAGGCCCAGAATAAAATCGTATAATTTATAAATGGAGGGACCTTCAGATCATCTGAAGTGCAATGGCTTTCAAGCTTTTTTTAACCATGAGCCATAGTTAGGAAATGTGTTTTCCTTACACGCGCATACGTAGAAAACAAAAAAAAGTTTAACAGGACATTTATCCTTAATATTTATGATGACATTTGGCATTTTTTTGCTCCATTCTTTTTTAAATTTTAGAAAATGCTGATGGAAACACATTATATTTATTTTAAGATTTTCGAACAGGTTGTGACTCACTGTTTGTCAAATATGGCTCAGGTGCAGCCCTTTTACTTTTCGGAAGAGAAACTAAGATACAAAGAAACGAAGAGACTTGCTCAGGGCCTCAGTGCCGGTGACTGGAAGCCAGGTCCTCCATGAATATTACAGTCAGGATGGCACCATGGGAGAAAAATATCTGAGAGTGATTTTAGAGAAGAGATAGGCAAGATAACGCAACTGACTGTGCTCTATTAAAGTCGACTGAGGCTCTATTCCTAATTAATTGGGTAAACAGATTTGCCATAGAATCACAGGTGTCTGAAGAAAGAACTGTCTTGAGAGAAATCTAGGAGTTCACACTGAAGTTAAGAGGGTAGAGGGATAGGCAAAGTGCCCAGCAGGCTGCAAGAGTATATAGTACTCAAATGGCAACTCTTGTAGGTCGTCTGTCCGGGAATGACCAGAAGGTTTCCAACATGGTAATTGTCTATTGAAGGGGGACTGGGTGGTTCAGTAGGTTGTCAGACTTCAGCTCAGGTCACGATCTTGTGGTTTGTGGGTTCAAGCCCCACACTGGGCTCTCTGCTGTCAGTGCAGAGCCTGCTTTGGATTTTCTGCCTCCCTCTGTCTCTCTGACCCTGACTGCTCTCTTTCTCTCTTTCTCAAAAATAAATAAACATTAAAAAAAATAACTGTATACTGAATACCTCTCCTATTCATGGCCCTCCCATGGACCACTCCATCCAATGGTAAGTAAAATCAGGTTCCTCTGTGTGAGAAGTTCTTTTTTTTTTTTTTTTTAAATGTTTATTTATTTATTTTCAGAGAGAGAGAGAGTGCATGTGCTTGCAGGAGAGGGGCAAGGGAGAGAGAGAAAGAATCCCAAGCAGGCTCTGAGCTATCAGCACAAAGCTTGATGTGGGGCTCAAACTCACAAACCTTGAGATCATCACCTGAGCCCAAACCAAGGGTCAGACGCTTAACCGACTGAACCACCCAGGCACCCCTACGTGAGAAGTTCTTATTCAACAGTTTGTTGATAGTAATACACTTCCTTGGAATTGAACCACTACTGTTGCTAAAAATTCATCAACATCCATTTGTAACACTTTCAGATCATTTTTAAAACTTAAAAAAAATTAATAATCTATACAGCTGGATCCAATATCTTTACACTGGAGTTTACACCCACTCGTATTATTTTTTTCAGCCCTAATGCATTTGGGTGTGTGTGTGTGTGTGTGTGTGTGTGTGTGTATACATGCGTGTGAACTGCGTTTCCTTTTTACTTCTACCAGCGTTCTTTAAGGTGGCAGGTTGCCTCTTACCGGCTTGATTCTGAAAAGAAACAGCTTCTGACAGGGAGATGAGCAGCTGGCTCGCAGCTTATGGCAACTCTGTTATTTTGCATCGGTGCAGCATTTTCACATAAAGGGCTGAAATACACTCTGGGAATAGTCATGCGTCGCAAACAAACCCCACAAAGCTGGTTAGCGCTGAAGATGTTATACCTGCGTGTTGACTTCTTTCTAGGTGCTTCCCTTCCTTTAATGTTAACGACAGTGCTTTTCACGCTGCCCATTTGTGGGAGGAAGAAGGGGTGCTGCCCACCAGGTTTCTAGCACTGGAGCGTTGAGAAAAATCTGTAACGGTACCTGAAGTGGGTCCAGGATTCCTCACAACAGATCCACTTGGACTTTTGTTTTTTTGTTTTTTTTTTTTTTTTGCTCTTTTACCCAAATAGCTTAGAGTTCCATACTTGGGGCGAATGAAGCAGAGAAACTGGCCATCAAAGGACTCAGAATTTATTTATTTATTTATTTATTTATTTATTTATTTATTTTTATTTTCCTAATCAATATATTCTTTTTTTTTTTTAATTAAAAAAAATTTTTTTTTTTCCAACGTTTATTTATTTTTGGGACAGAAAGAGACAGAGCATGAACGGGGGAGGGGCAGAGAGAGAGGGAGACACAGAATCGGAAACAGGCTCCAGGCTCTGAGCCATCAGCCCAGAGCCCGACGCGGGGCTCGAACTCACGGAGTGCGAGATCGTGCCTGGCTGAAGTCGGACGCTTAACCGACTGCGCCACCCAGGCGCCCCTATATTCTTTTTTTTTAATACATGAAATTTATTGTCAAATTGGTTTCCATACAACACCCAATGCTCATCCCAAAAGATACTCTCTTCAATACGCATCACCTACCCTTCCCTCCCTCCCACCCCCCATCAACCCTCAGTTTGTTCTCATTTTTTTTTTTTTTAACGTTTATTTATTTTTGGGACAGAGAGAGACAGAGCATGAACGGGGGAGGGGCAGAGAGAGAGGGAGACACAGAATCGGAAACAGGCTCCAGGCTCCGAGCCATCAGCCCAGAGCCTGACGCGGGGCTCGAACTCCCGGACCGCGAGATCGTGACCTGGCTGAAGTCGGACGCTTAACCGACTGCGCCACCCAGGCGCCCCATGTTCTCATTTTTTAAGTCTCTTATGCTTTGGCTCTCTCCCACTCTAACCTCTTTTTTTTTTTCCTTCCCCTCCCCCATGGGTTTCTGTTAAGTTTCTCAGGATCCACATAAGAGTGAAAACATATGGTATCTGTCTTTCTCTGTATGGCTTATTTCACTGAGCGTAACACTCTCCAGTTCTGTCCATGTTGCTACAAAGGGCCATATTTCATTCTTTCTCATTGCCACGTAGTACTCCATTGTGTATATAAACCACAATTTCTTTAAAAGGACTCAGAATTTACACCATTAACGGTAATTACTGTTCATGGGGAAAAGGCAGAACAAAAAGAAACTCTTGTTCTAAGTTTTATTCCAGGTCCCGAGATTCTTGTTACTCTGAATTCTTTAAGTTTGCATGGGCTTTGAACCTTTAAAATGAAGATACTGTTTCCTAACATATCAAATTTCCAGACCGCCTCAGAAATTTTCTAGCCATCTGCCTGTTCTACTAACGAGATCCCTGACCATTGCCTTTCTGCACACTGCTCCATGCATTACTTGTGCTAAGTGACCATCATGGTGAGGTAGTCAGCTCATTTTAAGTTCCTTCAACCCATGGTTAAAATATACAGCTCACCTTTGCTACCCACAATACCTCACAAGAAAGGGCATCCCAAAGAATCTGATAGCATGAGATGGAAGGTTATGCCACAAGAACAAAAGAGAGAAGTGGGAGACACCCAGACAGTGCTGATGCAGTGTGATAAGAGTATTTTGAAACTGCTATTTTCATGAGGTTGCATCTTACAATTGTGTGTGTGTGTGTGTGTGTGTGTGTGTGTGTAGGTAGTGAGCAACAAATTCTGGAAGTTACTTTTACCTGTCTATAGAGATAGAATAAGGTTTGTGAAAAGATCCAAAGTAATGATGAAGAGATTTGATGTCAACAATACTTCATGTTTTTTTTTTATTAAATGTAAGTTTTATAACAGTTTTTCACAATGCATCAAGTCCGTACATCAAAGAAAAAAAAAAAAAACTATATAAGATAGCTGTGCCAAAATATCTTTTGTGTCAAAATGGTCAACTTAAAGAAACTTGTAACCTGATGTAGTGTGGTGACTTGTCCCCCACTCCATCCACTACCCCCCCCCCCCGGCTGGGACATTTGGCAGTGTCTGGGGACATCTTATTCACTCTTGGCAGTAGGTAGAGACCAGGGATGCTGATGAAAGTCCTCCGTGCACAGGAAAACCCCTCCCCACCCACTGCCACAACACGGAATATCAGTAAGTAGGAAACCATGAGGTAGAGGGATAAAAGTGAGCGAACTAAGACATGGGTTGGTGTTTTTCAGAGCATGTAAGTATAGAAACAGAAAAGAGAGCAACACAGATTTCTATCCAAAAGGCTTCTTCTGTATGCAATTACTCTTTCATGGACAATAAACAATTCATCTTGCCCCAGCAAGTCTCTTACTGAATTTTTGACTCTGATCCTGACCCAGTGAGCCCATTCATGGGAATTTATATTATGGAAATAATCTAAAAGTAAGACATGGTCATAGGCATGTTCTTTGCAGTGTTATTTATAACCTAAAATCTAACCCTGCTGTAAGATAAATTGATTCCAAGGTCATAATGTAGCATGCAAGAGAAAATGTAGATTCTGCAATCAGAACGGAAATTCAGGAGAGAGGTCGAAGCAGGTAATATAAATTCGGAGTATTAATGTTGCCCTAAGATTCAACATACCTATATCTCTAAATGAAATTTAATCTGCTCCAACTTCTTACTTGTCTGGTTGGCAGAAAACTCAGTCTCCGTTATTATTGGGGGTTCCCAGCCCCTGCCTTTAATGTGGTTGTAAAAGAAGCCTGAGCTTTCTTGGGGCTGGACAATTGGGGAGGACCTGGGTTCTTAATTCGAGAGAGTGTACCTTCTTTTGCTTTTTCGATTATGGGATACTGCTCTTGAGCCCTGGTACTCACAACACGAAACTCTCCAGGATGCCCTCTCAGCCTTCATTCTCTCTGCCCTTGGTGGGCCTGGGAGGGGGTGACACCTGGAATCAGAGATGACCTAGAAACCCCAACCTGCTTTGTGGTACGCTAGCTTCCTTCTGGTCAGACCCTGCCCCGTCTGATTTTCTCTCTGCAAATAGCCCTTCTTTGTGAGCTGCAAACACCAAAGCTTTTTTATTCCCCATTTCTCTCAAGGCCAAAGACAGTATTTAGAAGCATAGTAAAGCACCTGGATTTGGGAGAAAAAAAAAAAAGAGCAACACAACTATCAGGTTTTTTTTTCCTTAATAACTTGATCTTTATATTACATATATTATTTTATACTATTTATTATTTATAGCATATATATTATATATATTATATTTATGGTATATATGATATACTATGTTATAATATAGCATAACAGTAAAAGATATGAAGGAATAGTTAGAAACCATAAGCAAGAAAACCAAGAGAGCACACAAGAAGTTGAAGATACCTTGCTTCTAATGAATGTTAACGAAAGAGAAGCCAATGAAAAGATAAAAACATTATAATCAGAGAGATGAGATAATTTTCCAGGAAGCAGGGGATATTGGTTGTAATCAAATCTCCCAGAAATTTGAGAAAGATAGTGTTACAAAATTTGATCACAGTGAGATCATCAAAACCGTGACATCTCGAACAGTGCAATTTCAGGAACATCACCAAAGCTAGGTGAGTGTACAGAGGAAAAAGGTTAAAGGGTATAAAGATGAGGGCAGTCCGGGGACACCTGGGTGGCTCAGTTGGTTAAGCATCCAACTTGGGCTCAGGTCATGATCCCACAGTTTGTGAGTCTGAGCCCCGCATCGGGCTCTGTGCTGACAGCTCAGAGCCTGGAGCCTGCTTCGGATTCTGTGTCTCCCTCTGTCTCTGCCCCTCCCCCATTCGTACTTTGACACTCTTTCTCTCAAAATAAGTAAACATATATAAAAAAAAAAATAATAATAAAGATGAGGGCAGTCCGGTCAGTTTGTTTTAGAATCTAGCAACGGAAAGAAGTTAAGAAACAGGACCC
Source organism: Leopardus geoffroyi (assembly GCF_018350155.1). NCBI lineage: Eukaryota > Metazoa > Chordata > Mammalia > Carnivora > Felidae > Leopardus > Leopardus geoffroyi. Next base: position 146,773,562 of record NC_059328.1, read on the forward strand.
GTGTAGGAGAAAATGTGTTGCATAATGAGCTCTATACGTGCAGAAATTTCCAAGCAAAAGTAGGTACTGGACAAGGCGAGCTTGAGGACAATGAAGGCACAGATGGGAAAACTGAGGGAAAAAGGCAGAACAAAAAGAAATGAGATCAAGAGCACAGAGTGCAGTGGGGGATAAGCTTGAAAGGAGAAGGCAAAAGTGTTGAGAATAAAGAGAGGAGGCTTAGGAAGAAATTTTTTTATTAAAAATGTTTTTCATAGTTGTTTATTTATTTTGAGAGCAAGAGACAGAACACGAGCAGGGGAGGGGCAGAGAGAGAGAGGGAGAGAGAGAACCCCAGGCAGGCCCTGCACTGTCAGCACAGAGCCCAATGCAAGGCTTGAACTCACAAAGTGTGAGATCATGACCGGAGCGGAAATCAAGAGTCAGACGCTCAAGCCGACTGAGCAACCCAGGTGCCCTGGCTGATGAAAATATTTTCAAACCATTGGAAAATGAGAAGAATCCCCTCCAATAGCCCTGCTGCTTAGAAAAGCACAAGGAGAGTTGTTGTCTGAGAGGGCTCACAGCCTGGGGACAGGATTCAGACACTGATGATTTGTAGAGGCATTTTCCCCAAATTAAAAGTTTAATATAGTTCATTAAGACAAAAGAACAGTGAAACAAGCTTAGCTTTGTGTTAATTTTTTGTTTATATGCAAATTCATAACTACCACCTAACCTCCTTGTAAATGCCAGGACACGCTAATATAAAATCATTCTTTTTAAAAAATGAATTATGATCACATCCAAAAGTGCAACCCATGTATCAACTTGGACTGACACAATTGTTTTTATTTCTAATAAGGGCCTTCATTTACTTAAAATGTCGCTCCCTAGGTATTCTAGTTCTCTTTTAAACATGTAAGACCATTGCTGTAAAAAAAGGAAATTACCTGAATCAAAAGCCATCCAAAGTCTTAGTTGGAAACTTGATAGGGCTACATAGAATCTTAATCTTGAAAATGCTGTAAAATTTGACTCCATCATAATAACCACAAGAGGCAGATCAATATGACTGAGTTAAGGTCTGTTCTATAAATCACTACTTGGTGAATGAATTAGGAAAAAGGTAAGCTGTAACCAAAATGGTGAAGAGAGAGATGGAAACACTCCTGTCTGAAATTATCTTTCAATAAAGGCCAGCGTGGGGCTGCAGAAATGAAGAATGATATGTTGTGTACGACGGGCAATGGTATATTGTGTGCTGGCCAGATGAACTTAGGTATGGGATCTTGGGTTTCGAAGGCAAAAGTCTCACTCTTTACGTAAAAGAACAACAAGAACAGAAAACACAAATAACGATCAAAAGCTGAAGTTGTCGATGTGAAGTTAGCTACGTGGCCTTATACACTGAAGATGTCAGGTCTGCGCATGTGTTACTGATTTTTTATCACTAGTCATTCAGTGCAATTAAACGGACCTTTGTTTAGCTGCCACCACGTACAAAGTGGTGCCTTAGAACAGGGGAATTCAAAGATGGGAGACACTGGCCGCTCAACTACGCGTAGAGGGGTGCAGGTGCAATAACAGAAATGTTTCTGGAAATCGTGCATAGCCAGAAGCTGTGGTTCAGAATTACAAAAGTTCAAATAAAATTGTATTGAAACATGGGAGAGGAAATGTTTATACTCCCACTAGCTTTATAAACAAATGTTAGTAAAATTTATTATTTTATTATTTTTATTAATTACTGTGTTTTTATTTTTGAGAGAGAGAGAGCAGAGTGTGAGCACACGTGAGCGGTGTAGGGGCAGATAGTGACAGACGGAGGATCTGAACCAGGCTCCACTGTCAGCACAGAGCCCGAGGCAGGGCTCGAACCCACGGACCGTGAGATCATGACCTCAGCCGAACTAAGATGCTCAACCAACTGGGCCACCCAGGCGCCCCAGCATATGTTATTTTTTAAATGTTTGCTTTTATCTTTGTATTATTATAATTAGCATAGCACCCACCTGATACAAAGTAGGCATTAAATAATATTTGATTAAATAAAAGTTGAGGGATGTGTGTTAAAAGCTTGTAGAAAAAAAGGTAGGATTTGTTGATTTAATGAAACTATTTGTGTACTACTTTCTACTGAAGATACAGCACTTGGAGAATGGTAACATGGTCATAGCCCTTGTCCTCATGAAGCTTTTAGTCTGATAGAATGTGAACGTTGGAGGCTTTCACTACATTTTACTCACTGTAATTCAATGAAAGTTGGAAATGTAAAGATCAATGTTCCACCACGACTTTGAATATTAAGTTGAAGCAAGGAAAGAAAAAAATATTCTCAAAATAAGAGGTTAGGTGTAACAGAAACAAATTTGGGAGTCCATGTGAAGTCTTACAATACATTCATCATTAAAGGGTCAAGCGTCATGCTGTAGGGCAGATGAAAAGATATCAAAAAGAGAGAATAAAACCCCATTTATGCTTTGTTCAATGAGTTGAAATTTAAGAGTTTTCCATGGATACTAGCCAATTTTCATTTCCTTTTAATCTTTTTTGTTTTTATGACTTATAAGTGCGGAAGCAGAATCATAGGATGCTAAGTAGGTAAGTTGGAAACAGAGAGTAGAAAAGTGAAAGTGTGGAAATGCGGTAACAAGAGAAAACTTAAGATAGTCTTGAGTTAGATCATAAAAAACCCTAGATGCCATGCTAAGGAGTTTACATTGACCTGGGGCACAATGAGAAACAAAGCTTTTTGAATAGGAGGATGTATTGACAAAAATAGAGTATTAAGATTAGTCTGCAAGTCTTTAAAAAAATTTTTTAATGTTTATCTAACTTTTTTTTTGAGAGAGAGAGAGAGAGAGAGAGACAGACACACACACACAGAGAAAGAGAGAGAGAGAGAGGGAGACATGGGGGAGGGGCAGAGAGAGGGGGAGACAGAATCTGAGGCAGGCTCCAGGCTCTGAGCTGTCAGCACAGAGCCCAAAACTCACAAACTGCAAGATCATGACCTGAGCCGAAGTCCGGCGCTCAACCGACTGAGCCACCCAAGTGCCCCTGCAATTCTTGACAGGATAGATCAGAAGGAACTTTGAGAGAAGAAAGTCAGAATCATTTATTACCATTCCAAAACCACAGGAATGCAAGCTGCCCAGGTATATGACTATCTGATTTGTTCACAGTTAAGGGTTCTATGTCATATGCACTAAGTACTGGTTGAAATAATAAATCATCATGTTTCTCTTATTGGGAATGCCTGTTCTTAACAACTTCAAGTTCAAAACAAGATGTCTTCTCTTTTTTTTCAATTTTATTTATTTATTTTGAGAGAGAGAGAGAGAGAGAAAGAGAGGGAGCATGAGTGGAGGAGGGGCAGAAAGAGAAGGAGAGAGAGAGAATCCCAAGCCCCAACATAGGGCTTGATCTCACCAACTGTGAGATCATGACCTGAGCTGAACTCAAGAGTCCAACGCCTGACTTGAGCCACCCACACCATCCGCCCCCCCGAAAACAAGACTTCTTGATTGAAAGTTTTACAATCTAAGTATTAACAATATTTTCCATTTAGAATGCCTTGGGAAATTTTAAGTCTTTTTATAATCTCTGATGTCAGTGAGAAGGAAAAAAAAGCTAATTTACAAAAAAAATTAAAAAGCTAATTTATACAATTCATCGTTCAGCCCATGGGTGGGGCTAATGAACATTAGGTGTAGGCAGCAAGTGTGTTGATAAGGGAAAGAATAGAAGGTTCCAAAGATGAATTGTGGTTCAGCACTATTATTAGGCTCAAAAATAGAGTCTTTCAAGATAATTCAGTATTTTGAGTTGCTATTACAATAGTAGGAAAAATCGGGTGCTTTCTTTTTTTGGTAGAGAAAGTAATCCTTTTTTAAACTTGGTTAAGGAATAATTGATAAATATAATTGTATATATTTAAAGTGTACAATGTGATGATTTTATATGCATATACATTGTGGAATGACTACCAAATTTAAGATAATTAGCACGTCCATTACCTCACACAGTTTACATGTGTGTGTTTGTGTGTGTGTGTGTGTGTGTGTGTGTGTGCGTGTGTGTGGTGAGAAGGCTTAAGATCTACTCTCAGCAACTTTCAAGTATACAGTATCATATTATTAACTATAGCCACCACGCTATACATTACATCTCCAGAACTTCTTCTTATAACTAAAATTTTGTACCCTTTGATTTACATCACCTCATTTCCCATTCCCCCTAGCCCTTGGCCTCCACCATTCTATTCTGTTTCTATTAAATTGACCTTTTTTTTTTTAGATTCCATATAAGTGATATCATACAGTATACTTCTTTCTCTGACTTATTTCACTTAGTATAATGTACTCCAGTTTCATTCATGTTATTGCACATGGCAAGATTTCCTTCTTTTACACGGCTGAATAATATTCCATTGTAGCTACATATATATTATTATGTGCACATATATATGTATATTATGTGTACACATACATATCCATATATTATATGCATATATATCATTGTATATTACACTTAATTATATGCATATATATTGCATATAACATATATGGATATATATCATATTTTCTTTATCCATTCATCTGTCAAAAGATGTTTAGGTTATCTCTACTTTCATTATTGTAGAATAGCGCGACAATGAACGTGTGTGTAGAGAGATCTCTTTGGGATACTGATTTCAATTTCTCTGGATGTGTACCCAGGAGTGGGATTGCATACTGTAGTTCAATTTTTAATTTTCTGAAAAACTGATAAACTATTTTCCATCATGGCTGTACCAATTTACATGCTCACCGATGGTGTACAAAAATTCCTTTTTCTCCGTATCCTTGCCAACACTTGCTATTTCTTTGTCTTGATGATAGTCATTTTAACGGGTGTTATCTCACAATGAGGTGATATCTCATTGTGGTTTTAACATTTCCTTGGTGATTAGTGATGTTGAGCACCTTTTCATATACCTACCTGCCATTTGTATGTCTTTTCCAGAAAAATGTCTATTTTGGTCCTTTGCCCATTTTTAATTGGATTATTTCTTTTTATGTTATTGAGTTGTATTAGTTCCTTAAATATTTTGGATATTAACCCTTTCTCAGATGTATAATTTGCAAATATTTTCCAAAGGTTGCCGTTTCAATTTATTATTTCCTTTGCTGTGCTGAGGCTCTTTAGTCTGTTGTAGTCCCACTTGTTTCTTGTAGGTTTGTTTGCTTGTGTTTTTGCTGTCTAACCCAAGAAATTATTGCCAAGACCAATGCCAAGGAGACTTTTTTCTGTTTTCTTCTAGGAGTTATAAATGGATTCAGGTATTATATTTGAGTCTTTGATCCATCTCAAGTTAATTTTTGTAAGTGATGTTAGGTAGGGGTCCTGTTTCATTCTTTTGCATGTTGCTATCCAGTTTTCCCAGCAGCATTTATAAAGAGGTTATTCTCTCTCTATTGTGTGTTCTTGGCTCCCTTATAAAAAATTAGTTCACTGTATATCTGTGGGTTTATGCATGGGTTTATATTCTGTTCCACTGATCTGTGCACTTGTTTCTATGTCTGGCCATACTGCTTCAACTGGTTTCTAACTTTGTAATTAAAGCTCTGTAATATAGCTTGAGGGCAGAAAATGTGATGTCTGCAACTCTGTTCTTTCTTAGGATTGCTTTGGATATTCATAGTCTTTTGTGGTTCCATACAAATTTTAAGATAGTTTCTTCTATTTCTATGAAAAAAAAAAACATTGGAATTTTGATAGATTGCCCTGAATCTCTATATTGCTTTGTCTAGTAGGGGCATTTCACAATTAACTCTTCCAGTTCAAGAATGCAGAATATCTTTCCATTTATATGTGTCTTCTTCAAAGTCTTTCATCCGTGTCTTATAGTTTTTAGTGTATATGTCTTTCATCTCCTTGGTTAAATGTATTCCTAAGTAATACATATATATATATATATATATATATATATATATATATATATACACACACACACACATACATATATTGATGCAATTGTAAATGGGATTGTTTGCTTTCTCGATTTATCTTTCAGGGGGTTTGTTGTTAGTTTATAACAATGCAACTGATTTCTGTGTGCCGATTTTGTTTACTATTAAGCTCAATAATCGAGTCTTTCATGATAATTCAGCATACTGAGTTGCTATTAAAGTAGCAGAGAAAATGTGTATTTTCTAAAATTTTTGATAAAGAGAGTCATCTTTTAAAGGTATGTCTGTTTCACATGTTTGAACCTGGTTCCCTCAGGAGACTGATAGCTTCTAGAAGGATCCATGTTGCCTTTCATGACTCTATACAAAATATATAGTCCCAACTAAATGTTTCTTATTAATGTATAAAGTACCAATGCACTCCATGTGAAAAATTCAAAATTGTTTGCCATCTGGTTGCTTTTTATAGGTGGAAAGACTATATTTGTTTCGTTAGTGTGCGTATTTGCACAAATAAGATCCAATTTCAGAAAAGCACAATAAAAGCAACTAACATTTATTGAATGCTTACCAAGTGCCCGTCTCTGATCTAAGTCGCCTGCATTGATGAATATATCTCCTCTTCACATCAGTTTGTGAAGTAAGTGCTGTCATATCCCTGTTTCATAGACGAAGGAACCAATACAAGGAGCAATGAAGCAAATTGTCCACAAGGGCACAGTACTAAAAACGGTGAGAAGGGATTTGAACACAGTCTGATTTCAGAGCCATACTCTAAACCAGGAGTTGGCAACTTTTTTTCTGTAAAGGGCCAGAGAGTAAATATTTTAGGCTTTGCAGGCCATACGGTCTCTGTCGCAACTACTCAACTCTGCCGTTTAGTGCAAAGCAGCCATAGATAATATGTAAATGGATAAGCATGGCTGTGTTCCAATAAAACTTTATTTATGGACATTGAAATTTGAATTTCATAAATTTTCATGTGTCACAAATAGTATTTTTCTTTTGATTTCTTTCCAACCACATAAAAATGTAAAAATCTTTCTTAGTTGTGGGCCATACAAAAATGGGGAGGGGGTGACTGATTTTGTCCCACAGGCTATAGTTTGCTGACCCCTACTGTAAACCACAGTGCTATTTAGCCACCAGGAAAGAAATGCAGAACCACCTAAGAATCTGCCTAGACTCCGTTATTCATGAAGGGGATTGGGACCTTTGAGTTCTTCTGTTGAATTGAGAATATGAGGAACTGCTAAAGGAAGGATTTAGGATAAACATAAAGATAATTTGTTGGATGAAATAGCAACTAACACCCCCCCCCCCCCCCCCCCCCCCCCCCCCCCCCCCAGATTTCTGAGGATTACTGTAGGATCTTTTTATACCTATTATCTGTTTGCTGCAGGAAAGACTGTTTCTTGGAAAGATGGACCCTTCTGGGGATTTAGTAAAACAAAGATTGGAGACAAGTGACTCTTTAAACCACGGATTGACAAACTGGGTGGACGAAATCTGGCCTGCTGCCTGCTTTTGTACTATCTGTAGATATATCCCAGCGAGCTAACACTTAGAGTCATGGATCCCAAGGGTCAGGTGGGAGGCCTAGGGGATTCCTTCCCTATTCCCTTTCCGTACCCAACAACTGTCTCCCAGTCATGGCTTGCTGCCACTCAGGGTCTGCGCCAGTTGTCACCTACACATTAAGGACCCTGCCATTTGCAACTGGTGTGTACAAAATGGTAGAATCTTAGTCCTGGGAGTGGCCTCTTCTCTGGACAACTGCCCAAATTGAGATGGCTGCATTGGATCTGGATTTCACTGGAACAGACAGTGAAAATGACCATGGCAGTCACTTACAGCATTACCTGCTAGACTCCTCTCCCTTGGTTTAGTCCATCACCATCCTGAGAAAGTCTTCTTTAGATAGCAACAGGCCACAGAGCATCCCAAGTACCTGCAACACACATCCCAGGCAAACTGGGCAGAACAGGTCAAGGGTTTATTCTCTTATTATATAAGTACCTGCATTATACTCTTGATTTTGCCTATTGGCCCAGAAAACCTACTGTACTTAATATCTAGCCCCCCTCAAATTGCTGACCCCTGACCTAGATCATAGGAGGGATGACAGAAACAAAGAGGAAAAGGGAGAGTAAGGGGAAGTTGTTTTGAATTAAAAGACATAAGATTTGGCAACAATTTAGTCCATTCAGTATTTCAGTTCATAGAAGGAAAACAACTGAAGCTTAAGTAAAATATGTGACTAGAAAGCAATGGGACTGACAATTTTTCTCAACAATCATGTGTGACAACATGTGATTGTCTTTCAAAATGGCACCCTCAGGAAGCTCTTCATGAAATTTAACAATGTTGCCATTGCAGTAAAACATTTTGGCACTCTTCTTTTAGAGTTGCTCTCTGAATTCACAAATTGCAAAAGATTATCTCAGAGAGGGAATGTCATGTCAAATTTTAGAATTGAATGGGATTGGAGACCAGCCTCATTGTTTTATAGTCACACATCTCTTTTAACCAAAAAATAAGTTCCCCGTTAATCATACTTCCTGTTTGTAATACTTGCTTATGTTTGACTCTTTTCTATATTAACTCATTATTCTAGGATGAGAGGCATGTTTCTCTTAAGGACAGTGAAAATAATAAACCACATGTTTTAAAGTCATTTTTTAAAGAAGAAATACAAAATGTTCTGAATAGAAAAAAATATTTCTAGCAATGGTCAATAATTTGTTTGGCTGAATAAATTTTGGCAAAGTTTCTTTTAAAAATCATGTTTTCTTATGACCAAGAAAAATGTCTTCAATTTCTTAATATTAGAAAGTTTCAGAGCTTAATACTTTTTAATTACAAAATAATTAAGTCTAATTCATCTTTTCCCTGAGTATTCTGCATTGCCAAATAAAATACATGTTTTAAGAAAAACAGATAAGTATTTGTCTGCCTTACAAGTTGGATTGAATTTTAATAAAGATGCACAAAGGGGAAATGTCATTATGATCACCCAAATTATTTTGTAATAATTTTTCTTAGTAAAGGATAAAGACATTACTTTTTTTCCCCCACCACCAGGATGGTAGCTAGATTTTATTTTTTTATTATTTTTTTTTTAATTTCACAGAGATGTGCCACAGAGAGCAACCAAATATAACAACTCTCTTTCACAACCATGTGGAAGCAACTTGCTTCCTGCCATTTCTCCCTCTTGTGATATTCCGAAGTGAAAATGAAATACAGATACTATCAAACTGTGGCTATGACAGATGAAAAAAAAAAAAGGATACTTCTGTTTTACTGAAGTGCATTTGTTTTCCTCCTCCATTCTACAGGAAGCATCACAAACCCACAGAGTCCCTGAGAGATGGATTTTACTGAGAGGCAGAATGCTAACTTTGCTCAAAGATGTGTAAATGCCACGTGCCCAGATGGTCCTTTTGCCTATTCATAGGAAGAGGCTCAGAAACACACATGCATCTTTCTGTGGTCAGTCATAACAGATTTGTTCTAAATAAGCCACACTGTTTTGCAAGATGGCAGGGAACTGTCAGGCTGTATTTTAAGCACAAATGTTTCTGCCAGACAGACACAGCATATACCATGTGCTTCAGGAACACACACACATGCGGCATCGATCTGAGGACAGAATAAGGACCTTGTGTTGTCATTTCACAGCTCAGATCAGTAAGCCCAAGTTGTATTTCCTGAATTGACCTTCAATTAACTCAAGGATGTCATGGCAATCATCAAATATATAAATAGAGAAAGATAAGTGGATAGACCCCCTAGATAGACGGACAGATAGTACTTCCTACCCTTTACATAATAATGTCCTTTTACCAAGTCTAATTCTCCATATTGCCCCTGAAGGGGTCATTCCTTTTTTTTTGGCAGGGGGCGTGGAATCTAATAGTCTGTTCCCTAATTTATGTACATTACATTTCCTTTTTTCTATTAAGAATTGCTTCTCATTGACGTTTTAATAAAAGCAGAACTTAATAAGCAACTATTTACACTGGATATTTTGTGTGTTATCAGGTAGATTATGGTTCTTAGAAATTTACAATCTAAAGTAGATATTCTAAGATAGAAAACTTTAGTAACAAGAATTTATTGGAAGAAACAGAAGCAATCATTTGTGATAAAGACTTCCAAGGATTAACAGTAATTTCAAGTAACAGGGAACAGGAGTACTTATCTAACTGAATTAGTGACCACATTGGGAGAGAGTCTTGGGATGTCTAATTCCAGGTATTGTAGGACTGACTGGTGACTCCCATTGGATTTGTCCTACTGGGCATCCTGAAGCAGATGAGCAAGCTGGAGTCACAAGAAGACATGACTAGTTGTCAGGAATGAGTACAAGTGGGCATTGCACTGAGGAGGAGGGAAAAGCTTGTTGCTCAGAGCAGTTAATAATTACTTAACTTACTAATTAATTAACTAGTTAATTATATTCAACCTCATTCCAAACAGAATTAGCGGGAGCTGACAAAGTTACATGTCCTGAACTTGATAGTGAACAAGAGAAGATGAATTAGGGTACGATAGAGTAGAATGAAGTCAGAAGTATAGATTGTACTCAACGCTGCTCTAAAAAATTTGCCAGCTCTGTCTTGCAAATTTTTACTTCATGCTTTCTAGCAGCCAAACAAGGGAAACGAGGTCAATTACAAGTTTCAGAGTTTCTAACAGGTAAAAAGATACTGCTTTCTTAGGTTAATCCCAGCTATTTCTGATACGAAGTCTTGAGAAATTTCTGTAGTGTAATAAGCGATATGTGACAACATGCTTCTGGTAAAAATAGTAAGTTCTGTTAGATTTTCTCAAAAATAGACATTCTCAAATTTAGTGCAGATATAACCTTAGAGGACAGTTCAGCAAAAGCAATTCTATTCCAAACTTTAGAGGCCCGTTATCTAGAGAGAAACTTTAGTGTTTAGAGGAATGGATGAACATACAAATTTTAGACCATTCCCATAAATTTTATTTCTATGGCCAAGTTTTAATTATTTTCTAACAAAAGCCTAAAGTGTGGATATTCTATTTGGAGATTAAAGGCAGATTTATATGTATTAAACATCAGGCAAAATCAGGGGAAGGGTTCAACACCTTTCATAGACTTAGGTGATACCAAATAGAACATTCCACACACACACTTGAATAAAATATCATTTACTGTCATGGCCATGATTTTCACTAGCGAACAACATCACAAGGACAAATGGCCATTTGGAACTTCAGTTTCAAAAATAATTTGAACGTGTTTTGACTGTTTCAAAGAAAGTGTTCAGTATGACCAATGAAACCATTTCTATTATGTCCCTGCAATCAACAATGTAGGATGAAAAATCAGGAATCAAAATTTGGAGATGTTGGGTATACAGGGCAGAAATTAAAATATGACATCTTAATAAATTATTTTAAAACCAATCAGGAAATTCAACAGTATATTTGCAGCCTGTAATGCTAATATCAAGCCAGGCCTAAGGCATTTCCTGGGGGATTAATGACCAGAGGGAATTAATGGCCCTTGGCTTCACCTCAGGCCATCCACTTTCCCAGCCAGTCATTAATCCTAAGAAATGTCCTGAGCCTCAATCATTACAGCTTAATTGAGATGTCATGAAAAGGGTTAAAGAAGTTTTGACTACTTTACTACATGAACACCAGCAGTGAAATGCATTTAGAATCCCTGTTTAAAAGACACGTAATTGCCTCAGATTCTTTATATTATCATAACTCTTCAAAATTGATTGGTTTTAGGTTTATGGAAAAATATGCAAATTTACAGGGGATATGACACACATTTCTCATCGTGGGAATAAAAGTAGTTCACACAGAATTCATTTGATTGAGTTTGATTACTGAACAAAATCTAATTATTTTAGATACACGATCAGACTTTTCTGGAGATGCATATTGCAGGAAAGGAGTATTTGGCATGTGTGATTGTTTGTCAGTTCAAACGTGTCATATTAAACAATGGTTACTCATGGGAACCATCATTTCTAGGAAGCATTGCTATCAGGAACTACATTCAAAGAAGCACAGCTATCAGGCACCACTTATTCAAGGTAAACAAAGTGAAAAAAGGGACTCCTTTCCTTACTGGGTATAAGCATATAATTAGCCTAAGTGGAGTAGGGGGAAAGACCAGCAACTTCTGTCTCAGCATTTTCAAGCTCTTATTTCCTAAGCAAGGTCTCAAATCAACGTACAAGGATGTTTCACTTGCCTAAGATCTGATGACAAAACAAGGAAAGGTAGAGAATGGACAAATAGTGAGAGTGGCCAGTCAGAATAAAACAATGAATAGAAACAATCCTAATGGGGAGGAAGGTGAGTGGCTCCATCCATTTAGAGCCCAACTCTTGATTTCAGCTCAGGTCATGATCCCAGGGTCATGGTCTCAAGCCCCATCACGTTGTGTTCTGTGCTGAGCTTGGAGCCTGCTTAAGATTCTTTCTCTCCCTCTCTCTCTCTCTCCCCCTCTCTCCCTCTGCCCCTCTCCCCTGCTCTCTCTCTCTCTCTCTCTAAAAGAAAACAAAAAAAGAAAGAATCCCAATAGGGAACAACTTTTTAAGCCAAATCGGCTTCCCTGTATAGAAAGGGGGAAACAATCACTAGAACCAGATCTTCAATATACATTTGATTGTACTCCTTATAGCTGTGATCCTGGCTGCCTGACAACCAGAGAGGGGACGCCTTTCTAACTCTGATCATTAGTGACCAAAAGTTACCCAGCGAGCAGTGTCAAAGCTCAGTAACTTGCACACTTTTTACATCTTCTATTTTTGATTCTCTTGTCAGGACCACAGCATGAAGGTTTTGCAAGGAATAGATGCATTCGTTCTGCTACATCCTTGAACGCTAATTGTCTGAAAGTGGTGATCGTGATGCGTGTATGTTTCTGTGTGTGAGGGAGCGATCAAAGAACGACTAGTGAACAACGCTTTTCTAATCACTCTCCACAAGTCACCTACTGTAGTGGCTGTAAGTCAGTTATCTGCCTGCTCAGTCTCGGAATATCTGTGCTTCAGGAACACCACTTTGGAAATTCTCAGAATATCCAACTATGTAGTTGGATATGAGAAGGTTTTTTATTTATTTATTATTATTATTATTTTTTTTAATTTTTATTGCCTTAAACTGCTACCTTGGGCCTAAACCTGAGGACAAAGAGATAGTCTATGTCCCCTCTTCTGAAGAAAGCTGGCGATAGTGCAGGACAGCCCCACTCCCTCAAGAGTTTATTATTTAGTGGCTATTGGCTAATTTTGATCTCTCCATCCAACTGTTAGTACTCAAATTCCATACCAGGCTGTTAGAAAATAAAAGGCAGGGTAGAAGAAGAATCAGGGAGTCATCAAGGAGTCATCAGGAATGCTGTGATCCCCACAACTCCAAGCCTGGGGAAGACCACCCTAGGAATCACCACCCTAGAGACTGGAGGTCCCTGCTAGGATGACATCTCATTCCTTTGTCGGACATCTGCTTGGTCGGTGGACTCGTCGATCTACTCTGAGCCTACCTGAGCAAAAGCGAAGAGAACTGGGGAGAAGTGGCATTGCAGACAGAAAAGTGACTGAGGTGTGGCAGAGTAGGAGTTTCTTTCTGGGTTAAAGGAATCCTCTGAAGGAGACAGGCTTCAGCTGTCTTGGTAGCGCCCAGGCCACGAGGTGGTTTCCCCAAGATGGTGGGGTGATCTGCTGACGGCAGATGGCACACACATCCACACACTTGCCTGGAACCAGCTGGCCACGTGAGAAATGAGAGCTTTATCTCAGGCATAAGATGAGAATTCTAAATTGGACTTTGAATACATGAAAAGGAAAGAAAGCAAAGGGATCTGTCCAGAATACCAAACTAGTGTGAAGGGAAAACCAACAATATTTCCTACTTGTATCTCTGAGGTTAATAGATTGGTTACTCAGATAATAGATCCAGGCACGCTTCGTGATGGCCTCGCCTTGTGTCCTGGACACCTGTCACTCTGTGAGTAACTCACCAAGTCATCCTTCTTGTATTAACAGAACGGTGAGATTGCGAAATCAGAACACCAGACAATTTATTAAAATTTGTCTAGAATCCTTTATCTAAAAGATTCAATTGGCGATCTGTATTTAATCCTTAGCACATTTATTAATATACAGAAAATCCAGGAGTAGAATTAATTTTAGCTATAAGAAATGAAATTATCTAAGACATTAATTATTAGTTAATATTATTAGCTATTAATTATTAAAGTCATTAATCTTGACATTTTAGTTACTCAAGTTAAAACACTAGAGTCAATTTATTTTATTTATTTATTTTTTTAATGTTTATTTTTGAGAGAGAGAGAGAGAAAGAGAGAGTGAGCAGGGGAGGGGCAGAGAGAGAGGGAGGCACAGAATCAGAAGCAGGCTCCAGGCTCTGAGCTGTTAGCACAGAGCCCGACCCCGAGGACCGTGAGATCATGACCTGAGCCAAAGTCAGAGGCGTAACTGACTAAGCTACCCAGGTGCACCTAGAGTCATTTTAAAATATTTTTTCTTCTGTCATTCTTTGTTTCTAATATATCAATAAATCCTGTTACTGTATAGTCCCACCACTTTTTTTCTTGACTTTCTCCATTGTTATCATTCTGTTCTAAACCACTGGTATTTCTCTCTTGGATGACTGCAAGAGACATTTAAAGGGTCTCCCTGCTTTTACTTTCCCCCTTCTGCAGCATATTTCGACCCAGCAGCCAGAGTGGTCAAGAAAACCCAAGTTGGATCATGACACTTCTCTTGCTAGAATTCTCCAGTGTCTTAGCAGCATGACCTTAAGTAAGTTGTAAAACTTTGATCAAAATGTATTTTCTTGTAAAATTGGGAATTATAACACCTATCTTGCAGGACTGTTGAATAAATTATGTATGATGATGCTTATAAAACATATATATATATATATATATATATATATATATACATATGCCTTAAAAAAAGACTTCTCTAGTATCTTTATATCACATTCAAAGTAATGCCCCAAATCTTTACAATGGTGTTCAAGATCCTACGGGATTTGTGTACTTGGCCTTCCCATCTCCCTGACATGACTCCTAGGACTCCCTCCTTACTGCGCCCTCCCACTCAAATTCTATGTATTCTGAAAATAATAAGATTTAATATTTATTTGACACCTACCGTGTGCTAGACACGTTCTCAGTACTTTCCTGATGCCATTCAGCTAGTAGATGGAAGAGGTGAGATTTTGGCTCAGGCCAGCTGAGCCCAGAGCTCCAACATGCTAAACCTCAGCATTTCACAGCAGTTAAAACAGGATTCTAGAGTTAAGTAGAACAAGGTTCAGATCCTGGTTGCCCCTCTTCTTAGAAAATTCGTTAACTTCCTTGTACTTCAATTTCCTTATCGGAGAAATGAGGATAATGACTCCCTTACTAGGTTATTGCAAGGGTTAAATAAGAATACAAAAATATATTCTAGTGCAAACTCAGAGAAAGAGTGCTCAAAGAATTGTAAATTATTATCATACTTATTTAAATGTATATTTCTAAAGAAAATTAATTTTCCCGTCCTCGAGGCTCATACAGTTCTTCAAATTCAGACATTTGAGAACCCACAGTAAAGTAGCTTATGCTCATATTAAAGATTTGTAGACATTTAATGCATCTACCACGTAGTCGAACTGAAGGTCAAGAAAGAGGAGTAATTATTTTATTTTGAATTCTTCTAAGGATGTTCAAGACTACAAACGCGTCATTTTGGATATTTTTTCCTAAAATAATAGTTTATATTAAAGCTGACAAATATAAGCTAAACTTTTATCTTGATGAGATTCAGGGTGAGAAGTTATAATCTGGAATGGCAAAATTTATAACGGAAGCTGCACCCTAAACTCAAATAGAGTATTTTAAACTCAAAGCTGTGGGATTTTGAGAGACGAAAAAGTGGTTAAGGGGCTACACAGGAGGCAGCAGGGGTCTCCACATCTAAATGTCGCGATTACAGCTGCTAAACATGGGGTCCTGTTAGAGTCATTGGGAACTAGTTTACCTTCATAAAGCATGATCTTTTGGGGCGCCTGGGTGGCTCAGTCAGTTGAGTGCCTGACTTCGGCTCAGGTCACTATCTCCCGGTCCTTGAGTTCAAGCCCCCCGGTGTCCGGCTCTGTGCTGACAGCTCAGAGCCTAGAGGCTGCTTGGGATTCTGTGTCTCCCCCTCTCTCTACCCCTCCCCTGCTTGCGCTCTGTTTCTCTCTTCCTCTCAAAAATAAATAAAAAATTTAAAAAAATGAATCAAAAAAAAAAAAACAAAAACAAAATAAAGCATGATCTTTAAATGATCCAACTAGTTGTTTTTTTGTTTTTGTTTTTTGTTTTTGGTAGAGCCTCTTTAATATTCAGTATTACTGAATTTGAAGTATTACTTCAATACTAGCCTTTTCCCTCAGTTCGTATTTGCTGTACTAGCTTGCCAAAAGACCCAATTTCAGATTTGTAGGTGGTCCTTTGCCCACCTTGAAATCTCGATAGACCCTGAACACATTGTGAGTGCTCAGTAAATACCTGCGGATTAATTGGTTGGCTCACTGATTAGTGATATAATATTCTTTGTAAATGTTAGTGTTTCTCCCGATGGCTGACAATTCCCCCCCACCCCGCCCCCACACACATCTGTGTACCACTGTTTTAAGCACTCACATATATTAGCATACAATAGCTTATTGAATTTATATGAAAACCTTCAGAAGTCGACAGTAATATTATTTCAGTTCTGTCCCTCATTATTTAAAAGATTATTTCATTTTTCAAATGAAGACAGGAAGGCAGAGGAAAAGTAGGTGGTGTGTCAATGTCCCACAGCCAATACATGTTTAAGTTGCGATTTGAATCTTGAGCGTCTGGCGCCAGGGCCCACATCCTAACCACTACATCGTGATGGCAAAGCAGCACGGATATAAGTGTGTTGTTGTCATGGCCAAACATCAGGACTGATATTTACCTTGACAGGTGTGTGGTTGAAGCATCTATTAATATCACTAATGCCCACTGTCATAAATGTATAGTTCACGGTTGGCGATGCCTTTTAATTCTTTGCTTTGTGTTGACACCGCCCCTCTGTCTTTGCCCCACGTGACCCCCTCCGCTGGACCGTTTTCTATTCCTTCCCATCCCCAGCAATTCCCCAAAGTCTCCTTAGCATTAAAGCTACCTGTTCATTTTATCACATGACTTGCTGAAATCTGCCTATTATAACTTTTCGTTTCCTTCACTGTTCTTTTTGAGAGCATCCTTACATAGGATTATGTCTTTATACGGTTATCAAATTATATTTACTAAACAGCAGTATTACTTATAGCTATTATTGAAATCTTTAAGGATTTGAAGGGATTATCCAACTCTCCGAAGGGCCTGAAATCCCATTTGCTTAAAATGTAGCAATGGGATATAATATTTCTTCCATACCATTCTTTGAGAGCTCTGTAACCCATGCCAGTGATCCTTAAAATATCCCTGCTTAGTATGACTAGCAATAGTCACTTTTGCTTCTGTACAACAGAGATAATGAGGCAAAGAAAGTAAAATTTCCTTTCTTATACAGGTTGCCCTCACTATTCAAATGTAGAGTGTTCTTAGAAGACCTTTCAGTAAGCCTAACGGGTGTAAAAGGCAGAAGCGATTACTGTTGATTTATATGGAAAATTTTTTGAGCATACCCAGACCCAAAAAATAACCTCTCTTAGGTTTTTCTGATACCTTAGGACACACCTTGCTAACAGATGCACAGAACCAATGGAGATAAAGCACAGATGCTCCCACAGTTCAAAGCTACAGCAGCTTGAAGCTGAGATTCTGAGTTTAGTAGTCCCTGGGAAGGAGATGGTCAGGGCCACTGTCACTGCTCAGGGTGTGTGCACTGCCTCTATATTGGCTCGCTACAACACAAATGCTGAATGCTATTTTTGCTTTTCACCTTAGGGTTTTTTTTTTTCATATTTTTAAATTTATTTTTCAGAGAGAGAGAGAGTGACAGAGTGTGAGCAGGGGAGGGGCAGAGAGAGAGAGAGACCACACAGAATCTGAAGCAGGCTCCAGACCCTGAGCTGTCAGCACAGAGCCAGACGCCCGGGCGGCTTGAACTCATGGACCGTGAGAGCATGACCTGAGCCGAAGTCAGAAGCCCAAACGACTGAGCCACCCATGCGCCCCTCACCTTTAGTTTTTTAAAGCAAAAATCCTCTTCGGATTTGTTTTCGGTTAGCAAAAACAGGTATTAATGTAGTTCTTTCATAAAAGCAAAGTAGCGTAATGCAGACCTCCAAACAGCAGAGGATACCCGTAGCTACTTGTGTTCTTAAGTTCAAACTACTCATTTTATTACGAAGCAGTCAGAAACTATATCATCACCAGAGCTAGAAAATGTTGATTAATATTTTAGAAAGTTACATAAAGAATAGTATCCCCTTGTAAGATACCTGCTTCATAACTATCTTTGGGCAGAAGAATTGAAGATGCCTAGACTCAATTGTCATGTAAACAGGACCATCAGGAGTACTGTGACTTACCAGTTCCACCCCTTTTTCCCTCAGACAGAAGCTTTTTGATTTAGAATAATAATGCCTGATTGGTTTTAGGCTTGTTGATGGAAGTTTTTTTTTTTTTTTTTTTCAACGTTTATTTATTTTTGGGACAGAGAGAGACAGAGCATGAACGGGGGAGGGGCAGAGAGAGAGGGAGACACAGAATCGGAAACGGGCTCCAGGCTCTGAGCCATCAGCCCAGAGCCCGACGCGGGGCTCGAACTCACGGACCGCGAGATCGTGACCTGGCTGAAGTCGGACGCTTAACCGACTGCGCCACCCAGGCGCCCCGATGGAAGCTTTTTAACCTTACACTGGTACACAATTAAATGTCATTTAAATGTCTTTACTAATGCACGCTCTTCTGATCTCTTTAAGGGTGTCTATTACATTTACTCTTAACAAGGGCTAAAACGGGTTAGATCAATAGAACTTCCCTGGGAAACTACTCCATTTAACACAGCATCTCTCAAATGACAAAATAGCTGGGTGAAAAGTGAAAAACCCCTACTCTCAGTCAACTATTTTATTTAGGTGATTTCAAATAACTTGTTGCATTAGTTGATTAACTATTTTCTTCCTCAAATTAAGTGGAAGTATAAATAGAGTGACGTATCAATTAGTTCCGTTCAAGTTAGGTTTAGAATTGTGGAATTAGGGGGACACCTGGGTGGTTCAGTCGGTTAAGCAACTGACCTCGGCTCAGGTCATGATCTCATGGTTCGTGGGTTCGAGCCCTGCATCGGGCTCTGTGCTGACAGCTTAGAGCCTGGAGCCTGCTTCAGATTCTGTGTCTGCCCCTGCTCTGCTCGTTCTCTGTCTCTCTCTGTCTCTCAAAAATAAATAAATGTTAAAAAAAATTAAAAAATTGTTGGATTAGGAACATACATGTATTCTTTTTTTTTTTTTTTTTTCTTAAATTCAAGTTAGCCAACATACAGTGTAGTCTTGGCTTCAGGAATAGAACCCCAGGGATTCATCCCTTACATATGACACCCAGTGCTCATCCCAAAAAGTGCCCTCCGTAATGCCCATCACCCATTTAGTCCACCCCTCAACCCATCTCCCCTCCAGCAACCCTCAATTTGTTTACTGTATTTAAGAGTCTCTTATGGTTTGACTCCCTCTGTTTTTATCTTATTTTTCCTCCTATGTTCACTGTTGAGTGTCTCAAATTCCACATGATATTTATCTTTCTCTGACTGACTTATTTCACTTAGCATATAATGCCCTCTAGTTCCATCTATGTACTTGCAAATGGCAATATTTCATTCTTTTTCATCACCACATAGTATTCCCTTGTGTGTGTGTGTGTGTGTGTGTGTGTGTGTGTGTGTATCTCACATCTTCTTTATCCACTCATCAGTTGACGGACATTTAGGCTCTTTCCATAAGTATTCTAATTTGAACAAGTCATCTAGTCATTTATTTGGTCTCAAGTGCACAAAGATGAATAGTGGGGCTCTGTGTGCTTAGTTGGAAGAGTTTGTTTTAGTTTTTGATTTGTAGTTTTACTCCTCTCCGTTCTTCAGAATTGGCCAGATTGCTCTTGGCATTTACCTTCTTAATTCCTTATTTTCTTCCATTCTTATGATTTGGAATATTTTCATTTGCTTATATTTTTCAGTATATTCATGGAAAGCTTTAATAGAGATTCAGGTTTTGTTGTGGTGGTTGTTGTTAATGTTAATGGCATTACTGTGCAAACTTGACTTTTTTTCCCTTTTTTTCTATTTTACTGAATTGCAGATCGGTGGAAGAAGCAGATGTTTGGTGTTAGTGATTTTTTAAAAAGCAGTTCTCACTTGAAGGACTGTTTTATTTTAAAATATAAAATGGAATAGGATATTTAACCCTTTCTCTAACATTTCTCAATTGTATAGTCTTTTTACTTCTGGAAATTTACATATCCAAATGTATTGCTTTAGATAATATTGTTCCTTCTTATTTAACCACGAGCAAATTGGGTGGATCAGAATGCTTAATTCCTATAGATAAGCATATTGGTATCTTTCTCTGTTCCTATTTGTCAAAGAAAGTCCTCCTAAACCATTCTTTAATTCTGCAATCCTACAAGTTCATCGAATATGTTTAAGTGCATAAGCACTTTGTAGTTTATTTTGGTTTATTAGTACTTAATGAAAGTAATTAAAAGAAAATTAGATAAATAACATAACTCAAATAAAATACGTGACTAATTTTTTTTTCTCTACATCCTTGCCAGCAAGTTGTTTCCCGACTTACTCATTTAAGCCATTCTGACAGGTGTGAGATGATATCTCATTGTAATTTTGATTTGTATTTCCCTGATAATGAGTGATTCTGAGCATCTTTTCATGTGCCTGTTAGCCATCTGGATGTCTTTTTTGCAAAGTGCCTATTATGTCTTCTGCCCATTTCTTCACTGGATTATTTGTTTTTTGGGCGTTGAGTTCGGGAAGTTCTTTATAACTTTTGGTTACTAACCCTTTATCTGATATGTCATTTGCAAATATCTTCTCCCATTCCTTCAGTCGCCTTTCAGCTTTGTTGATTGTTTCCTTCACCGGGCAGAAGCTTTTTATCTTGATGAGGTTCCAATAGTTCATTTTTGCGTATTCCCCTTGCCTTCGGAGACATGACAAGCAAGAAGTTGCTGTGGCCGAAGTCAAAGAGGTTGTTGCCTGTTTTTCTTGTAGGATTTTGATGGTTTCCTGTTTCACATTTAGGTCTTTTATTCATTTTGAATTTCGTTTTGTGTGTGGTGTAAGATAGCGGTCCGATTTCATTCTTCTGCATGTCGCACTGTTGGAGGGAATGCAGACTGGTGCACGACTCTGGAAAACAGTACAGAGGTTCCGCAAAAAATTAAAAATAGAACTATCCTATGACCCAGCAATTGCACTACTAGGTATTTATTCAAAAGATACAAACAAATATGCTGATTTGAAGGAGCACATGCACCCCAGTGTTTATAGCAGTGCTATCAACAATAGTCAAATTATTGAAAGAACCCAAATGTACGTCGACTGAGGAATGGATAGAGAAGAATATATTATATATATAATATATATATAGAGAAGGAATATCCATTATATATATATAATGGAATTATATATATATATATATAATGGAATATTACTCAGTGTAATATATATTAGTATATATATATATATATATATATAATGGAATATTACTCAGTGATCAAAAAGAATGAAATCTTGACATTTCCAACAACATGGATAGAGCTAGGGCTTGTTATGCTAAGCTAAGTAAGTCAGAGAAAGACAATTATCATATGATTTCACTCATATGTGGAATTTAAGAAACAAAACAGATGAACACAGGGGAAGGGAAGGAAAAATAAGATAAAAACAAAAAGGGAGGCAAACCATAAAAGACTCTTAAATATAGTAAACAAACAGAGTTGCTGGAGGGGAGGCAGGTTGGGGGATGGGTTAAATGGATCATGGGCATTAAGGAGGACACTTATAGGGCTGAGCACAGGGTGTCATATGTAAGAGATGAATCCCCGGGGTTCTACTCCTGAAGCCAAGACTACACTGTATGTTAACTAACTTGAATTAAAGAAAAAATATGTATGTCTGATTTTTAACTATTAGTTTTTGCCAAAATTTAAAGTTCTTTTCAAATTGAGGCAGTGATCTCAACCAAATTATTTGCCAGATCGTTTAACAATGAAATAACTGGAAGGAGAAAATATATTTACATATATTTACACATATACATATTTTTAAAGGCACATATTAAATCTTGTGTTTCTTCAGTAGCAAGGTGGTACACAATGGCATATTCATGAGTCCTCATAATGACAAAATCATGGAATTTGTATCCTTCCTCCATCCAAGGACCAAAACTTGCCAGCCTGAAATGTACTAGTTTAACTTAAACACCATATACCACATATATACATTAATTCAGACTCTAAGTACACAAATCTCCCAAGGCATGGCAGAATATAACAACCAGTAGAAAAGAGTCACAGACGTTAACAAACTTGAGTTCTAGATGGCATTTTTAGAGCAAGACAAAAATTTAAACCATAGTTTTCTTTAGATGTTAAAATTAAATCACTGAGAATAAGACATTCCTATGGCAAAGGATTCGTGTTGGAGGTGATCACTAATTTTTTCAACATGAACACGGTATAAATATGCTGCTTATATAGCTGATTGGAATATTTAAAACTATCAAGATGCCATCTCTTTATGTAACAAGGGGAAGACTATCCCAATCTCCCAAACTTTAAGGGAAATTCGAGAGCTTGCATTTCCTTTCCCCTTATACATTGTTTTATTTAAAATAAAGCAAACATCAGAATGACAATTTAAGCCAGTCAATATATTAACTCTTTGTCCTAAATTAGTTATATAAAAACTAACAAAATATCTTCCACTTAAATACAAATAAGATTTCATATCTGCCCACAGCACTTCTGATCAAGAAGCCATGGAAATTAACCTCTGCAGAAAACTGCTTTTTTCTCCTCAACATATTTTTTTTCATATAAAGGTGAGGCAGGTGAAACAAATGTGAAATCACAGGTGGCCTAGAACATGGACATTCTGTGCTACGATGGTTCACTAAAGAATAATTCCGCATCAACATTTCAACATCTACCAATGGGATTACCAAAATTTCATGGGCAACATTATGATCTTTCTTTTTTTGTTATTTAAGTTTCAGGAAAATCTATGGAAAAGATGCAATTTCAACTGTTGATATTAACAAATATTTATAAATCTTTCAAAATTCTTGATGCTAGAATTTTATAAAGAAAACAATTTGTAAGTCCAATCCTATCTATTTGTTGTGTTTATTTGAGTCTGAGCATGGTGCTGTTCTAAGGGCTTTACAGAGGTTGGGGCGCCTGGATGTCTTGGTTGAGTGTCGGACTTCAGTTCAGGTCATGATCTCATGGTTTGTGAGTTGGAGCCCTGCATTAGGCTTTCTGCTGTCAGCACAGAGCTCGCTTCAGATCCTCTGTGCCTCTCTCTCTCTGCCCTCCTCTGCTTGCGCTCGCTCTCTCTCCTTCTTTCTCTCTCTCAAAAATAATAAACATTTTGAAAAAAAAAAAAGAAGTTAGACTGAAAATATAGAAACCCCTTTTAGAGGAACCTCTTGTTTCTCAGGAGCTTAGAGAGTTTTCCTGTCCAAAAAAAAAAAGAAAAAAAAATGGCTCAACCAAGTGGAGCACTTTTACTGTCTTCTCTTATATGCAGTTTTTTTCTGACTATAAAACTAGTAACTACCGTTATCACTGTGGAAGATGTTTTCTTTCATTTTCATTCTTTTTCACGTCTTTGTTTTCTTCCTTCTTCTCCTTCCCAGACTCCCATTTCACTCTTTTTCTTTTCCTTCACCTCTCTACATACAATGTTCTCCTATTCTCAGTTAACTTCCTGAAACATTTCCAAGATTGTGGTTGCATGTTTCCTTTTGATTTTTTCTTTTTTTTCTTTTTTTGTGTATTTTTAAATGTTGCCTAATTGTCCATCAAGTAACTAGTTTACCTTGTTCCAGGTACCGGAACCATCTTTTCAGTAGCAGTGGGACTTTGTGATCTTGGGGTAGCATATCAGTGACAGAGATGACTCTGGATTAAGAATCTTCAGGGATTTTTGTGATCACATGATGATTGCTGAACCATGGGAACTAGGCTGTGGACAGCCCCTAGCTCATTGTCAACTAAAGTGGATACCATGGCTATCTCTCAGAGATGAATACAGTGACTTTGGGGGCATAGCATGTATTTGTTTTGAAAGAGGTTGAGAGTATCTTTGAATGTATAAAGAATTTTTTGATTCAAAGAATAACATCTGTTAATACATCTGTTAACAGATAATATCTGTTACTATATTGAAGCCAAATTTTTGCATAGAAGGGTGTGTACGGATGTTGGGCAGCCCAGTCTGGACCACAGTGATTATTACATTACCATCTTTTAGCTTTAAATCCATACTACTGTGCTGTGTGTTTTGACACTGAGGTTGAACTCATACTTGGCCCGTTGGTCCCCATGAAGTTTTGCTAAAAAGAGGCACTTGAGAAAAATCCCCAGAGCTGGATGGGTTAAAAGGCACTCACTCCTTCCTGTTTTCATCCAGATCCAGTCAGGTGATAGCTCTTTATCCTGACAGTGACAATTGATTCCACAAGTAGCAGTTGATTGCAGTTTGCAATTTTTCCGTGCTATTTAAAATCAGCCTCATTACATTCCTCCCAGCAAACTCGGAATCAGTCAGACTGTGCTTCATCATCAGAAGTCTGAGTCCTGGCTCCATAGACTCTCCTCCAAGCCTCTGAGCTTTAAGGATCCCTTTTTGTTCCCCAGCCTAGGTTAAGCCACACAAAGTGTCACAGTTTTGCCTTTTTAATTTTCTAATTTAGCAATTCTGTTTAATTTTCTTCTGTTAAGATAACGGATACAGTTTCTGTCTCCTCAAAAACCCCTGACCTATTCAGTGGTAGTTGAAGATAAAGACATGCCTGGCTTCAGGCTATCTGCAGCAAAGAAGAGAAATTCTAAGGGACAGAGAGGACTCAGAGAGTAAGAATTGAGCCAATAGAGCAACAGTTGAGAAAGAGAATCAAGGAGTCGTCAATGGAACCATGGCAGAACGTTCAGCTAGGTTAAGAATAAAATTATTTTCTGGACATCCACATCCCGATGACTCTGTTTATAACAAAGTCGGGTGGAACTCTTCAGTGTAGAGATGAACTTTAGTCATTTGTGTTTGGTGGTCCTTATTTTCTGAAAAGTCCTGGGTAGGGAGCACCAGACGGTCAGTGATAATGAAGGCAGAGGCAGAAAGAAAGGCAACGTTCGCATGAGGTCAGCCCATCCGGTGAGTACCTGATAAGTTGGAACTATGTCCAAGTTTGTTCATTATGTTATTTTGCTCTAAATTCATTGCAGAGTAGACTTATGTTTCAGTGTGTGGCCGTATGAAGGGAATTTTTAAAAAAAAATGGGCCAAGATTCCCATTCCATACAAGTGGTTAGTATTCTCTCATGAGAAGGATGAATATCTGTTTGACTCTGTGCATCCCAGAATACCCAGGAGAGCAAAAAGAGCTAGGATTTTAATTAATAATCTCAACTCAAGTTTCGACTTTGAAGTTGGTGGTTCAGACTCCTATTACACAGCGAAGCATACTTTGGCAGAACTAAAAAACACTGAGCCTCTGTACAACAACATTCCTGGCTGTAAACTGTGGGTAACCGTGTCACCTTTTTGACAAATCATAACTGAGCCCCTCGGTGAAAGAATTCATTAATCTAAAGTACAGAGTAGATTAATTGCTCTGATCAGAACTGCTAATGATGTGTTATGCTGTATCATAAAAAAAAAAACAACATAAAAAAGGATATGATCTTTTTAAAATTGGTTTGCTTTTTTTTTTTTTTTTAAAAAAAAAGGGCTATAATTTCAGTTTCTGTTGCAGGCAATGTGATTAACATTATGGTATATTTTGGGGGGCACCCCGGTGGCTCAGTCGGTTACGTGTCTGACTCTTGATTTCAGCTCAGGTCATGATCTCACAGTTCAATGAGATCAAGCCCTGCATTGGGCTCTGCGTGGAGTGTGGAGCCTGCTTGGGATTCTCTCTTTCCCTCTCTCTCTCTGCCCCTCTCCCACCTGCTCATGGGCTCTCTCTCTCTCTCAAAATAAAAAAATAAACTAAAAATATAAAATTATGATATATATTTTTATAACCAATATGCTTTATGGATGATGTTTCTTTTGAAACGGTTTTGTTTTGGAGACTCAGATAACCTTGGAGTTCAGTTGGATTCAAGTCCCTATCTCAGTGATCAAAAACCTAAACAATCTATCATTTCTAATTCTATAACTTACAAAACTGACATCTTGTGCCCAAATTTTCATGCATATTATTTCCGTTAATGCTCACAACAGTGTGTAAGAGAATTATTGATTATATTTTTATTTGCCCAAAGATAGACATTGGATTATAACTCAGTTTGACTCGAAAACCCATGCACTTTCTACTATGCAAGCTGCCTCCCTCTGATGTATCACAGCTTCTCTTTGTGTTTGGGAGAATATAGGGAATTGGAAATGTGAAACTGCTACGGTACAAATGATACAATACAGGCCCCAGAGGAGCTTGGAGACTTTATAAGGCTTCTGAGATAGTAGAAGAATCAACCCCACCCCAGATCCGCTGATTCCTGATATCATACGGCTAGACCTAAACTTAGTCCGATATGTTCATAACCATGATTTGAATGCCACTGCCAGTAACAAAGACTTCCTGAGTCCCTTGACTGTGTCCAGTTTTACCCCAGCCTAGAGTACAAAAACACCAAATTTTATTTTATTTTATTCTTTTTTTTTTTAAGTTCATTTATTTATTTTGGGTGGGGGAGGGACAGAGAGAAAGAGACAGAGAGAATCTGAAGTAGCCTCTGTGCTGACAAAGCTGACCACTCCCAACACAGGGCTTGATCTCACAAACTGAAAGAGTCTAACCTGAGCTGAAATCAAGAGTTTGTTGCTAAACCAACTGAGCCACCCAGGAACCCCAAAGCATCAAATCTGAACATGGGATTGAACAACACAATAGACACAGTTGTATTGATAGATATATACACGGTAAAGGAAAGCTTTGTCAGTTTGCGCTGAGGTTCAGATGCAGTTAGAAATCATTTCTTTTATCATGATTTCTCCTAGAAGGTCTAGAAAAATTCACTGCATATGTAACAAGAGGACTAAAAGCACCCTTTCCTTCAGATGAGCCTAGGAGAAAAAAAAGGCTCTAATAAAGAGACCCATCAGAGTGTATAAATAATCATTTCAACTTCACCTTGTCTTTGGACTCATCCCTGGAGCTGAGTTTGTGGATATTTGGGATGGAGATATTGAATTTCTCTGGCATTCAAATATGGGAGGGATATTTTTTTTTACCTGCTTGTTTTGGCTGTCATGGTTATTAGAGAAAAGAAAGTAGAGAAAAGAAAGTGGAGGTTGAGAGTGGCTGAGTATCATATCAGAAAAGTCAAAGGCTTTTAAAAAAACAGGGTACCTGAGGGCACCTGGGTGGCTCAGTCAGTTAAGCGTCCAACTTTGGCTTAGGTCATGATCTCGCGGTTGTGAGTTCGAGCCCCACATCGGGCTCTGTGCTGACAGTTCAGAGCCTGAAGCCTGCTTCAGATTCTGTGTCTCCATCTCTTGGCCCTTCCTGTGCTCATGCTCTGTGTCTCTCTGTCTCTCAGTAATAAATAAACATAAAAAAATAAAATAAAAAACATAGGGTATCTACTTCTTAATTTCATTTGTTTGCATTTCTATATGTAAACTCTCTTCATCTCCCCAAATATTTTGGAAAATTTGATCTACACACAAAGGCATGGAAACTTAGGAGAAAGAAATATGTGGCAGCTTGGAAGAAGATGTGTCTTCCTTTTTCTTTTTTAAAGTATTTGT
This sequence comes from Leopardus geoffroyi, assembly GCF_018350155.1. NCBI lineage: Eukaryota > Metazoa > Chordata > Mammalia > Carnivora > Felidae > Leopardus > Leopardus geoffroyi. Next base: position 146,801,529 of record NC_059328.1, read on the forward strand.
GAGTGGGGCGCCTGGGTGTCTTGGTTAAGCTCCTGATTTTGGCTCAGGTCCTGATCTCACAGTGAGATTGAGCCCCACATCGGGCTATGTGCTGAGAATGGAGCCTGCCCTGGACTCTCTCTCTCTCTCTCTCTCTCTGGCCCTCCCCCTCTTGGACTGTGTCTCAAAAAATAAATAAACATTAAAAAAATAAATTATTTGTGAGAAATAAGTAAACAAGTAAAAAACAGCCATATTTGGACACCCAAATAGAAGATGGGTGAGGAGAATATAAGAATATGTAGAGTTTAGAGAGATCTTAAGCAATATGATGCATTTCCACAGGAATGAGAGTTTTGTTAGTCCTATGTAGATTTTGTTTTTAAAAAGTGTGACTCCACTTGGGGCGCCTGGGTGGCTCAGTCGGTTAAGCGGCCAACTTCGGCTCCGGTCATGATCTCGCGGTCAGTGAGTTCGAGCCCCGCATCGGGCTCTGTGCTGACAGCTCAGAGCCTGGAGCCTGTTTCGGATTCTGTGTCTCCCTCTCTCTCTGACCCTCCCCTGTTCATGCTCTGTCTCTCTCTGTCTCAAAAATAAATAAACGTTAAAAAAAAAAAAGTGTGACTCCAGTTGACATCTGGGTTATATATATAGATACTCAATGAATATTTTTGACTAGTAATAATGTATTACATTTATTGAACATGTATTATACTCTAGGCACTGCTCTAAGTATCCTGTACATAATTAACTCATTAAATTCACACCATAACCCTTTAAAATAGGTACTCATTACCATAACTTCACAGATGAGGATATCGGAACTTCAATATTAAGTAATTTAACTAAGGTTGTGTAATTTAAATAGTTTATAGCTTATAAGTGGCAGAGTGAGGATTTTAACACCAGGTGTGTGGCTTAAATAAAAAGATGACTCAGAGAAATATACAAAAGTACATTCCAAACATGTCAACAAGTTTAAATAAATGATATTACTTCATGTTCCTAAAATATTCTTCCTGAAAAGAAAATTGTAGCTACGTGCCATGTACTTTTCAGTCCTGTGAACATAGACAGCTTTTAGAAAATATTGACTTAATCTAATGGACTATTCTCAAGTGCCTTATTGGGGGATTAAGAGTAAATTCATATGTCCATTACTGGCATGAGCAGACTCAAAGGAGCTGTACCTCCTAAGCTTGTGTAATAGTGGCCTAGGGATTCGTGTGAGGTCCCTAAGGAGAAGGTCGACCTTGAAGAACCAGAGTTGGAACAATAGGGGATGATGCCCTTTCCAGTGTGAGATTCTCCATCCATTTTGGGAGGTCTGTGTTTAATTGTATTTAAAGGAATATTATTATTGTAATCGCTGTCTTGAACACAAAAGTGACAGAGTTGTATCTTTTATATCCTTGAGGACTAAAATTCAGAGGATAGAAAAAGGAATCAGTACACATACCCATTGTAGAGTCCACACTTCTTTGCGGGTGGCCGAGACCCCAAGTTCCCATTTTGCTGCTGTGGCAGTTGTCTTTTCTAAGTCATCCATGGACAATGTGTGATTTGTGATCATTGGCATAATCCATTAGTGTGAATTTAACACTGCAGACATGTATTTGGTTTCACATAAGGTCAACTGGGTAACTTTGATGAACCAAATACATGAACACTTTACTGAACAACATACAACTGGGAACATCAAACTGATTCTATTTCTACATTCCTCCCACTCCCAACACTGCTAAATTCTCACTGACACACAAACTGCCTTTCGTTGTACCGTGACTTGATAAAACCTTAGTATATCTTTCATTCACTTACTACTTTCTTTCAAGTCATTTTTGAAAACCTCTTTACTATTAGTATACAGTTATAATTACAGAGTTTTTCCATATCTTGAATGATAGTTTGTCTCTGTCCGTTGATTAGTACAAGTTCTCTCCTTTGAAGCAGCCAGGATAGCCTGGACTATTTCCTTCTTCACACGGTAATCCTTTGAATTGGTTGAATGCTTAAAGTCATATATTGTGCCACCTGCTGTAGTTTTTATTTTCTGTGGGCGAAAATACACACCTCTTTCAGTCATTTTTTCTTTGACACAATTTACTAGAACATAAACCATCTTATTTAATTTATCGGTATTTCTTTGATGTTGTTCTTCTACTGTAAAGTCCAGGAAAGTACACATACCTTCAGGCATGACCACCTGACTGATGTCATGTGTAATAGGATTATTACCTCCCTTGATATGGGTATTATATGCTTAATGACATAGCCACATAGCTAAAAGTTCATGATTTTTTCCCTTCTTTGCTTTAAACAAACTAATCACATTATTGATGATTATTGAGATTCTTGTTCACAAAAATTCTGGATCTTGTATATATGAGCTTTCTTTACAAAGTCAACTCTCATTCTTTGTGAACATTTTTAAAAAGGTAGACAATGGGGCGCCTGGGTGGCTCAGTCGGTTGAGTGTCTGACTTCAGCTCAGGTCATGATCTCACGGTTAGTGGGTTTGAGCCCCATGTCGGGCTCTGTGCTGGCAGCTCAGAGCCTGGAGCCTGTTTCAGATTCTGTGTCTCCCTCTCTCTCTGCCCCTCCCCGGCTCACATGCTCTCTCTCTCTCTGTCTCAAAAATAAACATTAACAAAAATTTTTAAAAGTAATGTAGACAATGGATTTAATATTAATTCTTCTTAAATCCTATTGGGATTGTTAAATCCATTGGATTCTTAAATCCATTGTTCAGGATTGAGGCAGCATCAGAGGATTATAAAAAACGACTGGGGTAAGATAATTTCCAAGTTGCCAGTCCAGCCCAGTGAGAGGGATGAGATGTCTTTAACATTTCCCCAAAATTGTGGGTATCCATCAAAGATAGCTAAAAGGGTACCCCTTGGGATTTAGAACCCTTCTCCACTCTATTTGCCTCTACAAAGATTAAAACTAAGTAATCATGGAGTCCTCAGGGGATTAAGAATTTGGAGGCTGAGTACTATCAAATTAGACTAAAGGACAAAACACATATTGTCTCAACAGATTCAGAAAATGCATTTGACACAATACAACACTCTTACATGGTGTAAACACATTTGATAGACTAGAAATAGAGGAAACTTCCTCAACTCCATAAAGGGCATCTATGGAAAACCCATAGCTAATATTATACTTAATGCTGAAAGACTGAAGCTTTCTCCCTAATATGAGGAATAAGATAAGGATGTTCTATCGCTCCACTTCTAGTCCTTATTGTGCTAGAAGTTCTAGCCAGTGCAATTAAGCCAGAAAAATAAATCCAAGAGACCCAAATTGGAAAGGAAGTAAAACTATCTCTATTTGCGGACACTGAAGTTGTATATAGAAAATCCTAAAGAATCCCCAAGAAAGCTATTATAGTTAAGCAACCTGGCAGGATATAAAATCAATATACAAAAATCAGTTGTATTTCCACACACTGGCAATAAACAATCTGAAAATGAAATGATTCCATTCATAAAAGCACCAAAAATAAATTCTCAGGAATAAATTTAACAAGAACAAAGATAGTGCAAGACTGGGATGCACCAAAAGCTGCAAAAGAAATGAAAAGGAACTTAAAAAGGTACACAGATACCTACGTTCATGGACTGAAAGCCCTAAGAGAGTAATATTTCCTAAACAGATCTACAAATACAATGCATCCCTTATTGAAGTCTCAGCTGCCTTTTTTTCTTTGAAGAAATTGACAAGCAGATTCCACAAATGATATGGGAATGCAAGACACTCATAATAGTCAAAACAATCTTTTTAAAAATTTATTATTGAGAGAGAGAGAGAGGGAGAGAGAATGAGTGAGAGAGGGGTAGAGAGAGAAGAGGACAGAGGATCTGAAGCAGGCTCTGCCCTGAAAGCATGAGCCCAATGTGGAGCTCGAACTCACCAACCATGAGATCATGACCTAAGCCGAAGTTGGATGCCCAACCGACTGAGCCACCCAGGTGCCCCAGTCAAAACAATCTTAAAAAAGAACAGAGTTGAAAGATTCACGTTTTCCAATTTTAAAACTTACCACAATCCGGCAGAAATTAAGATTGTATGATATGGGCCTAAGGATAGATGTACAGAGCAGTCAAACAAATTTGAGAGTACAGAAACAAACCCATGTATCTAAAGTTAATTGATTTTTGACAAAGGCACCAAGACAATCCAATGGTACTGGGAAAACTCAATTGCTACATAAAAAAGAATGAAGCTAGGGGCGCCTGAGTGGCTCAGTCAGTTGAGCGGCTGACTTTGGCTCAGGTCATGATCTTGCGGTCTGTGAGTCAGAGCCCTGCGTCGGGCTCTGTGCTGACAGCTCAGAGCCTGGAACCTGTTTCGGATTCTGTGTCTCCCTCTCTCTGACCCTCCCCCATTCATGCTCTGTCTCTCTCTGTCTCAAAAATAAATAAACGTTAAAAAAAATTAAAAAAAAATAAAAAGAATGAAGCTAGACCACACACCAAAAATTAGATTAACTCAAAATGAATTAAAGACCTAAATTTAAGAGAACATGTATTTAAGAACCTATAAAATTCTTAAAAGAAAACGTAGATGCAAACCTTCATGACATTGAAATAGGCATTAGTTTCTTAACTATCACAGTAAAGCACAAGCAATGAAAGAAAAACTAGGTTAATTTGGATTTCATCAAAATCAAATCCTTTTGTGTTTCAAAAGACTATCAAGAAAGTAAAGAAGATAACTCACGAAATGGGAGAAAATATTTCGCAATGACATATATTATAATGACCTTGTTTGCAGAATATATAAAGAATGATTACCACTATTGTTTTGATATTTGTATATATTGCAAAATGATGAAGATTTACACATTTTAGTGTTCATACTTTATAAGTGTGAGAAAACAAGCTAGAATAAAGAAGAGTAAATTTAACCCACATGGCATAAAAGAAAAAGAATAATAAAAATTATAGCAAAAACAACAAAGTAGAAAACAGAAAAAGAGTATAGAAAATTAACCAAACTCAAAGCTGGTTCTCTGAGGAAATTGCTAAAGTTGATTATACTTAAATAAAACTGATTAAGAGAAAACCACCAAGGTCAGGAATGAAAGCAGGGAATATAATTAGAGATCCTACAGACATTAAAATAATAAAGGTGATGTTTTGAATACCCTTATGTCAATAAATTAAATAGTATAGGTGAAATGGGAAATTTCATAAAACACACTAATTTTCAAAATTGACACATTAGACATAGAAAATCAGAATAGCCAGAGGCACCTGAATGGCTCAGTCGGTTAAGTGTCCAACTTCAGCTCAGGTCATGATTTCATGGTTTGTGGGTTTGAGCCTGCATTGAGCTCTGTGCTGACACTCAGAGCCTGGAGCCTGCTTTGGATTCTGTGTCTCCCTTCTTTCTCTGCCCCTCCCCAGCTTGTGCTCTGTCTCTCTCTCAAAAAGGAATAAATGTAAAAAAAAATTTAAAGAAAAATAATAAAAAAAAGAAAATCAGAATAGCCATATATCATTGGAAAATTTGAATCAAAAAAATTTAAAACTCCTCTATAAAGAAACTCCAGGGAAAGATGATTTTACAGATAGATTCTATCTAAATTTTAAACAAGGAATTATAATGATCTTTCACAAAATCTTTCAGAAAATAGAGAAAAAGTGAATGCTTGCTTTATTTTATGAAACCAGCATAATCCTAATACCAAAACCTGATTAAGACAATGCCAGATAATTAATTACCAATATTCCTCACAGACATAGACACAAAATTCCTCAACAAAATATTAGCAAACTCAATTCAGTAATATATAAAAAGAAAAGAATACACCATGATGATATAAATTTGTCCCATAAATTAAAAATTGGTGTGGTATTTCACAATCATTCAAAACAATTAAATCATCTCATTAGATACATAAAAAGCATTTAGCAGTGTCATAATAATAAAATAAAAATTCTTAGGAAAGGAGAAATAGAAAGCAATTTCCTTAACCCAAGAAAGGGCATCTATGAGAACCTACTAATAAAACATCATATTTAATGTTGAAAGAGTGAATGCTTTACTACTAAGATCAGGAACAGAGCAAGAATATAGCTTTTGCACTTTCTATTCAATGCCTATGGGAGGTCCAGTACAATAATGTTAAAAAAAGAAAAAAAAAAAAGAAGCTTAAACCTTGGAAAGGCAAAATATGTCTTTATTTGCAAGATGACACGATTGTCTATATAGGAAATCTTATGTAATCTACAAAGAGCTATTATAATTAACCAATGAATTTATTAAGATCACAAAATACAACATCAATAAATGAAATTCGGTTGTATGTATCTAACAGCAAACAATTGAAAAATGAAATTTAAAGGAATAGCATCAAATCCACAGAATACTTCAGAATAAATTTAACTAAAAATGTGTAAAATTTCTACACTGAAAACTAGAAAGTGTTGCTGAGAAAATTTTAAAATAAGCAAAAAATGAAAATATACTTTACATTCCTAGTAGGAAGATTCAGTGTTGTTAAGATGTCCATTCTTCCCCAAGTAGTGTATAGATTCAGCATGATCTAAATCATAATCTCAGTGAGCACTTCCTAGAAAACAAGAATTGACTATAAGTTTCATATGGAAATGCAAAATTTACAACAATATTGAAGACAATAGAGAACACTAGTTTAAAAAAAGAACAAATTTGGAGAACTTTTAAAACCTCCTTGGGAGGCTTTAATGACTGAAATTAATAAAATAGAACAGAAAACAGAAAAACAGTAGAGAAAAGTACCAAAGTGATGATAATCATGATAGTGTGGCAGTGACGTAAAGGTAGATATATGATAACTAGAAACTCTAAAAATTCACCCACACATCTATGGTCTAGTTGTTTTCAACAAGGTGCCAACATAATTCAACAGGTGAAATTGCAGAGTTTTCAACAAATGATGTGGGAACAGATGCATGTCCTGACTTACACTTCACATCATAAATGTGCATAAATATTAACTCAGAGGGATAACAGATCAAAAGACAACATCAGTAAGATGAAAAGGCAAGCCTCGTATTGAGAGACAATTTTTCAATGTATATATCTGACAACATACTTATATCTAGACTAAAAGGAGAACTCAAATAATAACTTACTGTGTAACATAACACAACTAACATAATATAAATAACATAGCTCAATAATTAAAAAAATAACCATAAGAACTCACCTACTACCTCTCCCACGTTACCGAAATGGGTAAATGAATTAAATGGAAAAATTTTAAAGATTTCCAAATGGCCAATAAGCCCATTAAATAATTTTTAACATTATTAATCATCAGGGGAATTCAGAGTAGACCACAATGAGGTTCCACTTCATGCTTAATAGAATGGCTGAATTAAAAAAAAATAGTCAATAGTTAGTATCAACTAGGCTAAAGAACAGCAAGGCCTCTCACATATTGCTAGTGGAAAAATAGAATAGTATAAATACTTCAGGAAACATTTTGACAGTTTCTTATAAAGCTAAATACACACTTTTACATGACATAACAGTTCCAATCCTAGGTAATTAATTTTAAAAATAATAATCACAGAAAGACTTGTACACAAATATTCACAGCAGTTTCTTCATAATGGCTAAAACCTGGTAATAATCCAAATGTCCTTTGGTGAATGGGTAAGAAAAATGTATATTCATATAATGCAGTATTACTCAGCAATAAAAATGAATACTAGGGGCGTCTGGGTGGCTCAGTTGGTTAAGCGTCTGACCACGGCTCAGGTCATGATCTCGCGGTCCGTGAGTTTGAGCCCTGTGTCGGGCTCTATGCTGACAGCTCAGAGCCTGGAGCCTGTTTCAGATTCTGTGTCTCCCTCTCTCTCTGACCCTCCCGCATTCATGCTCTGTCTCTCTCTGTCTCAAAAATAAATAAACGTTAGGAAAAAAAAATTAAAAATGAATACTACACTGATACATATAATGACTTGAGCAAAACAGCAAGATACAAAAATGTGCACACTATGGTTCCATTTATATTGAATATAAGTATTTATTTATATTCTAGAAGAAGCAAAACCAATCTATAGTTATAGAAATAAGAGTAGTGGTTGCCTGGGATAGTGACCTGGAGCAGATTGCAAGGTTAATTATAAGGGAACTTTTTGTAGTGATAGAAATGTTCTACATTATGATGGGGATATGAGTTACTCTAGTTGTAGGATATAAACATCTGGCAAAGCTCAATGAACTGTATACTTAAGTTCAGTATATTTAATAACATATGCATTATTTTCAACAAAGTCGGTTAAAAAAATGAAGCTGTGAAAAACACAGCCATCTTTAATTGTACATTTAATTGTCTGACATTATTTCCAAAAAGAGTTGATAAAATCACAGAAGCTATGGAAGTGAAGACCATCTTTTTCATTTTTTTTAAAAGAGAGAGAGAGCATGCACATGAATGGGGTAGGGCAGAGAGAGATAGAAAGAAAGAATCTTTAGAAGGCTCCACACTTCAATGCAGAGCCAGATGCAGGGCTTGGTCTCAAAACCCCGAGATCATGACCTGAGCCGAAATCAAGAGTTGGACGCACTTTATCGACTGAGCTACCCAGGTGCTCCAAGATCATCTTTTTTTAAAATTTTTTTTTTTTCAACGTTTATTTATTTTTGGGACAGAGAGAGACAGAGCATGAACGGGGGAGGGGCAGAGAGAGAGGGAGACACAGAATCGGAAACAGGCTCCAGGCTCTGAGCCATCAGCCCAGAGCCCGACGCGGGGCTCGAACTCACGGACCGCGAGATCGTGACCTGGCTGAAGTCGGACGCTTAACCGACTGCGCCACCCAGGCGCCCCTCCAAGATCATCTTAATTATATCTGAAATATCATCAAGATAGACAAGATTGATCCTGAAATACATTCAGAAATTGGAGAATCTTTGCCCATATACCTAATGCTACCGCTGCTGCAAGTAATTCAGTAGTGTTCTCATTCACCAAACATTTTAGAGAATGTCTACTTCATATGGAATACTATGCTAGGTGTTGAGCTTAGTCCACAAAGAGTTTATATCCCAGTTGGGAAGACATATGTGTACAGCTAAATTTCAATATAAAATGTTACAAAAGTTAATGTGAGGATATGGTGGGATGGCCGAGTGCTGTTGGAGCCCATGAGGACAAGGCAACTAACTCTCAGTGAAGAGGACAGAAAAGTTTCCCACAGCAATATGCCACCAAGATCTTAAAGATGAGTGGGAGTTTTCTAGGTAAGAAGAAATTAAAAAGGTCAGGGGCCCTGTTAGGGAGTAGAGCATGTACAAGATATCTGGTCTGCAAGCCATGATATGTTGCAGAAACAGAAAAGTGCCGGGTGGCTGGGGCATGGGGTGTGTAGAAGGTGGTAGGAAATGGGGAAGGAGGAAGGAGAAGCCACCAATCAAGGATCCTGTAAGTCACTCTCGTAAGCAAATCAAATACATAAATACACCTCCCGCTTTGTATAATCAGCACCGTTGTGAATTAATCTTCCATTATTTACTTGATTATAGTGTGTTTGTTTCCTTGACTCCACTTGTACATCCTAACAACTTTGTGTGAAGTCCTCTCCGGGAAACTATTTTAGTTTTAGATCTAAGGATGAAATAATATAAGTTTGCAAGTTATTTTAAGATATTTAGAAGAGTGAATTGTATAAACTAAAAATATTACCATGAACCTCTTTCCCCTGTACTTTGCTAAAATATTCGTTACGTGGAAAGCTGTGTGCAAGCATAGTAACAGGTGATCTATAGTATCATTATTATCGTGATACTGTTCTGTACTTTGGTACCCCAGTTATCTTCTTGTCAAGAATCTCTAATGCCTTTACAAATGAGTAAATACCATTGCCTCCAATTTTTCATATACATGTAATTGAGATAGTGTGAAATGGAGGAACAGAGTTGATGCTAGACAGGATGGCTTTGGAATAATTCAGAGGAGACCACACAAACTGAACAGAATTTATTTGAGCCTGTTCTAACCTTTGGATCATATCCCTCCCAGAGGAGATAAAGAAATCCATCCGCCAGTACACACTGAAAATACTGACTACCCTCTCCAATAACTGTTGAGTTAGAAATTATTTCCTGTATGCAGTCTACACAGCCAGAGTGTTTAAGTCAGATGCTATGAACAGAGGCCAGACATTTCAACACTTTGAAAAGTCTTTTTTTTTTTTTAATATTACAAATTCTAAAAGACTCTAACATTTTCCTTTTATCAGTTACCACATTCCATTATTTAATTCAGAACTATTGCCTACTCTCTTTCAATGCCTTTATATTCCATATAAAACCTTACAATAAACTGATGGGTGATTTAAAATACTACTTAAATAAGGGTTTTTTAGAAGGCCTTATTAGGAGCTGAGTTGGGTATTTGAGGGAAGGTTTCCCTACCTGAAGCCAAAGACATCTATTTAACTGCTGTGGTCTCTAGGCCATGCATATTGACTGATTTACTGTCACAGATAATCCAGCACTTGGCCAGAAGCCATTTCAGTTTAAGGGCATGCGGTTTGGCAGGCAGCATGGTTTGCAATAATGTAATAAAACAGAAAGAAATCCATACCTGGTTGTGAAAAGAAAGAATCTATCTATTTTGCCAGAGGCAGGTGAAATGGGTCTGTGTGATTTAGTGGTGGATCAGAGCAGAGTCGTATAAAATAGCCCACCATGACTTGTATTTCTGAAAATGACCAGCATGCTTCAGAGTTCCTGAATTTTGTGCACTTACTGAAGGGAGTGGGGGACAGTTACTAGTTTTATTTGTCTTCTCAGACCATTGGCTTATGATGGTGTCATTACCATTTATGGCTGTTCTGATCAAGGTTCTTTTGGTTGCAATGAGCAGAGTGCCATGTAAACTCACTCAAATCACATAAAATCAGAGGCCAGGAGAAGTAGAAGTAGGCTTCAGAAAATATGGAACTGAGACAGAGAAGCCGCTTTTCCCAGGGAGTTGGTTCCATTCTTCTCTTTAGTGCACTGGCTTCCTCTGCCTGCACATACCCCCAAAAAACTCTGCATCGCCCACTTTGTCCCGTGTATTCACAGCCTTTATGTTACCAGTCCATTGCTAACTAACTGAGTCTTTTGGTGTCTCATATCCAAATTCCGAGGAAAAGAATCTTCTTGGACCAGCTTCTCTATGTTTTGGTCAAGATCTTTGCACTGGGTGCTGTCTTAGATCTCTTCTCAGTCTAAGAATTGGTACCTCAAGGGGTGGTTTGAGTAGAGACCCTCATCATATAGTCTGCTGCTCATTCAGCTTAGACTACAGACAGGACAGGCAATAGGAGCCGTGTCTGCCATAACAATGGCTTTTAATTTTATTAAAGCTGGATATGTCTCATTGAGAAACACTGAGTACCTATGAAATGCCATTATGCTAAGTACTATGCTAACTTCTAGAAATGTGACTGTCAGCAAGATGGAAAATCTCTGTTCTTCCCTGATCTGCCCTGGCCCTGTCTCATCTTCCCTATGCCCCTTCAAACAAGTTTATTCAGTGCGTCCTTTATTTGGGCTTTGTTGTATCACCGCTGATTCTTCTGGATACTCTGTATCTTAAAGAACCTCATTATGCATAGAGCCTTTTCATTATTCCAAAAGCTGTGTAAAGATGACTTTTCTGTTACATCTTTTCACTTCTACTTTATATCAAAGCCACCCAAATTTCCCTTCAGTCCCTCACTTTACTTTTCTGGCATTTATCACCTCTTTCCCCATCTCAGCTCAGGGCATGGCCATGAGCTAATTAGAAGACTATTTTGTTGCAAGACCTGAGGCCATACCCTCTTATATAAATGTACATGTGGCTTAAATTAATTTTTATAACCTACGCTTGAAGAGGGAGGCCTTATTATTTACAAATCTGTTTTTACAGTGCAGAGGCTGTGAAAAGACATTCCACATCACTCAAGAAACGGGCTAAATAAAAACGATGGTCGGGTGATCCACGGAGCTGGTAACAATCCAGGCACACTATTGTTTCTTCCTGTAGGTGCTTTCGCAAACCAAGGGAATGGCCCACTAGAGAAAAGTTGTCACTTTCACTGATTCATCAACACTTTTTCCAGCAATCATGGTACCCGTGCCATCTGTGTTTAGCACTTTATAAAAAAAAAAAAAAAAAAAAAAAAAAAAAAAGAAGAAGAAGAAAGCAAGAAAGGAAGGAAGAAAAAAAAAAAGCTCTTTGCGACTGCCATACAAATCAGGGGCACTAACAAGGTCACACAGGAGGGAATTTCGGGACTCGGAGAAGATGTTCTCCTGCATGGCAGTGAACAATAACAGCATTCTATACAAGTTCCCCTGCATCCCCGGGCGGCTCTGCCCCAGCCTGAAGCTGCTTCGGGTCCACTGGGAAATGTGTATTATGCCTAGGTTAATTTGCTGATTAATCTCTAGTCAGTGGTTTGTGCTTTCCCCAGATGGCCAATTAAAATTTACAACTGGCAGAACAGTGTCCTGTTGGCAGGCTGCTGAGGGGCCAGAGCTAGAGGCGGTGACAGAAGGCATGGGCCCAGTTTTGCCTTCTTTTCCCCTCCCCTTTCCTTTCTTTCTCTCCCTTGCTCTTTTTAAAGCTGCTGGATTTATTCAGAGGAAAGCGTAAGCCGGGCTTACGCGGGAAGCGTGCGATGTGTGGTGTAGTTTACAACTGTGCTGCTATTTACTCTCCAGCACTCTCAGGGCCGCTCCCGTATTCCAGGCATCAACGGTTTTACCCACAGCAAATATAGCTGACAAAATCAGCCAGGGGGCACAACTGATTTAACAGCTTCTGAAATGTAATAGCCTTTTTTTTTTTTTTTTTCCTCCTGATTTGCAGTCCCCATGGATTGATGGTCTAATATCATTCACTTCCTCACAAATATATAAAACATTTACAGTTGTTTGTGTAAATCAAAGGCAAAGTGCTATGTGTGAAGCTGATAATAAGTAATGCTGTGATATATATAAAAGATAACATACTTTTACAGCAAGAGCCCCCAATATTAACTGTTACTTTTTTACTTCGCATTCTATACAAATGGCATTGTAGACACATCTGAATAAAACATACAGCAAGGAATTTAATTAAGGAAATGCAATTTGATATCATTCTTTATTTTATACCGAAATGTTTGCCATATGTTTCAAACATGCGGGAGTCATCTGGATTGAAAATTCTGAAGGAAATTGTTAATCAAGGACTATTGATCCTTAAATAAGCTAAACGTGGTAATGATGTATGATATTAGGACAGTTTGCTAGTTTCACTAACTGTTGATAACCATTGCCAAAAAATAAATAAAATAAAATATGTCCCTCTAGGTGGGAAAACAAATTTTAAGGCGAATATTGCATTATTGATTGTAAAAATAATCTAGGGAGACAGGTATAAGTCTCAATTATGTCAGATAAAGGGAAGGGAGGAGGCATCGAGTAAAATTACCTTTGTAAAATACACAGAATTCTGGATTTTGTTTTTTTTGAATAGGATGTGTCACAGAACTTATACCCTGGACATCAATGACTCTCTATCAGACTCTAAGATCAGACTTTAAGGCCACGGGTGGTATTTTATGAGTTATTTTCATGACTCTACGTACTGTGGATGCAGACAATAATTGTTAAATTTACTTTTAGAAAATAAAATTAGAAAATAATCAGAGACACAGTAAATTCCTTGTGAGAAGTGACTGTATTTGTTAAGCTTTGTCCTCAGCACCAAGTACAATACCCGGAACAGAGTGAGCACTCAAGAAAGGTTCGAATACTACACTAATTTTCCCAACAAATAGGAAACATTCAATTTCCTCCCTGCGGGGCTTTCCATGTCAAGCTCTATTCAAATGTAAGATCTCCGAATACTTTTTGGAAAGAGGTTTCTCACGTGTTCTGGCCTTGAATTGTTCACGTCTAAGAGATCATAGGACAGGCATCACGCAGCCTTCGCCTTTTTTCATCTCCCGCAGTGTATCTGCTCAATAAATGGATGCTAAATTGAATGCGAGGGGCTTCTTGAATTGCTGCTGTACTTTGTAGCGACAACTCCACTCCATTGATAAACCTTCCATATGAGGAAGCCAGACCTCGACTATGTAGGATTTCGGTTCAACATATAAGGTGAATGTAGGCTAAAAGAATTGCAAAGGGGATATCTACAGACAAGACAAAATTGCAGAAGTGGTAGTTCTTGGTTTTCTATGAAGTTTTTTTAATCTAATCGCATAGACTATAAATTTTCTTTGAGGTAAATATTTTACCCATAAAACAAACCACTTTTATGTAATATATGTGTTGCTCCGAGGTAGCTGGCGATAATTGAATTGTGTTCTCTCTCAGCCGATTAAGGAGTTTGCGTCTAGCTTGTATGTGATGTCCTGACTCACTGTACAGATAAAAGTCAGCTGAGAGGCTTCGTAAGTGCCCCAGCCTGGAAATACTAAACAGTGAATCATCATGTCTTGATGGAAGGACTGCAAATAACTCCACACATATTCATTAAGTACATACTAGATTTAAGGTACTGCGTTAGATGCTATTGGCCTTTAGATACAGTTTCGCATATCAAGAGGCTTTTGGCTTATGAGCCAAAATAATAGTAAAATAAGGCAAAATATGATCACTGCCAAATACAGACTAAAAGGACCTTTGTAGAACACTTACTAGAAAGTGACTGATTTTGTCTGGACAGATTGGGAAAGAATTCTTAGGGGAAGTGAGGCTTAAGAAATAAGGATTTTGACAGGGATGGGAGAAAGAGAAGGGGAGCTTTCCAGGAAGAAGAAATTGCAGGAGCAAAGGTGCAAAGGTAGAAAAATATTAATTTAGCTCAGGAAGTAGAAATTGATGGAAAAGATGATAAGGATGTTTGGGTGTGTTGGTATGTGTACAAAATGAGGCTTCAAAGGTCAATCGGTAAATTTGAGGTGTAGAAATTTGAAGCAAGTTTATGATCAATGCAGAAGCTTCAAATTTGTTGGGCAAGGAAGGGATCCTAGTTGTATCTGCATTCAGAAATAGATAAGAAGTGGGAGTCTGGCAGTAGGGAAGGAAGTTGGGACTATGGCAAGGACATAAACAAGAGTTATGGAGGCCTGGGCTACCCTGGTGGTAGGAACGAAGAAGAGGGGGAGTGGCAGAGCTATTTCTGATGCAGAATAGATAAACTAGGTTGGCAATCAGGATGTTGAAGATGAAGAAGTGGGTGAAGTCAGAGATGGTTTCGAGTTCCTAGGCTAGAAGCTAGAATGGGTGGCCATGTTCTTACAGGGAAAGAGAAGACAACTGGGAAATTATGTTTATAGAGGAAAGAGGCACTGAGTTTTGGATTCATTGAGTGGGAAGGATTAATAAGATATCATTTTTTAAAATGTTTATTTAGTTTTGAGAGAGAGACAGAGTGTGAGCCGGGGAGGGGCAGAGAGAGAGGGAGACACAGAATCTGAAGCAGGCTTCAGGCCCTGAGCTGTCAGCACAGAGCCCAATGCGGGGCATGAACCCATGGACGGTGAGATCATGACCCGAGCTGAAGTTGGATGCTTAACTGACTGAGCCACCCAGGCACCCATTTTTACTCTATCCAACAGATCGTTGGAAATACAAGTCTACAGCTGAAAACAAGTCATAGACTAGCTAGAGCTGTGGATTGGCTGCTCACCTGAAGTATGTTAATTAAGGTCATATAAATGGATAAGATTGTCATTAGAGAACGAACAGACCACACAGGTATTATCATGATGATTATAAAAATATTGAATTACTTCTGCACTGGATGGTAAATATAAGTGTCCCCAGCTCCTCAGGACACTCTAGCTGTCCTGCCCACCTGTAACGACCCTTGGGACCACCTCTGCCTAATGGCAATTAAAAAGTTAACATCTACCCCGCATAAGGCTCCAGGTCCCTGCGACAGTGCTGTGGCTCTACCTGTTCTGATTGGTCACTGCCTTTGCCATCAGTTTCCATCGTTAATTAATTTAGTTGTCGCTCTTACCCACAGAAGTACTACAGAGCAAGAAAAGAAGCAAGCTAAGGATGATATGCTTAGATGTGCTAGATGATGGTATGACAGGTAGGAGAAAGTGTTTACAAAGGACATTAAGGTTCCTCTTCTTTGTACTTTCCATATGCCTTAAGCTAGTTGCTATGGTGGGACATATGATGATATAAATTCAAAAGAGAGTATATAATAAGGTCTTACATGTGTGGCGGCACGGACAATTAAAAAATAAGATGGTATATACAAAGATAAATTTTTAATTCCATTTTCTCATATTTTAAAGGGGACATATTTTGGCAATATGTATCTATGTTAGACAAAAAGGTTGTGAATTAGAATGTAGTGGTATTATCTCTGAAGGTACAAAGTTTTATTCTACGTAATCCTGAAGAACTGAGTTTATGCAATCCTCTGAACTGAAGGAAATTGCATTCACTGGAATTATAATGTCCATTGTGACACACGATGTTTGTCAACGTTTTCTTTTTCCAGATTGTACCTACATCTGAGAAAACTTAGCTGTAATCTAGAAAAATGCCAAACAGAGCCAGCACATTGAGTCCATACTAGAAACAGTAGTTTTGACTGTTTGGGTCATGAATGTACTACTTACAAACTTCAAATACCCCTGCGACTTTTGTACAAACTGCAAATTCTTGGATCCCAGGCATTTCTCTGATTTTTCTGTTTGTCAGGTAGAGTGGAAAGTAACAGATCATTCTAAGGTAAGATGGTTTGAGTTTTCCAGTTGAAAGGTTATGTAGCAAAATCAGTGTGCTAGCTATAATCTTATCATGGCTCTCCCAGCATGGGAGAAATTTAAGTATTCATGATATTGTAATTACAAATGCTGATCCCATGTTTCAGTGATGACCTTAGAAAAGAGTTAGAAAACTGTGGTTTTTCTTCATCACCAGAACAAAATCCACATTCGAATTATTTGCTATTGAATTTATATTTTATAATTTTAATACATATTTTAATCTGATCAGACAACTGGCCTTAGAAATGCAATTGTTTTCCTGTCATGATCTACTTTCAGGGAGGATAATTTTTGGCGACATATTTCTAAGTTATTAACCAGCGAATTACGTAGACTCTTAAGTAAATAAGGAAAATGTAAATATTGGATCGATGCCCGATAAGCAGTAGGTCAGGGTAGTGCTAAGTATGACAGGGTGTACTCAGCTCATTATCACTGTTTTCATTCTTTTAATTGTACACGCCTGTTAATTGTACACTTCGGTAAGGCCGAGTGGGGTGAGGCCGCAACCACTTTTTGCGTACGTTTATGTATGATTTTTTAATTGGAGGTCAGAGCAACCCTCATCTGTTTCATAGTGATCCACACCATCTTTTAGCAAGGAAGATGAGATCCTTTTCAAAACCGCCAGGTCAGTAGGATGTAACGTATACCAACCCCTCACTACTTCTGGTAATCAATAATTTATCTTTCTATCCAGAATAGGCACAGGCTTGATAAGACATCTGATGCCCTTGACGAGATTTTTACAGGGCAATACTTTTATTTTATATATTTTATATGCAATGATATATGTGCCTATATTTTCGTAGTTAGATGCATATATTTATTTTTTTATATCTTTCTTTTACCATACTGAGAGAATCAAAGTGAAACGGTAAACTCTTGGACCAAATACGAGTGATAATAAAGCCTTCTATTGTGCTTCATTCCCTTGATCTAGGACATTTAAAAATAAAATGTATAAATATATATAATATATTTACGCTGAGCGGCGTCAATCATTATTCAGAAATTTAAGTTAGGTGAAATTTAAGGTGAAGAAAAGGCGACCCATCAGCAAACTCATGCCATGTGCCTAAACTCTGCACTTGAAAAGATGATACAGAGACAGATAAGCCCCGTTTGCTGACTCAGCAGTGCTGAGGGTAAGCTTTTTAAGTGGAAAGGGCAGGTTGAGATAGGATCATTTTAATTAAATAGCTATATATGCATTTTAGTGTGATTCATTTTATTTGTTACTTATGTATGGTTCTATTCGTTTATTCATTCATTAAAAATATTTATTGGGTGTCTGACACAGAACAGACATAGCAGTGAATAAAACAGATACACGCTCACTCTCTTGGAGTTTACATTTTAGCGGGAAGAGACAAATAAACAAATATAAGAAATATGTAGCAAGTATGATGGTGATTCGTGCCATGGAGAAAAATAAGGCAGGAAAGTAGGTTGTGGAATGTTCTAGAAGGGCAATGCAATTGTAAACAGGCATATCAGGGAAAGCCTCATTGGGTAGGCGACTCATGTGCAAACACTTGAGGGAAATGGAGAGCAGTCCCTATAGGGAGGCAAGAGAATTCCAGCTGAGGGGCAAGCTCAAGGAAAAAGAGGAAGCCAGCATGCCTGTAGGAAAGTGAGGAAGGGGGGAAGTAATAGAAATGTGGTTTGAGTGATCAGAGGAGACTGCAGCCCATTGCATGGGGCATTGTTGTTGTTCTGTTTGGTTGGATTGTTTGGGATTTTTAAGTTCACATGGGGATGCGATTGGAGGCGGTGGGCAGAGAGTGACAAGGACACGAGGGCAGAAGCAGGGTCCTCCATTAGGGGGCTATTTACAAAAGCCGAGCCAGAAGGCTATGGTGGTTTGATGGTAGTAGTAAAAGGAGTAAGAGGTGGTTGGGTAATGATCTACTTCGAAAGTAGAGGGGCGCCTGGGTGGCTCGGTCGGTTAAGCGTCCGACTTCAGCTCAGGTCATGATCTCACGGTCTGTGAGTTCGAGCCCCGCGTCGGGCTCTGTGCTGACAGCTCAGAGCCTGAAGCCTGTTTCAGATTCTGTGTCTCCCTCTCTCTGCCTCTCCCCTGTTCACGCTCTGTCTCTGTCTCAAAAATAAATAAACGTTAAAAAAAAAATTAAAAAAAAAAAAAAAGAAAGTAGAGCTGGCAGCAAGTATGTGGGGTAGAAGAGAGAGGGAGGAGCCAAAGCTCACTTCAACGTTTGGATTCCGAGTAACTGTCAGGGTAGAGTCACTGTCTCCTCACATGGGGCGACATTACAAGAGAAGCATAATTGGAGAGAAAGGTAGATGGGATTTGAACAGATTTAGGTTTCAGGTGCCTTGAGATGTTAAATAGGTGATTAGATCTTACTTGGAAGTCAGGAGGGTGAGCTGTAGACTAGGACATATATTTAGAAGTAGTGAGCCCACAATTGCAGTTAAAACCAAAAGACTGATGGGCACCTGGGTGGCCCAGTCGTTAAGCATCTGACTCTTGGTTTCAGCTCACGTCATGATCTCACAGTTGTTCGTGAGTTTGAGTTCTGCATTGGGCTCTGCGTTGACAGCACAGAACCTGCTTGGGATTTCTCTCCCCCTCATTCTCTGCCCCTCCCTGGCGTGCTCTCTCTCTCTCTCTCTCGCTCGCTCTCTCTCAAAAGATGACTATATAAACATAATACAAAAAGAATTAAAAAACAACAACCAAGAGACTGAATGAGTTTCACCCCTGAAGTGAATGTAAATCAAAAAGAGCTAGGTCTAAGGGCTGAGCTTTGGGGGCTTCCCATGCTTAAGAACTGGGTAGAAATGAGGAAAAACCAGCAGAAGAAATTGAGAAGTAATAGCTAGTGAAATGTGAGTGAAACCTAGAAAATGGGGTGTCCTGAAAATTAAGCAAGGCAAGTGTTTTCAGGATGAAGTAATAAACATTCTTGTGAAATACTGTAGATGTGTCAAGTACGGACTGAGAGTTAACCACCGGACTTAGCACTTAACGCACACCCTTGCAATCATGGGCTGCAACGGAAGGGTCCATTTCAGCTGATGTCGTATCAGAGCAAAGGCAATTCCAAGTTTGTTCAGCAAACTTTCTTTTCCATCCAGGACATAAGGATCAGAATGATTGGCTGCTACATACCTGGGGAAAGTTTTCACGTTCACCATAAAGAAGCCGTGCGATGGGAAACACATTGCAAGGGTCTCCGGGAACAGAGTCCACTCGGCAGGGCCTCAAGGGTACCTTCACGGCAAAACAAATTTCAGGGTAGTGATGCTTGTGAGGCTTTGTATTAGATTTTCATATTGCTTTACTGAAGCACAGAACAGTTTCCATGATGACCATACGCAAAGTTTAGTGCCCGAAAGCAACAAATAATTATTTGGTAAGAATTTTAGTTTCTTCTCAGAGAAAGCAGTGTTATTTTGCAGTAGTTTTAAAAAACCATGCAAAATTAGTGCTTTTATGTATCAAATGCATTGCATGTAACACTACACAAGTTTCATACAAGTGGAGCAATCCTTTGCTCAATAAATATTTGTATTGGGGATCTACTGTGTTCCAGACACTTTGCTAGGACAAAGAGTACATGCTATCAGAGCATTTATAACCAGAGTTCCTATTAAATTTAGTCTCATCTCATAAGTCAGGGGATATTATCTGTCTAGGCCAGATGGTAGCACCACATTCATAATACGGTCTTGTCCCCGGGACAGATTGGGATAGAGGACTGATTCCTAGAGCCTGGAACTGGGAAAGAGTTTTCACCTCTTCTCTCATATCCCACACACAAAACCTAGGCCTGCCTGCTAACGGGAGGAGAGCGCCAGGCTGCAGAACAGGGCTTGCCTACCTTGCCCACTTGGCTGCACCAAGGGAGGAAGTGGGAGCGTGGCAGGAAGAAGAGAGAGGTCATGGCAAGGATGCAGGCTCTTCAGGCACATTAACACTTACAAGTAGCCCAGTTAACGTCCTGAGCTCTGGACAACCAGATTAACGATTCTTCCTCCCCAAAGAGCTTGCTGGTAAGAGAATGAGGAAACTGGTCAGAGGCCCCTCCTCAAAGACCTCTGGTCTCTCATATGGAAGGGAGCAGTTATTGTGAAATTTTCAGATTCCTCCCAGCCTAAAATTCCATGACTCCATGGCTATGTTAATGAAACCAGGATTTTGAAAAAAATATAAAAATGAAAGAGGTTCTCCTGAATTTTGTAAGGATTGGCGTATAGTTGCTCCTCGAGACGCGATGAGGAGGATCCGTAGGAGCCGCATCATGTGGGAACCTGTTAGAAATACAGACTCTTCAGTCCTTACCCCCAGGTGAATCACAGTCTGCGTTTTAATAAGAGCCACATATCATATGCATATTAAAGGCCATGCAGAGACCAATCATTGAGTAGCAAGCTTCTGGAGATAAAACCCACAAGATGCTTTGAATTTCAACAATAGGTTAAACTTAAGGCAATTAAAAGTCGGCAGTAGCTCTCCTAGACAACTTTTGAGGATTCTGTTTACTGCACATAATTATGATGTAACTAGTTAATGAAAAATCTAATGAAACCTAGGATTGTTATTTCCCATTTGATTAAAAAAAAGGGGGAGGGGGCAGGAAAATACCTTCTTGGCACTGCTATGTATATGTTGAAATTTTACTTAAAATTATAGTATCACATAGTTACATATCCTTGATTCCCCGCTGTGTTCCCCTGAGATTGCCAAAAAGCTTGCCTACCTACTTCAAGTCTCCTCAAGCATCATTTTGAAAAAAACTTTCCGGGGGCTCCTGGGTGGCTCAGTCGGTTAAGCGGTTAACCATCCGACTTCGGCTCAGGTCATGATCTCACAGTTCGTGAGTTCGAGCCCCGCGTCGGGCTCTGTGCTGACAACTCAGAGCCTGGAGCCTGCTTCACATTCTGTGTCCCCCTCTCTCTCTGCCCCTTCCCTGCTCATGCTGTGTCTCTCTCTGTCTCAAGGATAGATAAACATAAAAAAAAAAAAAAGGAAAAGACTTTCTGAATTAACAGAAACCTACACAGTTGTCTAAAGGTCGTTAGAAACCAATTGCTTGGAAATCAAGTAACTACGTGTCTTGGCTTAGACTAAAACCTATAGAAACAAAACAGCCCGTAGTCGTACATGCCTCTCAACATACTTATTGTCAAATTGTCTTTTCCCATATTCAAAAATGTAATTTTATTTTATTTGGATGAAATTAAATAAAGCTGATATTAAATTTAAATTATATATTTATTTGTGTGCAATTTTAAGAGCACTATTAATCATAATGGGATATGAAAATGATTAAAACACCCTCGTATGAGTGTTATTAAACACATAAAATGTTTCATTCTGATAATATACAGAGTTTGAAGTTCAAGAAAACACCTAGAAGGAAATGGAACATGTTAATGTAATTCAAGGAGCATTGATATTTAACAGCTATGATGTGTTTAGCTGTAAATACAGAAAACTTAAATCAGTGAAATTTAACAACAAAGAAAAAAATATTGTCTTAAATGACTTAAAAGTCCAGAGATAGTCTGGCTTTAGTAAATGGCTCAAGCCATTTACTCAGGACTTGACTGCTTTCTTTTCATTCTTGTCCATTCTGGGCTGCATCCTGAGCAAGCTCCCTCCCTGTCACCCGAATTGGCTGCCACTAGCTTTAAGATCTTTCTTAATTTACTTCAGCAAAGAAAAATAAAATGCTTTTGTCTCCATATTGCCAGCAAAATTCTGAAATTCAGTCGAACTGAACCAACCTAGAAGCTATGTTCACTGCTAAACCAGGGACTTGGCCAGAGGAATGGAAAACTGATTTATTTTGTCACGGTCAGGTCTCCATACTGGATCTGAGGACGGAGGGGACTTGCTAAGAAGCACCAAAACACCTTATTGGAAGTAAAGTTTCTTGGCCATGGGAAGAGGAAGGCTGCATGCTGGGAGAGCAACCAGCATACTTCCATTGCAGGGACCTGAAGGCAGAGGGAGAAAAATAAGCAGGTGAAATTCTGGGCTGGTGACAGGTACATTTCCATATTTGCATAAATATATCCTAAGGGAAACCATTCTGGAGGTAAGATCTAGGCTGAGAAGTAGAGCACTCAGAAGAGACTGAAATCTAAAACCAAGTTCGGTGGCTCAGAAAAACAGGAAGCACCCTGACGTCTTTGAAAAAAAGATTTTGGAACCGAAAAATAAACTGAATTCTACAAACGAACTCCTTACCTATTTTTTAACCTATTATGTCCATTCTCCACATTATGGGTACAATTTTTCTACGGAGACAAAGATACCATCAGAGTTTTCCTTGATTAGAAACAGTTTGTGATGACCTACAGCTTATAGGGTAAAGTCTAAACTTTTTTTTTTTAATTTTTTTTTAACGTTTATTTATTTTTGAGACAGAGAAAGACAGAGCATGAAGGGGGGAGGGTCAGAGAGAGGGAGACACAGAATCTGAAATGGGCTCCAGGCTCTGAGCTGTCAGCACAGCTGACGCGGGGCTCGAACTCACGGGCCGCGAGATCATGACCTGAGCTGAAGTCGGCCGCTCAACCGACTGGGCCACCCAGGCGCCCAAGTCTAAACTTTTTAGTAAAGGAGTTTTGCAAACCCTCCCGCTAATATTTCAAACCTTCCCTTCTTACCTTCTCTCCAATGCCTGATACTCTGGCCTTTGTGAATTCAGCACTTTTCTTCTTCTTCCCAGACTTACCCCGTACTTTCCCTCTTTAGCTCACCTATGGGTTTTACCTGGAACACCTCTCCTCTGTTTTGCTTACCCTTACCCCATGTTTCCCATCCTATCAGGCCAGAGTCTCCCTTCCTCTCTGTGCCACCATTATTATACTTACCACATTCATAGTGTCATCACTGGTGTCTCCTTATTTGGCTGGGAACTCACTGAAGACGGTGAAAACCCTTCATTCAGCATTGCGTAATAAGGACGTAAGACATAAATATGTACAATCAATTGAATTTCAAGGTTCTCAAAATAATGGGAAACACTGCCTTGAAGAAAAGATGTTTTTAAACACCAAGGGTTATAAATTCAAATGACTTGTTTGGCATAAATCAGTGTAGACACACATTCATTTGATCAGATTTTAGAAGGAAACACGTTTTCAAATTTTACTGTTACATTAAATGTTTATCAACAGATCTCATATATCGGGAAGCTCTGTGGTCGAGGTAAATGCTACAGGAGGAATTATTTCTACGATTATTGCGTTTTTGAAGATGTTGAACATGTAGCTGCTTATTAGTTAAGCAAAAAGTGTTATATTCTAAATCAAATAATTAATTGAGTGATGTATGCACTGCTTTTTTTTTTCAATGTTTTATTTGTTTTTGAGAGAGAGACAGAGAGACAGGCAGAGTATGAGTGGGGGAGAGGCAGAGAGAGGGAGACATGGGATCCAAAGCAGGCTCCAGGCCCTGTGCTATCAGCACAGACCCCTATGCGGTGCTCGAACTCACGAACCGTGAGATCATGACCTAAGCCGAAGTTGGATGCTTAACTGACTGAGCCACCCAGGTGCCCCTGTATGCACTGCTTTTGTAAGCAATACCTAAATATTTTGGGAACTACTATGTATTTGGATTGAGTACAATATCTAATCTTACTTCTGAGTTGTCAGTTGTCTACCTGTGGTCGTGGTGAGTATACAAGATACAAGTAGCAAAAAGCATACTGAGGTCAAACGCCAGAGAATCAGAAGTTGGGTAAGAACAGGAATCGTCAATCTGCCCCCTGGGCCTCAATGTCTCAATTTGTGAAATGAAAGCATTGAAATAAAAGCCAATACACTTTGTCTATTGACATTTTGAACCAGCTTACTAAAACTTAAAACTTTGGGTCATTTCTCCCCCCACCTGTCATCTTGTATGATTAAAGATGTATTCCGGTATCCTGGTAATGATACCGATACTAAGAGCACTCAATGTATATCAAAGCATTGTAATTTTCCTTAGAGGCTACAACATAAAAGTTGACTATATTTTTAAATAAACACTCTTTAATTTTTCACGTGTTTTAGGTTTTTGGAACCAGTGAAACATTACTCTTATTACTCTTATTCAAATTTAACGAATAAAGTTTTTACTATGGTTTGGAGGTAAAACTAAGCGAAGAATACAATTAGACGTCTTAGCGATGACGTGTTTTAGAAAATGTCTCAGCGGGCATTTCTAACACGGCATTTCAAGGATTTGAGTATAATTTAGGCAAGCATATGGACTTCAAAAATTTTTGTTGCTAAGGGCAATACATGCATTCTTCCTGTTTGCTTGTTTGCTTGTTTGTTTTTAAAGGCCTCATTCCCTGAGACCGTGGTAA
The DNA here is from genome assembly GCF_018350155.1 of Leopardus geoffroyi. Taxonomy (NCBI): domain Eukaryota; kingdom Metazoa; phylum Chordata; class Mammalia; order Carnivora; family Felidae; genus Leopardus; species Leopardus geoffroyi. Next base: position 146,826,628 of record NC_059328.1, read on the forward strand.
CGTGAGTTAACATTAAGAACAAAGGCTTGGAAGTCAGATGTGAGTTCGAATGTGAGATCTGTAGAAAAGGAAATAATAATAGTCATAAGAATGTTGTGAAGATTAAGCAAGGTATATTCATTACATAACACAATGCCTAAAGCACAGTCAACCTTCAATAAATGCTTTCTACGAATTACTACCTTATAATTATCACACACACAGATAATATAATTCTGAGTTGCTTTAGTTTGTTATGGGTAGCAATTTATCAATTTGTCCTTCAATATTTGTAAGTGGTTTACTGAAACCCATATAGACCAAGAGGTGAAGAATTAAAGCTGTACAGAATTCAGTGGCATGGCCATGCCTCCATAAAATAAGAATATTGTGCTCTGATAAAACTTATCTTTCAACGGTAGGGACATGCTTTGAGAACTGGGAAAAGGACGAGGAGAGTCTAGCTTGTGTGAGGAAGATGCAAAAATCCACTAAGAAGATCTTATTATGTAATGACATATTGCGTCACAGGTCTCCAAAAACTTTCACAAGTTGTATCACGGGATCCTCGTAAAAAACACTGCATAGTGATCAGAATCGGATTAAAATCTATCTTTAAATGTGGAAGAAACTGATGCTGAGAGAGGATATGGTTTATCTAATATCACATGGCCAGGATACTGGGGAGATGGGATGATGACCTAATCTCTGTCCCTTCGGTGGGTCCTCCGTCCCCTAGCGTCTCCTCTCCTGAGAAGAAGAACTCCGTAAATGTGTTTGGCTCTCTGATGCAAATATTTTATTTACTTCTTTTTTTTTTTTTTACAGGAAAAATTTAAAAATTACAGGTTATCAAACTCAGTAAACAAAATCTCTGAACTATTCTGGAACGTAAATGTTCCCGAAAATTAATTCCCCAGCTCAGTGTCTTGAGTTGGTTACAGTTGAGTTGGCCACAATCCAATCTTGAAATGTTATTCTTCTGAAGAGAGGCTGGGATAATCAGGCAATGAAGGTGAGCATCAGCACAATCTACTTAGGGCGCTTTGTGGTGCTTAGAGATAAGAGTCACTACAACTCCCAAAGTATCATAAGCTTTGACTTCTGTAAATGCGAAGGGACCCTGCATAAGGCATTTCTAAGAGATTAACTAGACTTTCTAAGTGAGAAATGGAACCTCAGATGCAATAAAATTATGGAAGTGTTGATGTTTGTTCTTAATCCAAATCAATAATTTAATCCTCATATAGGTTTAAGAATCAATGTTTTATTTTATTTTTAATATAAAAATCAATCTTTGGGACGACCACAACCTTTACATGAATATTTTTATCTCCTGAAATACTGTCAAGAAGGTATCTTTATAATCTTGAAAAGAGGATGTGAATTCTAGGTGAATGGCAAAGTGACACAAAAAACACAAGGCTGCCAGTTTACTTCAGACATGCAAATGGAAAATTGGTTATAAAGTAGAAGCAGGCTAAATAATGACACCATACTTTGCAAGCATTTGCAAAGGTGCTACCGTTTTCTCAGGTCTATATTCACAGTAGAGAACAAAAAGAGAATTAGGCACATTGTATATAGAAAATAGCTAATACAGAAACATAAAGTGGACAGAAAGAATATATGATATTTCAAAAAATGGGTTAGTGCAGTAAAAACCTCACAAACGAAAAAGATGAAAATAAGATGCGTGGTAAAAGGGTTAAGCACTGAGTCTCTGTCTAAAGTTAGAATCCTGGCTCTACATCTTACAGCTTGAGCAAATTACTTAATCTTTCTGAACTTCATCTTCTTCATCTAAAAATGAGGCAGTAATTGAGCCCTCTCATGGGATTTTATGAGGCTTAAAAGAAGAGAATGCATAGGAAGTGTTTTGCATAGTTCCTGGTACATAGCAAATGCTCAGTGAAAATTATCTCTTATTATTTAAACACAAGCTCACATAGAATTGCAAAGGTTTTGAACATCAGAACCAGAGTAAGATTATATTCCCCAAATAGATGGGTTGCAATGAATATTAAGCACCTAACTGGCACACTTATGTGAAGTCTTTGCTTTTAAGTAAAAAAAAAAACACTGAACAAAACAAGCTCAACGATAACACCAAAGACGATGGTTCACTGAGTGAGCAGAATCACCTTTCAGACAATCCCGTCAATTCATTAAAACCCAATAATGTAGTTTTAAATTAGAAGGGCTTTTCCTAAAGCACTTAAAAAGGAAAATTTAATTCCAAAAGTGGAGATTCAAACTTTACTGTAGAAAATGGATCACTTAAAAGATGTGTTATTCAATGAAATTTCACATCTATTTGCTGAAGATCTACAAAGTACCTATAATTTATTCATCAGACATTATTAAATTCATGATAGGTTGAATTAAATCCATGCAAAACACACCCCAAAATAGCATTCATTAGAAATAGCATAGATGTAGTGCCTATCACAGGTTAAGCATCATTTTATTAACTTTGTTTCTCTAGAACAGACAGGAAAAGTTAGAGTTTGGTTACTTCCAGAAATCAGACCGGCCCAGAAAATAAACAACACATCTCTGTTACTACCCTCAGCCTGGCACATGGCTTGACCATACTTGCACTGCTGAAAATTGATAAAGGGAAACAGTGGCTCTAAACACATCCACAGAGCAAGCAGCCAGGACTTCTGTCCTTCCTTGAGTCAACTGCTCATGCTCAGAAAGCGTGAGCCACAGAATTGATTTCTATGCGGTCGAATAAAAACTCTTTCACTGTCACCCAGGCTTGTCACTGTGACACAGCACCTCTCCTGATTAAAGAGGGAGGACCCTGAGCTGGAGTATCTCCCTTTGTTAAACATATATGCATATGTAGTATTAAAACAGAGGGAAACATAAAGTAGGTCATTCCAGACATTAAAAAAAAAAACAAAAAAACAAAAACCTCTGCGATTTATTGTTATTTGATATTCAGCCAGCCAGTGATTTGAGTAGTCTTTCTGAGAAGAGAGATCTTTAGGAAACAATAATCAAACTCCAATAGTTCCCTCAGTTAACCTAGAAGTTAACATAACTATGCCCACGGCCCATTTAACTTAATGGCTTGCCTGTCCTGGAATTGTAGATAGGGCTTGCAGTAATCATCTTACGCCAGAGTACCGTGGACAAGTTATTTATCAAGTGTTTGGAAATGAGTCAATCCCAAACTCTCAGCTCCCCAAACGAAAAGACAAAATGTTCCAGAAGAAGCCGGGACTCCTGAATTGCAGAGTCCTAAGGGGGAAACCTGATTAGATCATCGGCTGTGACACACAGAATGGTAATGAAGTTGGGGACTTGACATCTTGGAAAGGGTGAGAGGTGCTTTTCAGATTTAAACAAAGCAAAACTAAAGCCCGTGATTGCAGCTTGCCTTGTGGTTTCACACCAAAAGTCCCGATTTTCGAGGCAATCCTACACAGCAAAAGGCACAGCACTCTGTGTGCTGTGAAAATATTACCTTCCTAGACGCGGGGTGGACATTATAAGCCAGTTTCTTTTTTGTCTAAAATGTAATAGAAAAGCTATACTTCCAACAATAAAAAAGGAATTACACTTTGGTGAGGGAATAGTAAAGGTTTCCAGCACTTTCACAGGCCAACCAAATGTCTTCCTCTGCCATGTAAATGCAGTAAAAGGATATCCGCATTAAATTACAGGATTTATAGTCGGCAGAAAAACGAAACCTTGTAAAGATCATTTTGCATTAAAATTTGGCTTTCTCTGCTAGTATACGTTTAAAAATATATAGGTGCCTTTTACTAATGAAGTACATCAAAGCATATTATGTTCTGCATTTTGTGAGAACTAGGCAATTTATAAATGCTATTCACATTTAATTAGTAGTCATTTCTTCTCCATAAGCATATTTACTCGGATCTCTTGTTCCTACGGCAACCCAGTGAGTACTACAGCTACAAGAACAGCCTAGACTAACCTAAAAAAGGATGGAGATTAATGAGCAAGATCAATATTAAGACTATAATGCACACGACCAGGCAATAAGATTGGTGAGAGGACCATTACAAAGAAGCCTCAAATAAAAATCTCTTATTTCAAGGAGCCTATTTATAGCAGCACAGATTTTATTTGTTCAAGAGTGCCTATAGCGTACAACCAGTATGAGAGATGACTCATTTAGTGCGAAGTTCTGCTTAATTGGCTACCCACTCAGGTACGGTGTAACACATACGCATACATATACACAAGCATGTATATAATTATAATCTGCTTAACGCACTTATCAACGGACGATATAAACAATATTACAAGCAGTTGTGCTTATGGATGTTTCTCTTAAATACTGCATTTGTTTAAAAATAGGGAGTCTTTAAAATTAGTCTGCATGGAAGGTGAGGTCATGAAACGTTTAGCGGAAAATGATTCTTAAATCTCAACGTTTATGTTATTTTAAAACTAATTCTCTGATCAGCTTTTTTATTCGAGCTCCATTACTCTTATTAAAGGGTTGACTTGAAAATCAATAACAGGAGCACTGCTAACGGTACCAGAGCAAAAATGAACAGTTAAAAGAAATTCTGCATATTCTCCTACATTCTGCTTCTAAGTGACAGTCCTTAATTTAAAGATTTAGGCGGAGGAGGTAGGTATAAGGAACTTCAGCCTAAATCTGTTTCCTTACAAAAAGTTTTATCATTGTACAGACTTCCTGCAAGAAACAAGTTATAAATAATAAAAAATTATTTAAATTTTAGGAAAAAAAATAAGACCTAACTAAAAAAAAAACAAAAAAAAAAAACAAAAAAAAAAAAAACAGAACAAAAACAAATAAACAAGAAAAACACCAGACTCTTGGAGTCGCACTAACTTTGCTTTGCACGATGTCGATGGGTGGCTAAAAATTACCGCACGTTATTTGTCCGCACGTCTCGTTATGTCTCAAAAGGGTATGTGGGAGAAACACTGAATATGAGGAGAGGGTAAATTAGAAACCATATAATCCTTGTTATCAAATCTCGCTGAGTACAAGTGACAGGTCCTTTTCAGAGCTGAGCAGTTCGTCCTTGCTACAATCACACAGAGGCAAGAGCGTCGCCATCAAGCCTCTGAATTATCCTGCTTAGTGGCAAAAAGTAAAAATGATTCCTTCTGACCTTTCTACGTTGCTTCATTAGCTCTGACTTGCAAGCAACAAGTAAAAATGAGAAGCCTTCTGCAGCCCCCTCTGATAGAACTGATTAAAAGTAGCTGCCCAGCATCTGTTCAGGAGACTGGCTACCGCTCACGTGCGAAAAAGGAGGCTGAATTCAGTGTGTGGCAAGAGAGGCTTGCTACGTTCGCATTTAGTCATTTTCATTGCCGTTCAGCCAGGGCATTTCACTTTTGTTTCCTTTCTGATCTAGAGGGATAGTTGCAAAGGGAAAACAGTCTGTATAACCTTGTCCTGAATCATTGGCCAATAAGGAAATTATTTTGTGTAGCTGTATAAGAAAAGGAAACGGAATTTTAGAATGATTAATCTCTGTAAACATTAACGGTCAACCAAGTCTGTGGTCTCAAATTCAGTTCTGTGCTATATCAATCCTTTTTAAAGAATACCCAGTAGCTCCCACCTGTAATTTTCCTTTGTGAAAATGTGCCTTTACCAGCAACTATGTCAATGCAGTGAATTAATTACACTCAACAATGACACCAGGCAGTTGTCTCCCAGATAATCTATGAATTTGAGTTCAGCATTTCTATAGGTACTTTCGTGCCTCTATGGCGAGTATTTTAATACCAAAGAACACAGCAACTTAAATGCCATTCCCTGGGTTTTATGAAAAAGCAATATAGGAAAGTAAATTGGGCAAATATCAACAACAAAGAGCCCCTACTTTGAGTCAAACAATAAATGCAAATAGAAGAACTACACCCGAGAAGAGAGGTAGGGGGGTGAACACTGTGGTCTGAGTATTTCTTCCTCAAAACGCTCACCAGCTAGTTTTAGGCAAGAATATTCTATCTTAAAAAAAAAAAAAAATAATCGTCCATCAGTGAATCCTGTTCGCGCAGCTTCCCAGGTAGAATTAAAACGTAGTCCCAGAGGCACCAGGACATGAAAACTGAACCCTCTCGCCGCAGATAATCAGCACAGAAGAGCAGCTAACTTCTTAAATAACCACAATTAAATTTCACACACTCTCTTCTCCCTTCCTGGTTTTCAAACGTAGGGTTATTTATCAGAGAAGAAAAATTGGAGGCTGCGTCTTTAGAAGGCAGCCAGGCACTCCTAACCTAATTAGCGTTAGCCACCCCTGAAAATAAATCCCCTGAATCCTGCAGCTCAAGAGTCACTCCCCCCCCCCGCCCCCCCATACTCCTCCATACACACCAGCACCTGGTCAGAGCTACCCTATTGATAGCACCCTTGCGCCCCCCGACCTCCAGCAAATAGTACTGAGGAGTATTTACCACCACCCTTCAGGAAATCAGGTAAAACAACACCACCACCAGGGCAGGGTATGTGTGTGTGTGTGTGTGTGTGTGTGTGTGTGTGTGTGTGTGTGTTGGGGGTGGGGGCGATGCGAGCGATTTGCTTTGTCTGTATTTAAACTTCATGCCCACACCACCACAAAATACGGCCCCGGAAGCTGCCGAGCCCTGAAGCCTCCGTGCTCAAACAGAAGGCTCAAAGAAGAATGGAGATTTGCAGATCTGATAATGAGCCAGTTAATGACATAAATGATACCTCAAGAACCTCACTAAACCATCCAGGTCCTACAATTTAATCTGTAATAAATACTCCTGCATCATTGCGAGATGGCTGCTCATAATGGCAAATGAAATATGCTGGTATGATAGGTACAATAAATCTGGATTTTCCTATGGTTCCCTCAGGCTAGAACAATATGTAACCACAGTGCGCACTGTCAGGATGAGCAGATCTCAAAGCCATCATAAAATCTAAATGGGGACTAATTAGGAGGCCCTTCCCTTCCAGAGTTACTATTTCTATTGACATTTTCCATGCATGAGCCCCTCCATAACATCATAAGTCACCAAGATAAGAACTCCCTAGATTATAGGGAAAAAGCTTTAATGGAGAAGTTGAACTCAAAGGCGATGCATAAATTTTCCTTTTGATACTATGGGAAGTCTGTGTTCAGTACTTTCTTTACAAACTTTCAAGCCATGAGCAGGGTACTTTTTAATCCCTCTGTGCCCTTCCCTGTGGCCTGGCCGGTCCCAGCCTCTCTGCACTGGGAGCGTGAGTGTCAGGTGGTGCCCAGGGAGGATATTAAAACAGAGCGGGCCACTTGTAAAACTCATGGCACCGGGTGGAGAGAGCCGGGACGTGCACTTGGCAAGTTGGCGTCTGATTCAGGGCCTTTTGGCTTGCAGGTTGGGATTTTCCTAAAGGTCACAGAAGATGAGGCTCTCCCAAGGCCCTTTCAATCAGGAATGGATCAGATTTCTTCAAACTGGCCCTTTCAATGCAGGGAAGTGAGTTAACTCTTTTCATAAGCCAGGATGCCACAGGTCCTTGGGAAAAGGTGGGGTGGGCCGCCTTAGTGCGGCGGGGGGTGAGGACTTGGGGGGTCGGGAATGAGATCTCCAGGCACCCTGAGGTGGGAAGGTGAAGAAGAGAGACGGGGGCATTCGTGACAGATGAACCTTCTCTTTAGCTGTCTACCAAGGATATGACAAGTTATGTAAGTTTTCCAAGAAGCAAAATCCTCAATTAAAATGGGAACAAAAATAACTGATCCTATATGGATGTTGGAAAAGTGGAAATATGCATGTGGGTAATTTTTTTAAAAGCTATGGGCATTATTACTTAGGAAATTTACTATTTCACTTAAAAGGGATAAAATTAGGAAAATACCATGAAGAGGGAATGTGCAACCCAGCATTCTCTTTCTCTTTGTTTTATACAAGACAAAAAGCCAAATATGGGAGGGTGAGTTGTCATATGATCCCATAAAGTGGGAGTCCTGTATTAAACTATTCTTAATTTAATTACTTGCAGGTGTTATCTGTCTTTCCTATTTGTCAAAGCGGTTTTTGGGTTACTGACTAAAAAGCTGAATAATGAGTACAGGGCCAAGTCCCCCCTCAGGTTAGCCCTCCAATTTCAGGAACGCTTATGTGTCCTCCGACATTTTGTATCCAGAGTGCGGGTCTGCAACCAAGGTCACCTGCACGTGTGCATTCAAAGTGAAAACATACAAATCTCTATCATGGGATGTAAAGTTGCCTGTGTTACCTACTGATTTCACTGATGGTGGAATAAATGCATGTCTGGTGTTGACTATCTTCTACTCAGTGCAACAGATCGAACCCTGTCTGATAGACATCTGATGAATGGTTTTAACTGAAGAGGCTTCCAGTCTGAGTTTAAGGTTAAACTGATGGTATCTTAGAAGAGAAATTACACAGTTTTGTGTGTATATCTATTTATTTTACATTTTTGTATAAACTTCTGCTTTGCATTCTTGCCTTCCGGTGGCGGAGGTGGAGGGAGGCGCTGAGCTTGTATTTGATTACTTTAATGGTTTGTTTTGGGGTACTGGGTTTATATAATCTTTGGTGAACTCATTTCATTTGCTTGTCTTCGCTACCAAAATGCAGCTGGTAGCAGCTAATATTGAAAATTGTGACAATATCCTCATTGTGTTTTATATTTTTATACATAATGGTACAGGTGCCTGTAAACATAAGGACACCAATAGAATGAAGATAAAATATATTTTGAAGCCTATACGGCATTCAAACTTTGTAGTTTCTTGTGAAGCTAAAACATACGCATTGAATTTAGAATACTTAAGGAATACAAGTTAGATTATGTTAGAACCTAACTTATAATTTTCCTTGGAAGACTATTTATCATCAGTTTACTGAAACACTCACCTTCTTTTTTCTCACATCCTATTACTAAAACAATTGTTGTAAAAACAGTATATACCCTGAATTCTACACTGAAGCGACCACTTAAAAAGAAAAATGTAATGAGAAAAGTAATTGCATCATTGGACTTGTTTTTCCACTACACTCTTAGTTTAAGTAGTAAGAGAAAAACATTAACACTAATAATTTTCAAACTTCAAGTATGTTTCCTGGTCCTCAGTCACGCTGTTTAGGGTTCAGGACCAGCTGTAGGGTCAGAAATGTTCTCTTACGAGAATTACACAGGAAAAAGGAGGCCGAAGATCTTGTGAACTGAGGTGTCCTGTTACAGCCCAGAATTTTGAATTGAAAATCATCCCAGAATTGAAAATGAACTCCCAGCTTCCCACACCCCTGTCTTCCCGGGGCTTCTGAAATACTGATTAGCTTATTCTGATTGACTCAGAGTTGATCTTAGATTTAGGTTTTTAGAGTTACAGGGTATTCACTTAATAAACATCTATTTTATGTTTCTTCCTGTGTGAAACACTATTTTGGATGATACGGCATTGTCCTAAACAGGCAAAAACTGTCTTCGTGGAGCTCATGCTCTACTGCAGGAAGGACAATAAATAAGTCTACAGGTAAATTTATAATATGTTGGGTGGTGATTAAGCTATGAGGACAAATGAAGAAGTGTTAGAGAAATGGGAAGTTGGGGTGCAGAAGACAGCACTGAAATTTTATATGGGGCAGTGAAGCAGTGCTTACTGAGAAAAGGAATTGGAGCAAACACCTGAAAAAGGTGAGGGAGCCAGCCCTACGGCTATTTGGAAGCAAAGCATTTCAAATAGAGGAAACAACGAGTGCAAATGTCCTGAGGTGGAGCCATGTTTGATGTCTTTAAAGAAAAGCCAGCTTAGTATAGCTGGAGAGAAGGGGGCAAAGACAACAGCAGCACCTTTTGATAAGGTCAAAAAGGTGGCACCTGGCCAGCTGGTGTAGGGCCCCATGAGCCTTTGTAAGGATGTTGACCTTTATCTTGAGCGAGATGGGAAGCTCTGAGCAGAGGAGTGGCAGGTTTGGATTTACACTTTTGGACTATCACTCTGACCTCTGTATTGAAATCGGGGTAGATGGGAAGGGGAGGGTGGGCAGGCTGACTAGAAGCAGAGAGCCCAGCAAGGACGCTACTGTAGTAATCCCGGGAGAAAGGAGCAAGGTAGGGTCAGGGCAAGAGCGTACAACTTGAAGTGCTCACATTTTGTGTGTATTTTGAAGGCACCGTGTATAGAATCTGCCAAAGAATCGGATGTGCATGTGAGTGAAAGAAAAGGAAGGAAGGGAAAGAAAGAAAAGGAAGGATTAAATACCCTTTAAAACTTCTGGTTTATAACAAACAGTGATCACATTTATTTTGTTATGATATGTTATCCTTTCATTCAACAGACTCAAGAGATGCTGATTGAATATCTACCATGTGCCAGGTTCAGTGCTGGGACTATAATGGTGAAAAGGCAGGCAAACTGCCTTATCTCTCGGAGCTTACATTTAATTGAGGGGGGGGCGGTGAAAGAGGAGGAGGAGGAGGGGGAAGAAGAGGAAGAAGAGGAGATTAAAAAGTAACTAAAAAATAGAGAAGATTGTAGTATTTTCTGTGGTATTATTAGCAATGTTGACATGCTTAAGAGAAACACACACAGTCATCAATAACCTTAATGATCACTATTTTGGCAATGACCTGTAAAAAGAATATTGCTTCCAAAATTCTGGCTCACACCTAAGTTAACTTTTTTTTTTATTTTTTTTTTACTGAATGTGTGGCACTGAATATTGATAAAATCAGGACTCCAGACCCACAGAGAGATGGAAAAATAAAAAAGAGTCAAAAACTAATGTGAAATATCTACTGGACATGCAAAAACAGTACCCCAAATCTAAGAAGAGGTAGAAAAAAAAAGCATGCTTGTATTGCAGTAATAAAAAGACCATTAAGTTTTCGGTTTAGTCTTCATTTGAAGGTAAGGAAAAATGATTTACTGCTAATTATAAAGATGGAAACTCTCAAAAATGAAAGTTTTGCTTTTTTTTCGTTTTTTAATTAAAAGTGTGTGTTGCCCAACTGGGTAATTCAGACGACAAAATTCATTTTGGAGGTTTGGATTATTTGCTTAGCCTAAATTCGTTAGATGATTGCTTCACAACTTCTTTGGATGATCTTATTTATTCTCATAATTGTGGCTACCATACACATAACATTGAAGTCTCTATATTTAGTCCTGAGAATCCACTGAGCTTCTGGCTCATGTACCTACGTGTTGGCTGAACATACCCAGGATGACACAGAGGTACTTCAAAGTCTATGTGTCATCGCACTGCCCCTTCTCTATCCTTCCAAACTGATTTAGATTTTACATTTGAATCTTCTCTCGTCCAGTCGTCACGATGGAACGACCAATTGCCAAACTGGACACATGAGAGCCACATGCCTCTCCTCTCCCTTCTTTGTCATTTATGCACGAACGGTATTAAACTTTTACTGATGCATTTGAGTCAGCATAGACTGGGTTATGCTGCGGTAATGGACGAGAGCATCCATAGCATCCAATCTCAGTGGCTTCACAGGGATTTTCTCATTCTCCCAAAGTCTTCTGCATTAGCCTCCTTGAGAAGATTCAGCATTCCACACACCTTTGCTCTTATAAGATCGCTGTCTATACGTGTATTTCCACGAGCATTATGGCAGAGTGCTGAACAACGGTGGGTCACACAGAGGCTTTTCCGTAGCTTGGTCCAGAAGTGACATATGTTCTTCCAATCTGCAACCTATTGGCCTGAACTAATCACACGGCACTACCCCACGACAAGGGGCCCAAGAACTGCAGTTTTGCATATGCCTCAAAGGGCAGGTGAACATGTTTGCCCTACGTTCTGAACCTGTCTTAATAGTTTTCCCTCTGCTTACAGTACCTCAGTATCTCCCATTATCTGCCGGATGCAATCTGTTACCCACAGTTTTCTACCTACTGCTCTTGTGCACCCAACCCTCCACGTAGTGACGTGGCTCATGCAGATGTGAATTTGCCTGACATGCTCATCCCTCTTCTGTTCCTACCTAACATGCAGTGATCCTCGGGCTGGAGTCAGGCCTCATTCTCTCCAGAAGGCATAGTTGATCCTCAGGGTGAGCCACCCACCGTCTTTCATGCCCCCAGAGTTCTTGGCACTTGACACATTATTGCATCAAATTATTTTTTATATAGCTGTCGAACTCCATACCCTGGATGATTAAGTTCCTCAAAGGCAGCTACACGTGTTCTCACCTTTATATGCTTAGCACTCACTGTAGTGCCTGACAGGCCGTAGACTTATAAATGTTTGTTGAATTAAACTATTGTTTATCGGGGCACCTGGGTGGCTTAGTCAATTAAGCGTCTGACTTCAGCTCAAGTCACGATCTAGGGGTTCATGAGTTTGAGCCCTGCGTCAGGCTCTGTGCTGACAGCTCAGAGCCTGGAGCCTGCTTTGGATTCTGTGTCTCCCTCTCTGTCTCTGCCCCTCCCCCGCTTGTACTCTGTCTCTCTCTCTCTCTCTCAAAAATAAACATTAAAAAAATTAAAAAAAAACTATGATTTATATCTTACTACTTAACTTGGAATCTGAGTATCGTATCTAATATTTGGAAATGCTACAAAAAACAATAACAGACATAATAGAATTTGTGTGGCTTAGCTAAGAGAAAGGGGCTTGGTTTTCCCACTAATTGAACCACACCAGGTGAATGTTAGCTACTTTTGTTCTTTTTTTTGCAGTAGTATCCGGACTGAAATCTAGCCTTGGGGGAGGTATAGTGCCAGAATCCCAGTTCACTCTATTTCATTAACCTTCCCTTTGAAAACATGTAGGTGGTATCTTTTCATAGTAGTGTGTTTTAGAAAAGAATTTCTGAGCTACAGATTGCTGGCTCAGAAACTATTGCATCATGCTTTTAGTCTAGATTTGGATATCTAGAAACAGTATATGAAAAAGCAAGTGAACTCATAGTAAAACCTACCCAAGTATATGCCAATGTTACATTCTTATGCAAAACAGGTTATCAAAATTAAAAATCAACCAAATAAAGACTGGTGGACCCCGTAGGTTAAGGTCATCTTCTATGTGTTCAGAAAATATTGGTATATTTGACTGATTCAAGTATTTGTTTTTTGGTTTTTTGATCCAAGTATTTGCGAAACAAATATCTATTAACTGGGAAATTGTATATGTGATAGAGATATTCAAATATATGAATAATTTGTAAAATAAATATAGATGGATAAATTTATTTTGAGGGTGCCTCACTTCCCTAATTGATATATGGAGGTGGTTGGAATAGATGATATATGTGACTTAATTATATCTTAGGAATCTGTGAATAGGGTTACATAGGCATAAGGGTACAATATAATGGATTGGACAAATTGCAGATTTGGAAAAATTAATATTAAGAATTTCACAAAATTTAGAAAATATATTCACCAAAGATTAGAAGACCTAGGTTCAAAATAATAATAATGATAGCTAATTTGATAGCTAATTACTGAAATGCAATAATATGACTATGTTGTAGTCATCAGTCTCAGTATTTTAAATGCATTATTTTGTTGAACCTGTACAACAACACCATCAAGTGGGTACTGGTTGTATCCCCATTTCAGAGATGAGACACCGAGTCTCAGAGAAATTAAGTAATTTATCCAGGGTCACAAAGCTAGCAAGCGAAGTACCTAATTTGAAAGTTGGCAGTCTGCCACCAGCACCCATGCTCTTAACAAACATAATATTCTGTCTTCTGAGTGTAGGGCTTCTTTTCCTTCTGAATACCAAACAACGCTTATTGATTTTTCTCTCAAGTCATCTCATGCTATTGAATTATAAATATAATTATTTATTTATAATATATAATATTATAATATATTATATATTATAAATATATAATATATTAAATATATTAATATATATTTATTATATATTTATTATATATTAATTAAATATAACAATATATATTTATTATATATTAATATATAATAAATATATATAAATATATATTATATAAATATAATTAGTTATATAATAATATAATATATATTATATATTATAAATATAATTATATTTATAATTCAATAGCATGAGAACCACTTTCAATTTTGTGATAAAATGCCTAGTTGATATCCTATACTCAAAGAAAAAAAAGGCACTGACCACATCAAAAGTGTGTAGGAATTAGCACTGAACTCTAAATTACTTTTGCTCGAGGGTCTTTTTTTCTGGGGATGAAGTTTTTGTTCTCCATTTGGGTCAAATGTATGTTATTTCAGTTGTAAGTTATTATTATTAGTTTTTTCTTTAGATGGCCTATAGTATCTTATCCTAATGACAGCCATCAGGCCCTCTGAATATGGCCCTTCTGGTGATTAACCTTTGGGGTGTCTAAGGTCGTCCTGATAGAAGGTTTAATACTTTAAAATGCAAATCTGGTCATCTGGGATGTCCCAGTAGATAATCATCACTTCTCAAAATTAATGACTCACATAGAATGTTTTTCTTTTTTACAAAGTACTACATTTCTCCTCTCTCCAGCTTTATGGTTAGGATTGGTTGTATGTCTTTTGAAAAAAAAATATATATATATACATATATATACATATAATGCATATATATTGCATACGCATATTGACTTCCAGCAAAGATAGTATAAATACAAGCTTTGAAAATCTGCTACTTATAACAATCCTCCAAAGTCATTTCCTGAGAAGAAAGATGGGAGTTGGTTTCCTAGCAAGAAGGTTAGGTAATGTTTCTTTAGCAAACAGTGACAAATTTTTAATGGCTTAATACAACAGTGATTTATTTTTCAAATGCACCATAATCTAACTTAGCTTTTTGTCTATAACTGGTAGTAGAGTGGGGAGACTCTGCTCAGTGACTGAGACAGACATGTTTCATCCTAATATATGCTTCAACAAATACCATGTAAAGGAAAAGAACATGTGAATGGTGCACAGGCTCTCAAAACTTCTCTTTGAAGATAACATACATCACTTCCTTGTTCAATTCATGTCAAAGAGGTCACTTGGAGAAGCTTCCAAAGAAGCAGTTTAAAAATAAGTACAATTTTACCACAGTACTGAACGAAAGGGAACTGGAAATATTTGGTGAACAGCTGCCATGACTACCACAGCCCTGGTGGAGTTTAATCTACAGTTTCTGGTCCAGTCAAAAAAAAATCTTAATACACAAGTGCCAAGACAAATGTACAGACCCACCCCCAGCCCAAAACAAAATATGATCTAAGCAAAAATTCTGTGAAACAAAGGAGAAAAAAAAATGGCAAAGAAAGAAGCAGGAAAAAGTAGAAAGCAAAAAGATACCAGAAATAAAATGAAACACATTAGCTTGCAAAACAATTTTTAATTTTTTTTTAAGTTAAGAGAAAAGATTATCATCAGGCTGGATTTAACTATATATATATATACATATATACATATATATATATACACATATATATGTATATATATATAATTTGTAAATTATATATATAATATATATAATTTGTAAATTATATAGAATAATATATATTATATAAATTATATATAAATTATATATATAATTTGTAAATTATATATATATTACATATATATATAATTTGTAACTTGTATAGTTAACTATATATATATTATAGATATTAAAATAGGTATATATATGCTATTATAAGTTACACACTGAAAATAAGAATATAGTTTCATAGAAATGCCTAGAAAAATATACAATACAAAAATATTAACAAATGATATAACCCAATAATGCTATATTTTATTAGACAAAGTAAAATTTAAGGCAGAAAAAATTACCAGAGATAAATAAAAAGATAAATACTTTCTAATGATAAACACTTTAACTCACTAGGAGATAACTTATATGAATTTAGTAACAAACTATATCCAGCAAATAAATGATAAACTATAATACAAAATGACATATTACAAAGTTTTAACTCTTCTCTCTCAGTTACTGATAGATTCAATAGACAAAAAATTAGTAAGGATAGAGAAAATTTGAATAGCATAGCAAGTAAGTTCAACCTATGCAGAACACTACATTTCAACAACTGGAGGACGCACATGCTTTTCAAGCTCATACTGAATATTAGTAGCAACTGACCATTTACTCTGTCATAAAACAAATCTCAATAAATTTTAAAACACTATTATCATTCAAACTTCATGACCACAGGGCAAATAAGTGATAAATAATAACAAAAAATTAACATGTAAAAACTAAATAATTAAAGATTTTAAATTTTATTATTTCCAAATAATTTATGGATCAAAAAGAAACTATAAGGGAAATTAGAAAATAATTAGAACTGAATAATATGGTAACCTTGATATTATCACTTCTTTTGTGCCATTAAGGAGGATTACAGGGCCAGATATTGAACTAAATACTTATATAAGGACAAAATAAAGTTCAAAGCAATCAGTTTAGTATCTAACTTTACAAATTAGTAAAAGAAAACTGTAAAGGACAAAAGAAGGAAAGAAGGAAATCATAGTGACAGTAGGATACGACAGAACAGTAAAATAGAGAAGTTCAATATAGTACGAATTAAGTTCTTTGGGAAAAATATAAAATTATTAAACATTGATCAAGATGGATAAAAAAGACATAAAAAATTTAAGGAAAATTTTGACAAAATTGCAGATGTGGCAGACATTAAAATATAACAAGATAATATTATGATCAATATTATGCAAATAAATTTTAAAGTTTAGATAAAATGGGCAAATTCTCTAAAAAATATAACTAAACAGAACTTATGTAATAAGTTCTACAACTTTAAATAGTCAATAGTTAATCATCTTTCCCCAAAAGAATAAAAAAAATCCCAGACAACTTATAATTGAGGTTTTATACATACTCAAGAAACAGATTATTAAAATCTAACAAAACATCCTCCAGAGAATAGAAAAAGTAGAACCACTCTAAAATTCACTTTATAAGGCTAATATAACTTGACACAAAACCAAACAAGAAAAATAAAAGAAAATTGTTAGGCAATACAATTTATGAACATAGACTATGTTATGTTAACAAAATATTAGCAAAACAAATTCAGCAGTCCATGAAAAACATAATACACCATGGCCAAATGGGTTTTCTCAGGAATACTTGACTTGTTTAATGTTAGAAAAACTATAAATGAGGTAAACCAAATTATATAAACAAGTCAAGAAAAATTATTATCTATATACAAAAACAGTATTTCATGTAATTCAGTACTGATTCATGGTATTAAAATATTGTTTAGAACATTAGGTATATGTGGGAATATTATAGTACCTATAGAAAACTTTACAGCAAATATAATTGATAATAAAACTTTAATTCCTCTGGATAGTTCAGTCAGTTAAGTGTCCAACTCTTGATTTCAGCTCAGGTCATGATCTCATGTTTTGGTTCAGGAGATTGAGCCCCATATTGGGCTCAGCACTGACAGTGCAGAGCCTGCTTGGGATTCTCTCTCTCCCCCTGTCTGACCTTCCTCTGTTTATATGCCTACGACGTGTGCTTTCTCTCTCTCAAAATAAATAAATAAACATAAAAAAAAAAAAAGGAAAAACAACCTTTATACCAGTAAGAAGAAAATAACGCCTCCTATCACCATTTATTTTCAGTACTTTCCTGGATGTTCTAGCCAGTGTAATAATAGAATAATAAGAAATAAGATTTAAAGGAACGGTAAATTAAAACTTATATATATGTAATATGGCTGTTGAAATAGAAAATTTAAAGGGGAGGCTTGGGCGGCTCAGTCAGTCAAGCTTCTGACTCTTGATTTTGGCTCAGGTCATGATCTCACAGTTCATGACATTGAGCCTTGGTTTGGGGTCTACACTGACAGCATGGATCCTATTTGGGATTCTCTCTCTCCTTCTCTTTCTCTTCCTCTCCCCGCCCTCACATGAGCTCTCTTTCTCTCTCTCAAAAATAAATAAATAAATTAAAAAAAAAAGAAAATCAAAAGAAATGTAGAGATGACTAGGATTATTGAGAGCTTAGCAAATTTAATGAATTCAAGATGAAAACCAATTGTACTTTTATATATCAGCAGCCACCATTTGAGAGCTTAGCAAATTTAATGAATTCAAGATGAAAACCAATTGTACTTTTATATATCAGCAGCCACCATGAATAAAAGCAACATAATTTGAAAACATTTATTATGTACACAAAATAGTAAAGTATCTAGGAACAAATAGAGTAAAGATGTGCAAACTGTTATGAAGACCATTATAAAAATATAGTGAAAGACATGAAAGTAAACCAATAAATGAAAAGATATACCATGTTCATGGATTGAGTGATTCAATATCTTAAAGATGTATCAATTGTCCATAAATTGATTTATAGATACAATGCACTTGTAGTCAAGATATATGAGTGTGTGTGTGTGTGTGTGTGTGTGTGTGTGTCCAGGCTGACAAGCTGAACTTAAAGTTTAGTGGAGGAGCAAAGAGCCAAGAAGTGTCAGGACACTTTGAAGGAATATATTAGTGTGAAAAAACTTTCTAAGGTTATTAGAATAGTGAGTCTTTGTATTTTAATAGACAGAGTACCAATGGAACAGAATAGGGGTCTAAAATAAGATCCCTACATATGTGTAGAATCTTATTGTATGACAGAACTGGCAATGGGTTAATAAATGGGTTAATAAACAGCACAGTGAAAATTTTTATCTATGTATTAAAAATATTAGACTGAATTCCTATTTAATACCATACAGAAATCAATGCCAGATAAATTAAAATTTTAAACATGAAATAAAAACTTTGAAACTTAAAAAATATATTCTTATATTTGAATATCTTTATAATATTGAGTTAGGGAAATATTTCTTAAATAAAATTCCAAAAGCATAATGCATAAGTGAAAAAGTCTGTCAGATTAGGAACTTTTGTTAATCAAAGAAAACACATAAATTTAAAAGATAAGCCATCTGATATTTTGCAACACATATATTGGTTAATGCCTAGAACATGCATGCACGCATACTTGTGTAGAATTTACGTATGCATAATTTTCTGTAAATCAACACAAAAAAGATAAAGAGCTGAGAAAATAAAAACAGGTGAACAATAATTAAGCAAAAGAAAAACACAATTTTTAATGAACACATGTAAAGACTCTCAATATTAGTCACCAGAGAAATGCAAATTAAAACCACAATGGAATATCATTTAGTACATGTCAGATTTGCAAAATTAAAAAATCAGACAATTAAAAATGTTGGAGAGGAAGTAGAGCAATAAGAACTCTTATACACTGCTGGTGGAAATGTAAATGGTTCCAACTACTTAGGAAAATTATTGAACATCTGTTAAGGTTGAAAATCTACATACTTAATGACTGAGTGGCTGAGCAATTCCATTTCTAGGGATATACCCTAGAGAAAATCTTGCACATATGTACACTGAAATATGTACAAAAGTTTTCACAATGGCTTGGTTTAAAATAACAGAAAATTTGGAAATAATCTAATTGCTCATTGACAAATTCAACAATAGCATAATACACGACAATGCTAAACAGAAGTAAAAAATAAATGAACCTTAGGTATATGCATCCTCATAAATAATATGCATGGGTAAACTATGATTGGAAGTGCAAGAAAATGCAGGAAATACATATAACACTTATGTAAAGTTCACAAACTGTCAAAACGGAACAACGTAGGCATCTCCCTTATTATCAGTAATTTCAGCTAAATTTCTTTTACTTGTGCTGCAAGGAGCCGTAATAGCTTGGTGAAAGTGTGAGGGAAGGGAGGGAGATGAAAAGGGATATCTGGAGGGCTTTCAGAACTTTGGGTAGGGTGGTACCATGAGGCAGGGAGATGCTAGAAGGTTGTAGATGTAGCTTTGTAAATGCTCAAAGGCTGGCAAGAGAGACAATCCAACAAAGTCAGAGTCAACAACAGGAGGCCTGAGAAAGGAAAGATGCTGAATGCAAAGATGGTATGTCTCTGAAGCCTGACTTGCCCACTTCATAATTTTCCTACATCAAATACATCCCACCTCTACTGTTACTGTGTGAGGGCAGAGGGTGGGGGGAGCAGTAGGAATAGAATGGCAATTCAAGGTTTTGTGAGGGTCTGGCTTTTGATCTTGATCCTTGTGTTAGCAGAAGCGCATCTGTAAGAACAGGAAGTGATCCTTCCAGTATAACTGGCAGCGACAAAGTCTTCAATCAAATCCTGCTCTAGTTTAAAAGAAGCATAACTGACAGGAGAAACAGAGTTTGGAGAGAGTCCAGAAGCAATCAACAAAAAATGATGAAATGACTGAAAAATAGGACCTCTGAGGAAAGATTCAAGGAACTGGGCTTTTTAGTCAAGAGAAGAGGAAGCCCTTAGGAATAGGAATGGTTATTGTAAGGATGATGGAGACCAGCTGTTCTTCCGGATCACAAAGGATCAAACTGCAGGAGGTGAGCTAAAACTGTTGCAAGAGGGATTGATGCTAATTAGAAGGAAGAGCTTCGCAACACATCAGAAAGTTAAATTTTATCTTCAGTTATTTGTTAAAACTACCTGCTCTGGAAGGCTTTGGAATTAGTTGGTATAGTTCGAAGATACGATGAATTCTGCAGGTCCTCCACCACTTTTCTGTTTGTATTCTCAATTTCCACGCTTAATTACAAGTTTTGATTCCTAATAGTTCCAGGTGGTAATTGGAGACCGTGTCACATTCTTAGCCCATATTTAGCACAATTGAAAGGAAGCAGGGTTTGAATCTTATATAGGTCTTTTCTCAATCTCAAAAAAATAATCTGTTTTCATGAAAGTTTAAATAGGACCTGAAATTAAAGACAATTGTGACTTTAATAGAATTTTTTTTTTTGTATAACATTGAATACAAAATGATAAAATGCTGCTTTTGTTTGGAACCAACATAGAATTTTCCTTGGAGAAGCACAATGTACAAATCTTGGAAAAGCATACCCTTTTCCTGGTTTAAGATTTGTTTAAAAAAAAAACCCAACATGGAAACATCTTATTCCAAGCAGGTCGTATCTGGTATTTCGGCATTTCCTATGTCAGAAACACAGCATTTATTGTTTTTCTCTGTGGATTAGAGTGAAGAATCTTAATCACAGCTTTATACAGAGTATTCTTGGAATATTATTAGAGCGATTTGCATATACATCTTGGACACCGATGGGATACTCTGGTCTATTTCTGATATCTTGATATATGTCCCACGTCCCATGTTGGGTTATTGCAAATCCCCTACATACTTGAGTTGAGACGCTGCTTAGAGGAAATCTCTTAGGGTTCATGAGAGAACACTACAGTCAAGGATGTACTGTTGGTCTTCTGTCTTTACAGGACTGGCAGTTTGATCATCGATGTGTTCTCAGGAGTGGACTTGTAAAAACAGGAAGTGATCCTTCTAGTAAATTTGGCAGTGTCAAGGTCTTTAATCACACACAGTAAAAGCATAATAAGAGGGTAACATACTTCTAAGTTTGTAAGTGACTTTACCCTAGAAGCAACTTAACCGCCACCCGTATATTTTTTGCAAGTACCATACAAAGATTTCCACTCTTTTTTTGTGTGTGTGTGATATCAAGAAATACTATCACGCTCTGGGTCCCAAATCCATTCTTTCTGACTTACCTAAATATCGGTGTACACCTTTTAGGATCCATGTACAGGTTCTTTCTTATTTTTTTTTTTTTTTTTCCTGAAGTGACCAGGATTTCTAGTTCTCTTTGCAAATTGTTGTAATCAAGGGCCAGCTCTAGCTTCTCCATTACTCAGCCCCCAGGTCCTACAGACCTCAGCCAAGAAAAGAATCCCCATCACACCATCCTTTGCTTTGTTTTGCCATCTGGGGAAATGCCTTAGACAAGAGCTCAGATAGGGTAAAGCAAGTTTACCCACTTCAGCCAATTTCCTTTGTAGAGACGGTCAAATGTCTATGTTAGTTTTTTCAAAATGGCACTGCGATCTGTGGCTTGACTTGAGCTACCATTGTCATATATGAGACTGGGAAGACTTTGATCAAGGGCGATATTTGTGTTCAGGGAGGTGGAAAGATAGTGACTCTGGATGCAGCTGAAGGCACAGTCAGGATCCAGCAATTTCAGAGAAGGGGCTGCCAAGGCCTTAATAGGTTTTGTCATGGCCTTACTTGTGTGTTACTGGGAGACCCAGTATAAATTAAGGATCAAGCGTAGTGCTAAACTGAATAAAACTGGAAAAAATGTTATTGTAAGTATCAGATGAGATAATGTTTGGAAAACACATGCTGCAGTAAGCACTTATTTATTTTTTCCATTATTATTGTTATTACTATAATAATTATAATAATAAGTAAATATATATAATAAATAAATATAAATAATAAATATAAAAATTATAATTTTTACCAGGCATCCACTAGATGATCCAGTAAGCTTGTTTTGAATATACCAAGTGTTTTATTTTTAGAGATTCTTGAAGGTCCTGAAAGGTATCAGAGATACCAAAGGGTGGACAGGAATAGCCAGGCAGTTTGGCTAGGATATTATAACGCTTAGAGAAATCTTTCTCTCTGCGGCATGAGTTAACCCAATGGATAAAGGGCCAGCATCCTCATAATCCCTTACACATTTTTGAAAAACGACACTTATTAAACTGAGGGAGAGCAGAATATATTCTCCCAAGAAAGTCTATTAGGGTTTAGGATCCACGAACTTCAAACAGTGGTTCAAAGTTAATAGTAGAGACTCTAAGCAGTAAACCTATTCTTGAAGTTCCAAGTTAGAAAGACCAAATTAAAGGTAGAAGGGAAAGCATTAATAATAGATTTAAATTAAAACAGGAAAGTCTTATATAACATAATATTTCTCCACTTTGCGACGTGATCTTGATTTAGGTGACATGCTACAACGTGAGGAGGCTTGATACTTAATCACTCCTCACCTTGTATAGACTCGGGGAAGGTGCTAGACTATCCCAAAGTTTTCAAGGACCTGTAGGTAAAATCATAGCTATTATTTAATGAGTATTTACCTCATGCCAGCTTTCCTGTGTGCATTATTTAATTTAATCTTAACATCATTTAAGACAGGAATTATTACCCATACAGATGGGGAAAAAAAATCATGGCTCAGAAAGACTAATTCCTTTGCTCAATCTCATTCAGCTGATAAAGCAGGGAGCAGGACTTAGGATTTAATTTTTTGTCTGTCTGAGTTCAGGCCAGTGCTCTTTTTGCCATGATCTGCTAAGAATTGATACGGAAAGTTCATTTCTGGGGGATTCTGGCCTTATGAAGTACTGGATGTGGATTCCTCCAATGAAATAGCCCCTCAGACTGCAAGACTTTCATGCCACATGGAAAGAAACCTAGATACTGAGGTTTAACCGATATCCTTTCTGAAGTCCCCACAGAGTACTTAAGGTGTGCTGGCATTAGGAGCTAGACAGGATTCCTCTCACAATTGCGGATTCAGAGATATCCTTATATTTTCCTCCATGGCTGTGAGGCATTCAGCCTTTCTCAAATAGACTATAGTTTTCACTACATATATATATATATATATATATATATATATATATGTATATATATATATATACATATATATATATATATACATATATGTGTGTGTGTGTGTGTGTGTGTGTGTGTGTATCAACATTATCTAGGAAGAGAATTAACTAAACATTTACTGACATCTACATTATCAGTTAATTTAATAGAAGACCCTTATCTCCAAGTAGAGAATTTAAGGCACTACAATCCCACTTTAGAAGCTCAAAGTCTGAAATGATAAGGTATTTTTATAAAAGAGCATAAAGATGAGGAGGTGGTTTGAATAAATACAAGAATTGGAAACGTGGATGCTTCTGGGACCCAAGGGACTGGACTACATGCTACTTGCCAAATTACTGTATTAGTTGTACGCATCCTTCAATGAGATTATTTAGTAATAACTGTAAACTAACATCCAGACCCTAAGGATAACAATGAAAGATAAAGGAGCTCAATCTTCAGGCAAAAGTTAGCTTTGCATGGGAATAGAGACAGTGGCAAATGCCAATATGCAGAGAAATTCAACAATTTGGAAACAAATTGAGGCATGTGTCTTTTCCTTTAAATGATGACTTCGAAAAAGAAGTGCTAAGGTAGCATTATTATAGCTATTAATGAAATAAATTCTTTATAGCAGAGAGGGCAGACCAGGGGCTTGGGCCAAATCCCACCCTTGGCCTCATTTTGTATGCTTCCTGCTAAGAGTGGTTTCTACATTTTTATAGACATACACACACACGCGCACATACACACACACACACACACACACACACACACACACACACACACACAGGAAGAATATATGACAGAGACTATATGTAGCCCAAAAAACCTAAAATACGTACTTCCTTACCCTTTGCAGGAAAATGTGCTGACATCCGCTTTACAAGATATAAATATACTACATTTTGAAAAATATATATATATATCCTTTTTTATTAGCTACTTCTTGAGAAGTCTCATCTTTTTATTTGATGAATTTTATAAACCTTCTATGGAGAATTATGATGTAGAAAATTCAGTTAAGGGGCTCTTGGGTGGCTCAGTCGGTTAAGCATATGACTCTTGGTTTTGACCCAGGTATCCTGGGATGGAGTTCAGTGTTTGGCTTTGTGCTGAGTGTGGAGCCTGCTTGGGAGGCTGTCTCTCTCTGTCTCTCTCTCTGTCTCTCTCTCTCCCTCTATCCCGCTTGTACACTCTCTCTAAAAATAAATAAAATGAAAAAACATAGTTCAGTAAAATAAATCAGGATTTGGAAAGGTAAAAAGTAAAAAAATTAAATGCACCTACCACCTTCCATATACTTTTGTGTTAAGTCTTATATTTACATATACACACAAACCTTATTAGAATTGAATTAGTATACTTCTTATTTGTCAATGATGCTGATTTTATGCTTCAAATGTGATTAGACTCTGCCAAGCATTCGAAGACTTTCCATGATATTGAAGAGAAATAGAAAAACATAGAAAAGTTTAAAAATAGGAGACAAATTCTATTTTAAATGGGCCATTGGGGGGACGATTGAAGAGACTCCCATTATTTTCCTTGATTCGAGGGTGATTTTTTTCCTTTTTATGTTTGTGATTCTAACGTAGATTCTTTAAAAAAGAGACATCATAGTAATTATTTGTATAGAACATTGGCTAACTGTATTAGTCAAGATAGGCTGAATTAAGCCAAATCTCAGGGACTTTGCAGAACAAAAGTTGTTTCTAACACTTGTTACTCATTCTAGAAAGGCTGGCAAGGGCAATGGGGGCACTCTACTCTGCAGAGTCACCCAGGTACCCCAGCCCTGCAGTCTCCAACATCAAGGTCAATGTTACCACTGACCAAGGCAGGGGAAAGAGGAGGACAAAAGAATTTTGAAAGGACTTTTCGCTGTCTCCACCTACAAGTGACCTAGTTGATTTTCCAGAATTCGTACATTGCCCTGACTAACTACAAAGCTGTTGGCAAATAGTGTTTCTTGTGTCCTGAGAGAAGGAATATGAAATGCGATTTAATGCACATTTCCTCTGCCATAGTACCCAACATTTTAAGTGAATTGTGTGTGCCATCTACATGATTTTTATGTAACATGGGCTTTCTGGAAGAGAAGAAACATTTTTCAAAATTCAAAGCTTGTTTTACTTGCTTAGTACCAGTTCAATTCAAGTACATTTATTGTCTGTTTTGTCAAATCATGTGGAGGTCTCACACCAGTAGATTTCATTTTAGTATTATTTTTAATTAAAAAATTTTTAAAAATCATTTATTGATTTATTTCGAGAGAGAGACAGACTGCGAGTGGGGGAGGAACAGAGAGAGAGAGGGAGACACATAATATGAAACAGGCTCCAGGCTCTGAGCTGTCAGCAAAGAGCCTGACGTGGGGCTCGAACCTACAAATCCACAAACCGTGAGATCATGTCCTGAGACGAAGTCAGACACCCAACCGACTGAGCCACTCAGGTGCCCCTCATTACTATTTTTTTAAATTTTTATTTATTTTGAGAGACAGAGAGACAGCATGAGTGGGGGAAGAGCAGAGAGAGACACACACACACAGAATCCAGAGAAGGCTCCAGGCTCTGAGCTGTTAGCACAGAGCTAACAGAGCCTAACTAACAGAGCCTCCTGGAGACAGGAGGTTCCAACTCATGAACCATGAGACCATGACCTGAGCTGAAGTCAGAGGCTTTACCGACTCAGCCACCCAAGTGCCCCAACACAACAGTATAATTTAACCCAGAAATAGGATATTGGGGGAAAGGAAAGTTAATAGTTTGAGAAGCATCACATTCTGGGTTCCTCACACAGATTGTCATAATGTTGGCCACTGTCCCAAAGAATCATCTCCCAGAATGTTGCCAGAAACAATCTTGCTCTGTAGATCATTCTAGAAAAAATGTCAAAAATTTAAAAGTTTTTTTGTGTGCTTTTCCTGCCCCCATTTGCACCATTTCTTTTCCTTTCAGCACACCATTGAGTGCTCAAATGCAGAGTTACCCTTGCAGCCTTTGGTTACCAAGAATGTGCCACCCAGGTCAATCCTCTCCAGCAATAGGACCATGAGACTTCCCATTTTCTATCTTGCCCAAAGCAAATATAAGAACTTCTTACCTATTCTAAAAGATGCTTCCTGGAAATACTAGCAAATTTGACATGCTAATTTTAGTTGGTATTAACATCTCAATATTTTATCCCTTTTCAGAAGTATATGCATTTAAAAACTGGAATCTTGTAAAAGAATGGCTCCTGTCCAAAGTTAACGATCTTTAATGGTGGGTTATCAGGAATCATCTCATGGTACAGTCATAGAAGAGCCATTAGACAGAAAGTCTTTCCATGATGTCTGCCAACATTTTATTTATTTTTACAGTTTTGCCTTTATTATTTTGGCTGAATATATTAGTGTCATTCATTCATTTGTTCCAATAGTTAGCCTTTTATTCATCAAATATTTATGTTTTGTGTACTCTCCACTGGGCACTGTACTGGTAGCTGGAAAGGTAATAGTATATGGTTACTGTTTTCAGGTAAGTTTTGCTTAGAAATGAGAGACTGAAATGTAAAGATATTGTCATTTAAAAAGTCATCTTTGTTGGGGCGCCTGGGTGGCTCAGTCGGTTAAGCTTCTGACTTTGGCTCAGGTCATGATCTCGCAGTTTGTGAGTTCAAGCCCCGCATTGAGCTTTGTGCTGAGAGCTCAGAGCCTGAAGCTTGCTTCAGATTCTGTGTCTCCCTCTCTCTCTCTCTCTGCCCCTCCCCTACTCATGCTCTCTCTCTCTGTCTCTCTCAAAGATAAATAAACATTAAAAAAACTTTATGAAAATTAAAAAATTAAAAAGTCACTTTTGTTGAGGTATAATTTATATACAATAAAATGTACTCATTTTAAACATGTATTGGTTGGTGAATTTTGACAAATTTATACATCCACGTAACTACCACTACTGACATGATACAGAATATTTCTATTGCCTTGAAAAGTGCCATAGTTACTCCCAGCAATGCTGATCCTGCACTCCCAGCAACCACTGATTTGCTTTCTGTCTCTAGAGATTAATTTTGCTGTTCTAGTGTTTCATATGAATGAATCATGCAGTAGGTTCTCTTCGGCGTCCTACTCTTCTTTCTGCTCAGCATAATGTTTTTGAGATTCATCTATGTTGTGCGTCTCAATAGTTTATTCCATTTTGTCACTCAGTACTATTTCACCATGGGATATGACACAGTTTGGGGATCTGTTTATCTCTTGATGGACACCTGAATTGTTTCCAGTTTTAGACTCTAATGAATAAAGATCATGTGAATATTTATTTACCAGACATTATGTAGATAAGTCTTAGTTCCTCTTCGGCGTAAAACTGCTGCATCATGGTAAATGTATATTT
Organism: Leopardus geoffroyi; assembly: GCF_018350155.1. NCBI lineage: Eukaryota > Metazoa > Chordata > Mammalia > Carnivora > Felidae > Leopardus > Leopardus geoffroyi. The sequence goes on from NC_059328.1 coordinate 146,854,463, forward strand.
AACTTGAAAGTAACTGCCAGGGGCGCCTGGGTGGCTCAGTCGGTTGGGCGGCCGACTTCGGCTCAGGTCACGATCTCGCGGTCCGTGAGTTCAAGCCCCGCGTCGGGCTCTGGGCTGACGGCTCAGAGCCTGGAGCCTGCTTCCAATTCTGTGTCTCCCTCTCTCTCTGCCCCTCCCCCGTTCAGGCTCTGTCTCTCTCTGTCTCAAAAATGAATAAAACGTTAAAAAAAAAAAAAAAGAAAGTAACTGCCAGTATCCCGTTGTGTGTATGTATGTATACAACATCTTCTTTATCCATTCATCTATGAATGAACACTTAGTTTCATTGTCTCCCATGTCTTGGCTCTTATAAATGATGCTGGTGTAAACATAGGGTGCGTATATCTTTTTGAATCAGTGTTTTTGTTTTATTTGGGTAAATACTCCACAGTGGAATTATTGGATCATATGTTGTTTGCAACAACATGGGTGGACCTAGAGGCTATTATGCTCGGTGAAATAAGTCAAACTGAGAAAGACAGATACATGATTTCATTCATGTATGGAATCTAAAAAAAAAACCACAACAAATGAATAAACAAACAAAAAAGAGAATCACACCTCTAACTGCAGAGAACAAACTGGTAGTTGCCAGAGGAAAGGAAGTGGGGGGTGGACAAAATGAATAAAGAGGAAGGAAAGATACAGGCTTCCAGTTATGGAACGAATAAGTCATGGGAATAGAAAGCACAGCACAGAGAATATAGTCAATGATACTGTAATAGTGTCATAAGGTGACAGATGGTAGGTACACTTGTGACAAACACAGCATAATGTATAGATGTGTTGAATTACTATGCTGCACACCTGAAACTAATGTAGCATTGTATGTCAACTACACTCAAATTAAAAAAATGAAAAGCAACTGCCAAAATGACTTCCCAAATGTGGCATTTGTGTTCCCACCAGAAATACAGAATTCTTGTATCTGCATATTTTTGCCAATATTTGCTATAGTGGATCGTTTTCATTTTAAGCATTTCAGTCGCTATACTGTGGTCCCTGATTATGATTTTACTTTACCTTTACCTAATGACTACTGATGGTGAACATATTTTCATTCCTTTATTAGTCATTTGTGTCACTTCCCTGAAAAATAACTTTCTTTTGCCAATGGTTCATAGGGTTGTTTGCTTACTTAATATTGAGTTGTGGGAGTTTCTACACACTATCGGTCTCAAGTTCTTTGTCATAGCATATAATGCAAATAATTTCTTCTGTGTGTGGTTTGTTTTTTCATTTTATTAATGATGTCTTTCAACGATCAGAAGTGTTTAATTTTTATGATTTAATTAATATATTTTTTTATGGTTCATGATTTTGGAGTCTATTCTAAGAAATCTTTGGCTGCCTCTAAGTCAAGAAGTGTTACTCTTCTGTTTTTTCCTATAGATTTCATAGTTTTAACATTTATATCTAGGTTCATTTCAAATTAATTTGTGCGTATGAGGCAAGGGTATATTTCTTTTTTTATTTTTTTTTTCCAAATAGATATCTAGTTGTTCTAGCAAACTTTGTTGAAAAAATACTTTCTCCATTGGTTATCTTGACATGATTGGTAAAAATCAATCGACTGTATATATGTGAGTATACTTCTGGACTTTCTATTCTTCTCCATTAATCTATAGTATAATTATGTATCTATAAATCTACCAATAAAACATTGTCTTGATTACTATAGTCTTATAATGTCTCAAAATTTGATAATGTGACTTCTAATTTTGCTTTTCAAAATATCTTGGCTAGTCTAAGCTTTTTGCACATCTATATTAGAAAAAACTTGGCAATTTTTAGAAATGAGACTTTTCAGACTTCGATTGGAATTCCATTAATCTTTCAATTAATCAGGGGAAGAGTTTACATCTTAACAATATTGAATCTTCCAATTCATGAACATTTTATATCTCTCCATTTATTTATGTCATCATTAATTTTTCTCAGCATTTTTTGTACATATTTAAATTTACCACCACATGTTTCATATATGTAATGTCATCTCTTTCATTCCTGATTAAGTTATTTTCTTTTCTTGATCATTCTGTATAGAGAATTATCATCCTTACTGACCTTTTATAGAACCAACTTTTAGTTTTATTGGCTTTTACGTTCACCCATCTTATATTTTATTGATTTCTGTTCATTATTTTCTTGCTTCTTACTATCGAGTTTGAGAAGTTTGTAGTAATTCTTATGTTTGTCTTCCCTAAATGTAAAATGTCAATTTTTTTCTTCTTGCTTTAAAGTTTTCTTTTTCTCACTGTTCTCACTGGTTTTTAGCAATTTGATTATGATGTCCCCTGGTGTGGCTTTCTTTGAATTTCTGTGCTAATATGTGCTAATATCAAATTTGATATGTGCTAATATCAAATTTGAAATATTTTTGTTATTATTTCTTCCTGTAACTATTTTTTGCTCTTTTCTTATTCTCCATCCTATCTTTCACTCTAACTACATTTAAATTTATATATTGTATATATTTATCTTTGAGAGCTGAATGTTGTCCCACAAGTGACTTAGAATCTGAAATACTTTTTCAGTATTTTTTCTATCTGTGCTTTGGTTTGAATATATTTTATTGTATGTCCTCAAGTTTATTGATATTTTTCCCCTTAAGATTTTGGTATATTATTAAGCCTATCCCAGATATATACATTTTCAATTTCAAATACATGTTTCAACTTTAGAAGTTCCATTTTTTAAATATCCTCTCTTTATTCATTCTGTTGATGCATTCCTTTAAATCATCGGACTTTTTCCTGACAGCTGCTTTAAAGCATTTTCTCTTCATTTCACTACTTTTGTTATTTCTGGCTCTGTCTTTATCGGTCTTTTTCTCTTTGTTACATCTCAAACTTTTCTACTTCTTCATGTAGTGATATGGTATCATGGTAGTATTTGATTGGATGCTTGATATTATGAATGATACACTGTTGACAATTTTGAATTTTTATTTTTCCTGAAGGAATGTTAAAGATTTTCTTGGCATGGAGTTAGTTTACTTGCAGATCAGCAGGATTCTTTCACGGCCTTTTTCTATTTGTTTGAAACTTTGTCCTAAAATAGCTTTTAATCTAAGGTTAGCTTAACATTGTTTCTAAGATGTGACCCTCCTGAGATCTCAAATGCTTCAGGTATTCAACAAGATCTCTCTACTGCGGCTGGTAAAAACTTGTCCTTCTGCCAGTCCTGTGCAAACCTTGGGAATTATTAAGCTTATAGCTCCCTGACAGTTGATCTTTACCAGGCCTCATAAAGTTTCACCTGGTGTGTATGTAGATTAGTAGTCAACCTAGGACTTAGCCTAGGAATTTTGGAGGTCCTTAGGTAGATTTCTGGAAAGCCTTTTCTGAATAGTTTCCCCTTCTCCAAATTCCAAATTCCAGCTGCCTTGTTCTCCTTGAGCTCTACGTCTGTCCCCTCAACTCTGTGAACCTGAGCCAGTGCTATCCTGGCAGAAAGCCGAGTTGATTATAGGCTTTGGCTCACTTGTTTCTCTGTCAGGGACCACGTTCCAGTGCTTCCCACCATTCAGTGGTTGAAAAGAGTTGTTTCATATATGTAGCCTTGTTTTCTAATTATTTAGTTGTTTTCAGTGGAAAGAAAGCCCCAAACCATTTGCTATTTCATAGGTGGAAGTGTAACTCCTGTCTCTGGATAGTGAAGAATCTTATTTATATAGAAATGTACCTCATGGACAGAAGTACGACAACTTCTTGTTGAGAAACGACATATTTTGAAGAAATTGGGTCCAAGGACATGATCACTCCACTATGACAAATCCATGCTACCCTGGCAAGATGGAAACATCTCCGGAGAGTGAGTTCTGTGAGTCTTTCCCATTGAATGTTCTATTTACAAACACAGTGGGGGTGCCAAGGAAAAGTAACTCTTTCTATTTGGGGAGGATTAGAGAAAGCTTGACGGAGGGGGAGAAAGATATTTGAGCAGAGCTGAAGGATACAAAACATGAAGAATTGAGGAAGGTCGTTTTCCAAGCGGAAGTCCTGTGTGGAAAGACAGAGAGATGTGAAGCGGAATGGTTTAAGCATGTGGACTTGAGGGGTATAAAATATAGGTTGAAGGTATGAGCAAAAACAACCCTGATGGCACGGTGTTGTGATAAGTTTAGATTTTATCCAGTCATCGAAAGAAGGGTGTTAGTGGGAGAAGTTATGTGCATGGGGGAAATATACGTAAAACACAGAACTCTGCTAATGGTACGGGAAATTCATCAGCCAGAGTCTTGGCTGGAGACAGGGCAACTGTTCTACAGTCGTTTTTCAAATCACTGGGAGCACCTCCACATCGGTGAGGTTTCAAATTAATGTTGCCTTTAAAAACGCAATAGAATAGAAAACGTCGCTGTTCATCATATATTAAGAAGAATACTTTTTTTTCCCTCAAAATTTACTTATTTATTTATTTAGAAGGGGGGAGGGGCAGAGAAACAGGCAGAGAGAGAAGCCCTCGCAGGCTCTGTGCTATCAATGCTGAGCCCGATGTGAGGTCAGATCTCACGAACCGTGAGATCTTGACCTGAGCTGAAATCGAGAGTTGGATGCTTAACTGACTGTGCCACCCAGGTGCCCGAAGAATACTTTTTAAACTTTTCTTTTACCAGTATATTTTGTTTTAATTATGGATGTATATAATGAGTCATAATGTAGGCGTATTTCCTCACAATGATAGGAAAATGTTTGAAAGCCACTGCTTTAGTGGACCATAAAAATTGTCTAGGTAAAATACTTTCAAGAGTTAGCCACGGCAGTAACACATGGAAATATATAGGTGTGATAATAACAATGTAGAACCTATAGAATTAGAATTTAGTTAGTTGTGTGGCTTGATAGTCACAGAAGAGAACAGGATGGCATCTTCGTGTGTCTTCTTTCTATAACTGGGTGCTTGGTGATAGTTACTCTGAGAGCAGGTGCAACTATGGGGAGAAACAGTAACACATCAGACAAAGAAAAGCTAAAAAGATACAAAGGATGCTTAGGAAAGGATCCAGAACAGGTCTACATTTTTATTCAACATAGAAAGTCAGTGCTGTAGCTACCCTCATCTGTTCACCCCTTCGAGATGAAAAATTGCAGGAACAAAAGGATAACAGTACTAAAAACAGATATACCAAGGAGCATAACAGCCTAAATTAAATCAGACATTTTCTTCTCAATACATCATTTCTTTTTTTTTTTTTTTTTGTTTTTGTCTTAAAGGGAAAAGTATTTGATGATGAAATAAAGCCCATTGGATGAGATTGACAAAATATAGAAATATAGGAAGATAGAACTGTACATTATATGTAATACATGAGAACTTAAGCCTTAGATGACATTTATCTTCACTTGTAAGTAGATATTTAATAAAGTAATTTATTAGGTCCCTTCTCACTCATGAAAAGAAGTTATCATAAAAGACCTATTCTTTCATATACTGTGCGGCATATATTGAATATTAATCCTTATATCCCTAACTCAGTATGGTATGCTACATTTTCAGTGGTTCTGCCTTAGAGCAACAAATGTAGATGCCAAGAAAATCTTAAATTTGGGGACAGAAGAATTTCAAGACTGGGCGATGCTTTAGAGTCCCCCACCTTTAAGCACTAATTTATTTTCAAATACCTAGCCTTGGGAAATAAGCCAAACATCATTTCATCTGGTTAAATTCTGATGTCAGGAATGAGGCCTGTTTAGATGATGTGATAATATTTATATGGACCAAGTCTTTTTCCCAGCCACACCTCTCTCACAGAAACGTGATGAGTGTTAGTGATATCTTCTAAATTTCTTTCCTGTTAGGAAAGCAGCTCAATTCATAGAGACTATTATGTACAAGACAGTAGACAATTTTATTTTATTGTTGAATATAAAATTCAACTACTTAAAAGATAAGTATTAAAATATGTATATAAGGTTTAAATCAAAGATTCGCTAAATAGCTAGGAAAACAGAAAGCGAAATGTAAGTCAATTCTAGCTCAATTTATTACTCTTAAAGTCAATGGTAATGACACCAAATTAAATTTAAATATTAAAGTTTTCTTTCATTTTAGTTGGATACTTTAGTTGCTGTTAGAACATTGACTGTTTTTTATGTTTGCCTTTCAGGCTTATCTGCACTTGGGAAGGTAGCTGTCTTGTCCAATAAATTTTCAGGTATATCTTCAGTTGCTTGAGACATGAGCAAAATGATGTAATGCAAAGCAAATGTGAAATGACTGCAGAAATTGACACAAATTCCTGCAATTGACACAAAGTGACAGGTCTTTTTAAAGAAAAACTCTGCTGACATCGGATTGGGTTATCGTCCTCAAAGCAGAGTTTCAGTTCTAGCAGCAAGGTAGATGGAAAGGAATTATAGGAAAATGGACAAAAAACCATAACATACTTTGATAAATTGGTCATCATAATAGGTCCATATAGACCCTAGTTTGCTGTATTAGTTAAAACTCTTAGAAACTTCATTTTTATTTTTGAAAAATCTAGAATGCATCTTATATGTGGAAATAAGGATTCCAAAAATCGAATTCAGTTCTAGCTTGCCAAACAGGAATCGTAAGAATATAGGACTATGATCCTTGGGGTTGTGGACGTTTGAGCCTCTCCAATTCAGAAACACTTCCTTTAGGTAAGAGTGACACTGCAGTTAATAGAGGTGGTGTAGTGAGTTTCCTTTTCTTGAATGTGCCCTGGCTCCGATATCTACAGTATAAATAAAGACCGCATCTGCTAACTTAGTGAGTTCAGTGTCTTCTATGTGGCAGGTGCTCATAGTATACATTTTTTTCTTTGATGCTAATTTATAATCCCAGATTTTGTTAAGAAAGCTCCAAAAGATGCAAACACAAATAAATGCAAAAAACTCCCTTCTTTAACTTAGGCTTTTACAGGAGTCACTGTTAGCAGCTCAGTTTGTTTATTTATTTATTTATTTAGTTAGTTAGTTATTTAAAAATGTTAACGTTTATTCATTTTTGAGAGACAGAGCGCAAGCAGGAGAGGGAGGGACAGAGAGAGAGGGAGTCACAGAATCTGAAGCAGGCTCCAGGCTCTGAGCTGTCAGCACAGAGACCCATGTGGGGCTTGAGTCCATGAACCACGAGATCATGACCTGAGCTGAAGTCGGACGCTTAACCAACTGAGCCACCCAGGTGCCCTAGCAGATCAGTTTTTAGAAATGGATTGCCTTTGCCTTTTATTTTATTTTTATTTAAAAAATTTTTTTTAACGTTTATTTATTTTTGAGACAGAGAGAGACAGAGCATGAACAGGGGAGGGGCAGAGAGAGAGGGAGACACAGAATCAGAAGCAGGCTCCAGGCTCTGAGCCATCAGCCCAGAGCCCGACGCGGGGCTCGAACTCACAGACCGCGAGATCGTGACCTGAGCTGAAGTCGGACGCTTAACCGACTGAGCCACCCAGGCGCCCCTGCCTTTGCCTTTTATAAATCCAATTGAGATTCAGGAGGAAAGAAAGTGTACCCATTATTTTCTTAGTGTTTTTTCAGTGTCCATTTCAGCATAGAATTAATTAGTGCACTAATATATCTAATTATAGAAGTACATTGTCTGTCTGAAAATAGTGAAAAATAGAGGCATTCCAGAAGGGAACTGAACATCTAGTATTTCTGTTTAAATATATATGATGAGGTTGTCTCTAAGAACCTCGAAGTGAACGAGCAGCAATTGTTTTCCTTCTCCCAGTCTTCTATGAAATTCTCAGACACCTGTGCTATTCAGGGTGGACTACGTCCGCAGTTATGGGGCTTTCATCAACAATTGGCATAATTGTCTAAGAAGTTTCTGCTTGACAACATTAGGTACTGTGCAGATTTTTGCCAACCATTAACATTTACTCCTACGTCAGTGATAGCAGATCTTTGCTGACCAGGGAACTGACGATACTATGCAGTAGCTGTTTTCCAAAATGGCCAGAGACATTCCGTTTCCTCCCATCCCGATCATGGCCACTCTTCTATAGTTATACAAGTATAAGATGTCCCAGTAGCACAATCTTCCTGGGGATAGATGTGTCATAGGTTGTGTTGTGATATCTGTAGAAGAAAGAAGTGAATGTGAGAAAGGTAGTAAAATTGTGTACCACGAATGACATCTACAATGAAATATAATCAACATTACTTTGAAAATCTTCCTTAAAATGAAAAGAAAGGCACTTTGTCCTCAAGACACAGGGAAAAAGATAAAATTTTATGATATGAAAGTGAATAATATTTTTATAACATTTTTATTTATAATATCTTTTTTAAAGGAGAAGATGAAAAATAATAACATGACAAGATGAGATAAAATGGAGCTAAATTATGTAAGCAAAGATGAAAATCAACCAAGAAACATGGGAAGATCGTAAAGAAACCTAAAATGCATTGGCACAGTTAAAGTCTACTTTAGAAGCAGTAAAGGGGAAAATCTATATTATAGAAGTAAACAGCTTGTGTTGTGGACAAGTGTGACAAATTTTTGCAAAAAGCACAGGATCTTGTTAATAAAAATTAAGATTGTGTGAGAGAAGATGATAGCTACCAGAAATACAGACAAATTGTCAAATAAAGATAATTGGTGTCCCTGATGAAAAGATGCAAAGAAATGAAACAGCCAAGGCGCAAAAATATCAAACAAAACTTTCCTCAGGTAAAGAAGGACTTTAGTCTGGAGCTGAACAGATCTCTTCAGGGAAAGTATCTTTAAGAGATAGTAATGTTTAGGGGTGCCTGGGTGGCTCAGGCAGTTGAGCGTCCGACTTTGGCTCAGGTCATGATCTCGCGGTCTGTGAGTTTGAGCCCCGCGTCGGGCTCTGTGCTGACAGCTGGGAGCCTGGAACCTGCTTCCGATTCTCTGTCTCCCTCTCTCTGCCCCTTCTCCGCTCATGCTCTGTCTCTCTCGGTCTCTCAAAGATGAATAAACGTTAATCAAAAAAATTTTTTTAAGAGACGGTAATATTTAGACAATTCCTGGTGAGTTTGTTGTATAATAAAACATGAAGGAAACATTCTATAAGCATTTAGGTAAAAAAGTTTCCATTAAACGCTACAAAAATCATCCTAATCTTAGATTCCTTTGGAATACTAATCATCAGAAGTCAAGGGAAAAATATCAATTGATTCTTTTTTTTTCATTGAAGATAATTGACGTACATACAATATTATATTAGTTCCTGATGTACAACATAGTGATTCAGTTTTTCAGAGGGGAAAATAGGGTCACCAAAATGCATGCATGCAGACCATAGCAAAAGAGGCCCAGTTCTTCCAACATTCAAAATTTCCATCTTTCAAGTGCCATTCCAAAATTATATACACAATTATATTTTCCATTTACTTTACCCATTCCTTTCCTAAAAAAATTAGATATAAGTCAATTGTCCAATAGTTAAATTAGCTGGAGGATTTCAAGGATAAGAAGTTATGGGGTGCCTGGGCGGCTCAGTTGGTTTAGCGTCTGACTTCAGCTCAGGTCATATCTCACCGTTCATGAGGTTGAGCCCTGCATTGGGCTCCCTGCTGTCAGCACAGAGCCCACTTTAGGTCTTCTGTCTCCTGCTCTCTCAGCCCATCCTTCACTCTCTGTCAATCTCTCTCTCTACCTCTTTGTCTCAAAAATAAATCAACAATAACAACAACAACAACAACAAAAGAATAAGAATTTATGGTACATTTGACTCTGAATTGCAGAATTACATTTGAAAAATCATGGAAAATACACTTAAAAACCAATGTGCTTGGGGGGTGGGAGGGAGGGGAGGGTGGGTGATGGGTATTGAAGAAGGCATCTTTTGGGATGAGCACTGGGTGTTGTATGGAAACCAATTTGACAATAAATTTCATATATTAAAAAAAAAAAAAACCAATGTGCTTGAAAAACAGTTCTTGAGGGGCGCCTGGGTGGCTCAGTCGGTTGAGCGTCTGACTTCAGCTCAGGTCACGATCTCGTGGTCCGTGAGTTCGAGCCCCGCATCGGGCTCTGGGCTGATGGCTCAGAGCCTGGAACCTGCTTCTGATTCTGTGTCTCCCTCTCTCTCTGCCCCTCCCCCGTTCATGCTCTGTCTCTCTTTGTCTCAAAAATAAATAAACGTTAAAAAAAATTTATAAAACAGTTCTTGAATGAAAAGATGTATGGTATAAAAAAAAACATTTGCTAACCATATATGGGTTCAAATCTTAATAATAGCAATAAAATAAAAATGTTTTTAGAGAAATTATAAAGGAAATTAAAATTATGTTCATTGTAAAAAGGGAAGAATCAATGAGAAAGAGTTTTATTTTTGATAGCAAATAAATAGGTATATATGTACATATATACATACATGTATATATAACACAAGCATATGAAAAACTGCGAACCTACTCTCGAAATTAATCCAATATGATATCTTCTAAATCTCAATAGAAAAGAGGCAGTTAAAGCATAACCCACTTACAAATAAACAGAAAGTAAGAAAGACATCAAAGAAATTTTTCTTAAAAAACAAATAGGCGAATGAAAATATTGAAAATAAAAGTTAAGACACTATCAATGGAGCAAACATCCTATTTAGAACAAAGCCTAATGACGCAGCTTAAAAAATCAAGTGGGCAAGGTAAAAAAGATAAAAAAAAATAACGGAAATAGAATAGCAAATATACATTTTTCAAGTTAAACACTATAAATGGGACAAGGAGATTAATCTTATATATATGTATATGTGGTGATCAAATTTGTGCATGTGCAGGTAATAACAGCAATGAAACAGATGTAGAAAGAGTAAAATGAGAGATAGTAAACACAGGTTTTTTCTTGGTGTGCTTTGTAAGACCCATTACTCCTCTGTGGCTGTTGCTTTGGTTGTATTTATATGAGAAAACTGTATTAGAAGAGAATGTATCACTTAGAGCGAACTGTGTTACAAGAAGTTATCAAGTTAGCAGAAACAAAAAGATTTGTTAGTAAATTTAAGGAGGGGTGTGTACGTTGAAAGCTTCTGAGGAGACAAAGCAGAAGTCAGTAGAACTGTAGTTTTTATTTTGTTTTGTTTTTAATCATAATAGTTTAAATCACATTTGAAGTTGGTTCATGTAGAATGCTAAGTGATGGAGAGAGATCCCACAGAATCGCTAAACTTTTCTAATTCCCAAAAATGCTTGACAGAAATCGTTCAGAGACGCAGGCTTGAAAAGATTTTGCAAGTTACATGTCAGGAGACATATAACTAATGAGTCAGAGACTGACATTAAAAGAAGAGCCAGTCATGGGGCGCCTGGGTGGCGCAGTCGGTTAAGCGTCCGACTTCAGCCAGGTCACGATCTCGCGGTCCGTGAGTTCCAGCCCCGCGTCAGGCTCTGGGCTGATGGCTCAGAGCCTGGAGCCTGTTTCCAATTCTGTGTCTCCCTCTCTCTCTGCGCCTCCCCCATTCATGCTCTGTCTCTCTCTGTCCCAAAAATAAATAAACGTTGAAAAAAAAAAAAAAAAAAAGAAGAGCCAGTCTTGACAAGGACACCAAGCCAGACCCAGGTGGACATGGAAAACAGCACGGGAAAGCCCAGAAACCTGCCATTGCACCTGAAAAAATATACAAGTATCAGAGCTCAGATCTTCCAGGAGGGAGCAGAGAGGAAAAACTATGGGTAGAGGAAAAAGAAATAATTTTCCTGAGTACATATTGAAGAGAGCCTAAGTCTGACCTGGAGGAGTACACCTTTCCCTAAACTGGCACGTTTTCAGCATCAGGGAACATGGGGACTTGAAAGAGAAAGAAATTTCAGTTAGGGAAGAATAATTTCTTATATTCCGGAGTTATAGATGTAAAAAATCACTACATATATAAAACAGACACATTAAAAGTCAAATGAGGGGCGCCTGGGTGGCTCAGTCAGTTAAGCGTCCGCTTTGGCTCAGGTCACCATCTCACGATTCCTGAGTCTGAGCCCCGCATTGGACTCTGTGCGGACAGCTCAGAGCCTGGAGCCCGTTTCAGACTCTGTGTCTCCCTCTTTCTTGGCCCCTCCCCTGCTCTCTCTCTCTCTCTCTCTCAAATAAACATTGAAAAAAATTTAAAAAGGAAATCAGATGAAAAACTGAGAAATTTCAAAGTAAGTAATGATATGGGGAATTGGAAAGAAAATGATGCCGATTAATTAGTGTCCTATAGAAAATTCTTTTAACTGTTCATGGAACCCTTATATATCTTCAATAAATCTCCCAAACATAAACAAGCCTGTATTTAACAATAGACTGAACAAATAATCCCCCACGGCAATTATAAAATGCAAAACTTCAAAGAGCAAGTGTGTCAAAAGAAAGTGCGTCTACAGGGGTGGGCAGATTTTCTCATCAAATGTCAAACTACATTACAAAGTAACTAACACAGGGTGATGCTGGCCCCAAAACAGATCGTTTGGAAGAGAAGGGAGAGTTCAAAAGTGACTCAAGAATATGTATATGATATGGTAGTGTTTTGAAATAGTGAGGGGGGACAATGATCGGTCAGTGAGTAGTTTTGCTTTAATTGCTTGCACACTTGGGGAAAATTTAGATCATTACCTACCTCTAATTTCAAATACATTAAAGAATTAGGAAACAGCTTTGACTACTCTGGTAATTCTGCGATAAGGAGGCCAGTTTAATTATGATACCAAAGAAAAGATAGCTGAAAACAATATTTTTTTCTGCTTATATCTAATTATTGTTTTATTGTGCTACCTAACAGCAATGTGAAACATTAAATTAGTGGTGGGAAATCTTATCTCTTCCTGACACCTAGTAGTTATTTGAGTCTTAACAGTAGGCATGATGTTCTCTGCGAGATTAAATAGTCATTACTATTCTAAAGAGATTTTTTTGTTCAGATTTTAGAATATTTACTTGTTTTAAAATCAGACATCTTTGTTGATTTTTATAAAGTGCTTTTTTATAGTAGCTAAGATAAATATATAATAAATTATATTAGAATATCTATTTTTATTGATCTACCTTTGCATTTATAGAATAAAAATTTATTTTGTCATGGCTTATTATTCTTTAATATACTTCTGAATTCAATTTACCGTTATTTTACTTGGGATGTTTACGTCTGTGTCACTAGAAGAGTTTGATTTGTAGTGTTTCATTGTGTCCATGGGTGCATATGGGCTACCTTAATTGGATTTTGCTATTAGGCTTGAGCTATTTTCCTAAAATCGGATTTTACACTCTTCCTTACTTCTCATCTCCCAGAAAAGCCAGACTTCTGTAATACAGAATTTTTAATTCTGAAAACAACTTCTCCACACTTACCTTACACAAGAGGAAACTGAGAGATAGACAAATTCAGTAGCATGACTTGTATGCAGAACTAGCACAATGGGTGGGGATATAACCAAAATTAACTTTATTTTTCTTTTCCACTCTCCATTCAAAATATGTACCATAGGGCAAATTTTCCTTCTGCTGCTGGATGAAAAACCTGGGGATCCCATGACTTTGTAGTCATTTATAGGTAATGACAGGTTATATAATCCTAACCCACTATACAGTCTCAATTTAGCATTAGAACACCTCATTCCAAACTTGATTGAGAATTAGATCTTTCCCATTCTCTCAGTTGAGGAGGATTTCAGATAGGCTCTTGCCACCTAGTGAGTGGGTACAGTCAGTATCTTCTCTCATTTTCTGCTTCTCCTTCCTCAGCTTGCAAGGTGGTTTCTGACTCTTCCCAAGACAGTGTACAGAGATGGAGAAAATGGAAGAAGGTACAGAAAGTACATTCATATTATGTAAGATTGCTTCACATTCTGAGTCTTGGCACTAGTTAAGGATGACTTTCTTGCCTGGGAACTTCCGTAGATTCTTCAGCATCTCCTCATAGGGGCCAAGGGCAGGCTGCCCCAAGGTGGGGATGCCCAACATGGGCAACTTTGGCATGAAGATTATTTTGAGTTAAAAAGTAATCAAACAGCAGATTCAGGCAACTGTCTAAAAGAATGTAGATAAAGGTCTCCAGGAAGAGAGTTATCACCATTGGTAACATTATGAACTGGATAGGAAGGAACCTAGCAAAATCTGTTTGACCAAAGTCCTATAAGTCCCCTGGATTCTGAGCGACCCAGCAAATATTTTGTTGGTCAAACATTTAGTTTCTTACATCTTTTTATTTATTTTTATTTGTATTTTTAATGTCTACTTTTGAGAGAGAGAGAGAGAGAGAGAGAGAGAAGGAGGGAGAGCGAGAAGGTAAGGGGCAGAGAGAGGGAGACACAGAATCTGAAGCAGGCTCCAGAGTCTGAGCCCGGTGTGGGACTCGAGCCCACGAGCTGTGAGATCATGATCTGAACCGAAGTTGGATGCTTAACTGACTGAGCCACCCAGGCACCCCTTTATGATGAACTTTTTAAATGAGCTATAAAAACCCCTATGTAAAATAATAAAGATTGAAAATAACCAGGGCAATATATGTGGTTTTGAACAAAGTCATATTTACATGAACCATGTTATGTTAATAGTTATTTTCTTTTTGTTGTTGTTAGCAGAATCCAGTGTCATTTGTTTTATTTTTTATTTATTTATTTTTCTTACAAGTTTTAATTTAGATTCTAGTTAGTTAACACATAGTATAGTATTGGTTTCAGGGTTAGAATTTAGTGATTCATCATTTGCATATAACACCCAGTGCTCATCCCAAGTGTCCTTCTTAGTGCCCATTGCCCATTTAGCCCATCCCTCACCCAATGCCCCTCCAGTACCCCCAGTTTGTTCTCTATAGGTGAGAGTCTCTTAGAGTGTGCCTCTCTCTCTGTTTTTATCTTATTTTATTTTTCCTTCTCTTCCCCTGTGTTCATCTGTTTTGTTTCTTAAACTCCACATATGAGTGAAATCATATGGTATTTGTCTTTTTCTGACTGACTTATTTCACTTAGCATAATACTCTCTAGATCCATCCACGTCATTGCAAATGGCAAGATTTCATTCTTTTTTATTGCTGAGCAATATTCCAGTGTGTGTGTGTGTGTGTGTGTGTGTGTGTGTGTGTGTGTGCGCGCGCACACGCGCGCATGCATGTGTGTGTGTATAAACACAACATCTTCATCCATTCATCAGTTAATGGACATTTGGGCTCTTTACATAATTTGGCTATTATTGATAGTGCTGCTATAAATATTGGGGTGCAGTGCCCTTTTGAATCAGTGTATTTGTATCCTTTGGTTAAATACCTAGTAGTGTAGTTGCTGGGTTGTAGGGTAGTTCTGTTTTTATTTTTTATTTTTTTTTAAGTTTTATTTATTTATTTTTTAAGAGAGAGAGAGAGAGAGAGAGAGAGGGAGAGAGCATGTGAACAAGTCACGGAGGGGCAGGGAGAGAGAGCAAGAGAGAGAATCCCAAGCAGGCTCCACATTGTCAGTGAAGAGCCCAACATGGGGTTCAAACTCATGAACTTCAAAATCATGACCTGAGTTGAAGTCTGACACTTAGCCAACTGAACCACCCAGGTGCCCTGGGTCGTTCTATTTTTAACTTTTTGAGGAACCTCCATATTGTTTTATGAAGTGGCTGCACATGTTTGCATTCCCATCAACAGTGTAAGAGAGTTCCCCCTTCTCCACATCCTTGCCAAAATTTGTTGTTTCCTGAGTTGTTAATTTTAGCAATCCTGATAGGTCTTAAGGTGGCATCTCCTTGCGTTTTTTTATTTGTATTTCCCTGATGAGTGATGTTGAACATTTTTTCATGTGTTTGTTAGCCATTGGTATATCTTCTTTGGAGAAATGTCTGTTCATGTCTTTTGCCCATGTCTTCACTGGATTATTTATTTTTTGGGTGTTGAGTTTGACAAGTTCTTTATAGATTTTGGATACTAGCCTTTTACCCAATATGTCATTTGCAGATATCTTCTCCCATTCTGTAGATTGCCTGTTAGTTTTGTTGTTTGCTTCACTTGCAGAAGCTTTTTTATCTTGATGAAGTGCCAATAGTTCATTTTGTTTTGTTTCTTTTGCCTCCAGAGATGTGTCTGGTAAGGAGTTGCTACACCCGAGGTGAAAGAGGTTGCTGCCTATGTTCTCCTCTAGGATTCTGATGGTTTCCTGTCTCACGTTTAGGTCTGCTATCCACCATCCATTTTGAATTTGTTTTTGTGACTGGTGGAAGAAAGTGGTCCAGTTTTATTCTTCTGCATGTTGCTGTCCAGTTTTCCCAACACCATTTGTTGAAGAGGTTGTCTTTTTCCCATTGGATATTCTTTCCTGCTTTGTTAAAGATTGGTTGATCATATAGTTACGGGTACATTTTTGGGTTCTCTGTTCTGTTCCATTGATCTATGTGTCTGTAAATAATTATTTTCTATGAAGAATATGAAAGTCCCTATCAAAATATATAACGTTATCTATGAAAAATACTTGTGAGTGAAATAGAAAGCTAAATTCATAAACACTATTATTATTAATTAGTTCCTACGGATATATTCCAGTTTAAATATTCTGTTTGACTTTTATTTATTACAGTTTGATATTTGGAATGTTTATACTGTGAATTTGGTATATAATTTAATTTGATTTATAGGAAACTTTTCTCCCAACTAATTACCTACCTTAGAAATAGATTATAGATATATTAAAAATGATAATGTATGAATATCTGAATTTTAAAAATATGTAGTTCAATAGGCATTTACGCATATTGCCAAAGTACTCTTCACTTTAACACATATGTTTCAAAAACACATTTAAAAATATAATTTGATATGAAAATATATGCTCAGTATAGTCATTTTTATGGAAAGTATCTCTTAATGAATTGACTTAATATAGTTGTATCGAAGTTTTGCTTTGTCATTATTACCTGGTCATTGTATGCATATTAGACTGTTATATATGCATAATATGGCCAGGCACTACGCAGATAAATAAAGCTCACTCCCCTTGTCTTCAAGTCTTTAATTTTGTTAGCTAAACAGTAAATGATAATTGCAGACAGTAGATAATTAACAAATAACTGTGCAGAAGTAAATGTGATGGGACTTTATAGAACACAGAAAACTGAGTAGACAGAGCAGATGAAAAAGACTTTATGAACCAACTGGAGAATGAATTCATCTTTCATGATTGCAGAGGATCAGAGATGACTGGAAGAGAGAATTCTGAACACATGCATGCACCATGACAGTATGGATGGCAATACTTTATATTTAGGGGATAGAGAACATGGAAGGAGTAAAGAGAACAAACAGCCAGAAATGTAAATTGAAAGGACTTTTTTTTAAAAAATAATTTATAGTCAAGTTAGCTAATATTCAGTGTAGTTTTGGCTTCTGGAATAGAGTCCCATGATTCTTCACTTACATACAACACCCAGTGCTCATCCCAACAAGCGCCCTCCTCAATGCCTGCCATCTATTTTCCCCGCCCCTAACCCCCACCCCCATCAACACTCAGTTTGTCTCTTATAGTACTTAAGAGTCTTTAAGAGTCTCTTATACTTTGCCTCCCTCTCTGTTTGTAACTCATTTTTCCTTCTGGAAGGATATTTTGTCTCTAAACTGTGTCAGTCCTTCGATGTCAGTATAAAAGATACCAGATTTATCCTAAGGATAGGATTTTCGAGTGGGAATAAGATAAAATGAACTCTGAGGAGCTTGGGGTGGGGGTGGGGGGGCGGTAAGCCACAAGAAACTCGTTCGAAGCCTGTTTGCAGGGGTGTAGATTGAGGAGGCCAACACCTCAAGTAGGATATGAGGTGAGGATCAAGAGTGTGTGTGTGGATTCTATGTACACTGAGAAAGAAGCTCTGATAAAATAAGATGAATGTATTCACAAAGGGGAGCAAGGAGGAGGAAAAAAAATAAAAAAAACATGCAAGGATATACTGGGAGATGTGATAGCACAACATATTCATTTTTAATCCTAATTAGAAGTTGGCTTCCTCTTGAGAGAGATACTCTAAATTATTACTTTAATTTACATATATTTAGACATGAATGGTTTTATTAATGTTAATACTTCAATTATAAGAGTTTAGCATTAGGGGCACCTGGGTGGCTCAGTCGGTTGAGTGTCCGACTATGGCTCAGGTCATGATCTCACGGCTCGTGAGTTCGAGCCTTGCGTCAGGCTCTGTGCTGGCAGCTCAGAGCCTGGAGCCTGCTTCAGGTTCTGTGTCCCCCTCTCTCTCCGCCCCACCCCTGCTTGTGCTCTGTCTCTCTCTCTCTGTCTTTCAAAAATGAATAAACATAAAAAAAATAAAAAAGAAAGAGTTTAGCATTATTTTGGAATTTTACATGCCAGTTTGTCAATGGAATCAATTGCTTAAAAATTATCTAAGGAAAGTTTCCTGATTAATATAATCTTTTTAAGTAAACTGGAAACTAATTATTTAGGTAGTTGTGTATTGCACAAACGGTGGACCATCACTAAGGTTAAATAATAAAAAGTTCATCTTTGTCAAGTTTATCACGCCTATGAATTTCTTTAAAACATTACTTCTTATTTTAACTGCAAATCATGGCTACTTCCTGTAGCAGGGAAAAATTGCATTTACATTCGCTGAAAAATGCAAATACCTCCAAAGAAGTATCAGAATCAAAAGGCAGCATGACAGATATTAGCCTTTTCCTTAGATCACACCCATTATTTCCCAATCCTCTGGCCCCACCATCCCAGATTATGACTCAATGTGTCCATATTTTATTTTATTTTATTTATTTTTTTAATTTTTTTTTCAACGTTTATTTATTTTTGGGACAGAGAGAGACAGAGCATGAACGGGGGAGGGGCAGAGAGAGAGGGAGACACAGAATCGGAAACAGGCTCCAGGCTCTGAGCCATCAGCCCAGAGCCTGATGCGGGGCTCGAACTCACGGACCGCGAGATCGTGACCTGGCTGAAGTCGGACGCTTAACCGACTGCGCCACCCAGGCGCCCCAATGTGTCCATATTTTAAAACCTAAAGCTTTGGTAATGTCTAAGGAAAGGACTGAACATTAGAAACAGTTGTGGAGTAATGTTTGGGGCTGCGATTGCTACAGTGTGCTCACATTCTACTTCTGGGTAATGTTACAGTGTAGTCTTTAACAGCCCAGAAATCCATCACATGCTGTGCAGGATTTGGGCTCTGTGCACCGACTATCTGTAGAAGGCCATTGAAATCAGGATCCATCTAGAGTTATAGGAGGGCGTCTGTATGCTTTTGTTTCATCTATAAGCCTTTGCACAGGGTAGGAATATTTTCATGGGTTGATTTCTGGTTTCTGAAGCCATGAGTGCTTGATTTTATAAGATTATGATGTTAGCGTCAGTAAAGCCAGCTTGTCCACTAAAAAACGAATATATAAACAAATAGAAACCTTGAAAGCCCATAGCTAGCTACTTTTAATCCTTTTCATTGCAATTGACACGAAGCAAAGTTCATGGGGTCACTAGTAAAAATCAGACTAGAGATATTGTCTTTGCTCTACATTTGTTCTAGGAATTACAAGTGTAGATAGAAGTGTGTGTGTGTGTGTGTGTGTGTGTGTGTGTGTAGGAAGATTAAAGATGTGAAAAGGAGGGAGCCATATGGGAGAGAAATGAGAAATATGAACCAAGAAAAAAAGAAAGAGAAAAGAAATTAGCTTAGGTGGGGAGGGAGCACTTAGCATTACAAAAATAGGTTCCAAAATTACTACATTAAGTAAGAAAGCCAGACTGAGAGGATGATCTAACAGTGAGGATAAGTCATTTTATAATTGTCTCTAGAGCCCCTGAGAGTTAATGAGAAAAAAAATGGCCTCTCTCACTTTGGGACAACAATGTATCCCAGTTTCAGAAAAGAGCTCCTTGCTGTCTGTTCTTTATTAAACTTTTTTCTGTCACTTATGTTACTTTTTTCCTGAGCATTGTATAGGTGGTCAATGTGTACGTGCTGGAGTTGCTAAAGTTGAAGCCAATTTATTGAATACAATTTAAAGTCACCTATGGAAAAGAAAAAGTACATTTTACAGGGATTTTGTATGTAGGTATTGAGGAATATAATTTTATGAATCACAAATGAGAATCCAATTCAAGTACTAAAATTTTTGTAGATTTCAGATCACAGTCAGGTATTTGTACACTAAAAGATGGTATTCACCAGAACATAAGAGATGCTCTTCTGTATAAAATGATAATAAGAACTAATACATTACTAAGTACAGTTATCATCATGAGCATTGAGTAATGTATAGAATTGTTGAATCACTAGATTGTATACCTGAAGCTAATATAATACTGTGTGTTAACTATATGGAATCAAAACCTTAAAAAAAAGGAAACAAACAAAAAAAGAACTGATACAAAATCAGTGTTGTCTTATCATAAAAAGCATTTATACATCATTGTCCATGTTACTGCTTCATTCAGAAATACTTTCTATATTTTTTAACAAGATATGGATCTAGAATTACAACTATTCATTAATGGACATTTCTTTACCATATCCTAATTCTTTACCAGATGAATTCAAATTTCAGGGGCTTTCAGAATTCATCACCTTTCTTTAGAATGAAAACTGATAAAAAGTTTTTCAGTGCCCAATTGTGTCCAAGGTCTCAGTCTTCTAAAGCGTATGTAATATATTATTTGATACTATATCCTTTCACAAGGAAAATCTTGATTGGAATTGGTACATTTTCTGTAGTCTGAGTAACCAAGGATTTTGGTTTGAAAAGTGCTTCCTCACAAATGTCAGTATAATTGGTGAGTAAGCAAATTTAAAAAAATTTAAAATTAAAAAACCCCACAATTTAAAAAATTGGGTAGGGGATTCCCTTTTGTTCAGATATTCTCTTCACATATTGGTTAGAATGTCTCTTAAACTGAAAGCTATCATTTGAAGTCAAACAAAATATTTAATTCAATGTAAATGGACTAATAGGGCATTATTTTAGGCATCTATAAGACTAATCTATTATAGATAACACCGGAGTAACTCTTTTAACTGGCAATGGTTCCTCTCCCGAGATTGATAAAACTTTTAGCCATTAGGACCTGCAATATAAATGCAGTGTTTTGTTTACATTTTGTGTTTGCTTTTGTGCTTGTATCCATAAATTACTTTCTTTCTCCTAATAGTACTATCTATATTTCTCTGAATATGTTTAGGTCACGTTTATAAAACATAAGACAAAGGCATTCCGCCTTGACCGCCCTTCTGCTGCCTCCATCTTTCGTCTTGCTCTGTGTTGCTCCATTTGCACGTTTATGCACGGTGTCAAAATGCTGGGTGGTTTGTATTTTTCTCTCTGGACAGGAGGGTGACTCTTCCTTACCTGTTGTACTTTGTTCTTGATGTCTCATGTTAACCTTACAAGGTTATGCTCATCAGCATTTCCTTCTTGAATCTCCCCTTGCATGTATGTCACCATGTTGTATTTCCCCACCAGCTTCCCCATTCTAAAGAAAGATCTTATGTTTCCAAGGCTCCTCTGAAGCATTACTACACATAGTATGGTTCACAGATCAGCAGCATTGGCATCACCCGGGAACTTGTCAGAAACACACAATGTAAGCTATGCCACAGACTTGCTGAACCAGAATCTGTATTTTAACCAGATCTGGGAAAGAATAACGCATTAATGAATGAAAAAGTGCTGCTCTAAAGGATCTGTCCCAGCTCCATGCCCTTGGAGATCTCCTCTCTGTTCTCTCTGGCTGTTTGGTTGTGTGAAATATTATCCCCACTGATTACTGTAACGTCAAAGCCAAGACTGCATCAGCCTGGTAACAGCTGTTTGTGTCTACATGGATGCTCAGATTCAATGATCTTTCAGATCTCGCCTCTCGGCACTTTGGGTCTGGGTATATTCATCCTGCCAACTTGGTTGTAAGAAAAAGAGGATTGTGGTTGAGAAACAATAGATTAGGTGCGTATCTTTGTCACTTTCTGTTTTCACCTTTGAAAATCACCCCTTCTGACTCAAGTACAAAGTGAAGAACAAATTATACATGTTTATTAATGCAATTCTTTTTTTTAATTTTTCTTTTAAATGTTTATTTATTTTTGAGAGAGAGAGAGAGAGACAGAGACAGAGCATGAGTGGGTTAGAGGCAGAGAGAGAGAGGGAGACACAGAATCCAAAGCAGGCTCCGGGCTCTGAGCTGTCAGCACAGAGCCCGACACAGGGCTCGAACTCACGAGCCATGAGATCATGACCTGAGCCGAACTCGGACGCTCAACTGACTGAGCCACCCAGGTGCCCCAATAATGCAATTCTTAATAAATTACTACTGCCCGGGTTACAAGGCTTGCCAAATTTAGCTTTTTTTGTCTCCCGCCACAAATGGGTTATTTTTGTGTTAAGCCAGCTATTTTGATTGAGAAAAATAAGTCTCATTTGTAGGACTGGACATATTATTGGTACAACAACCTCAGGAAAGGAGTCATCTGTTCGATGCTATGGTAGGGAATGAAAACTGTCTCCACAATCTTATTCCTAGTCTAAGTCATAGTGACTTGACTGTTAATTTGGTTAGAACGTGGTTGGCTGAAGCCTTAGCATAGTGCTGTACTGTGAAAGCTGTTATATTTGATAGGTTTCCATGTGTTTTAGAGTACTTGGAGTGACATGAAGTGATTTTAAAAAGAAAAAGATGTACCATACACTTCGGCACTTCGGTGTAGAATCATCATGACATCAAAATGGACTATTGTTCCTCAGTTGGGCTTATTTCCTTCTTAGATATGGTGGAGGTCTTTGACACACAGTAAATGTACAACCAAGAGGAGAGTAAGAGGCAGATGTCATCTTTATGGAGTTTTTTTGTTTTTGTTTTTGTTTTTGTTTTGAGGAAGGATACTGCACACGAGAAACAATTCAGAAAAGAAAGTGAACACATAACGTATATTATGGTTCACATTATATCAGAACTACATATACAATGAGGTAGTCTCTTACAAATTGTGTGACAGCTTGTTGACAGACAGGCAGGTTGAGAGAGTTAAAAGCCTCTAATAGGTCACATATAAGAGGGATTCTGAGCATTCTGTTCAAACAAGAATTCGGAAAGTGGATAGTTATTGAATATGATTGCTGTGAATCGTAGGTCAATATAAAGATACCAATATATAGGATAACTAACACTAGGTATATTTGATGGTGTGTTATCTTTCATTTCCAAAGGTAGTTGTACTATTTCCCTAGATTGACCTAAAAATCTCTTGTAAACTCTATAGTATGAGTAAATAGCATTTACTCAATATTCACATCTACGTAAGGAAAGCATGTTGTTATTACCAAAAAAAAATTACCGTTGTATTTAAGTATTGGGTTATTATGAAATGTAATTAAACCCATATTAAATTTAACATGAATTACATTTTAAACTAAACCAGATTTCATATTAATGTTAGTTTAGGATTTCTGATTTTGAAATTATATGCTGTTACCTATTTGCAAAGACACTAAAGCTTATCGTTTTAAAATAAAATTTCTTTCTACAGATGTATGAAGAATGTAAATTCAGGCATGTATCATGTTTAAAATTAAGAATTCATTTAAGATGATATATTCTTCACATATGACTGATTTTTCATGGTTTTGACATTGGTTACCTTAAATCCTATGCTGAAGAACTCTAAATACAACATTCCTTGTTGATGGTTTTACTCTGGGGTATCACAAAAGCTATGGAGACATTAATGGTTGTTGCAGTTATGGAGGGGGACTAATGTCACTTATTGGGCGGGAGGTAGGACGCTAGACATCCTACACTTCACAGGATAGTCCCAACAATGAAGAATTATCCTGAACACTGCATGGTCTTTAAATGTTCCTCCAGGTAGATATATAAGGAGTTGAAAATCCTGGTGATAATGATCAGAGTCCAGAGCCTATCTCAGCCTACATATTGAAACAAAGCAAATCTACATAGTTTTAATACGCACAAAATTTCCTAAGAATGTAAAACGCATATACAACAAGAATAATCAAATAAAATTTCAAATGCTCATAATTTCGTTTGGAATTTTACCAAGATTTAGCTCACCATATTGGAAAATCTTGTCAGTCATCAACAACGATCCCTCGTGGTATATGAGTCACTGACTAAATACCCTGCATTTTGTAGCTCTGTGTTCATGACGATTTTTAAAGGGGCAAGTGTCTAATTATCTGCTATATTACCTAGTATAGTTGTTTCCAAGTGTTTAAAAACCACCCCCCCCCAATCACATACATATAAATTCCATTGTTTACTGACTTCCTTTCATGTATTCTTTATATTGTAGTGAAGGCGTTGAGTTGATGTTTAAAAGTTATCTTCTGTTATCTGTGAATTTTAGTTCAGGATAGTAATAGGGTCATTAAAAACATGTTTATTGGGGCGCCTGGGTGGCTCAGTCGGTTAAGCGCCGACTTTGGCTCAGGTCATGATCTCGCGGTCTGTGAGTTTGAGCCCCGCATCGGGCTCTGTGCTGACAGCTCAGAGCCTGGAGCCTGTTTCAGATTCTGTGTCTCCCTCTCTCTGACCCTCTCCCGTTCATGCTCTGTCTCTCTCTGTCTCAAAAATAAATAAACATTAAAAAAAATAAAAAAAAACATGTTTATTACAAAATGGGATATACTGGTCCTGATAATTTTGATAACAGCTGTCCTAGGAGCATTTTATTTCATGTAGATTTATGCCTCCCAGCAGGACAATTGTTCAACAAGAGTTTACTTTTTGTAAGAGGGCAAATGTACCTCCAACAAGAGTTTACTTTTTGTAGGAGGGCAAACATGGAAAAAAAGTGGGGTGTTGAAAAAAAGTGGGGGGTTGATGCACATTTACTTGCTGTGTGATTTGGGGTGATCAATAAATTTCTCTGGGCCTGAATTTTCTTTCTATTAAAGTACTGGAATTGATGAACTCTTAAGTCCCTAAGACAACACATTATTATAGGTAGGAATTTATTTTCAGGGTGTAGAATCCATACCTAGAATCTGCATATTTCATTTACAACATTCACTGGTCTCTTTTCATGCTACATTTGAACCTATTAAATAATATGAAATTAACTTTTCTCTACGTAAAATTTTCACTAAGTAGTAAACCACTTAAATTTTATTTTGAGGAATAGATTAGCAACATGATAAATTCTACAATGACTGCAAGTTCTTCCTTGGCAAAACTACCATGTTTTTATTATACATGGAAACATACAGTTACAAATATATATATATAAATATATGTATATACATATATGTATATGATAGTAGGTGCAAAGGTGTGTGTGTATACACATATATAGATTTATCTCTGATATTTTGAAGGCTATATGCAGCTGTGTATATTAATGGATGATTTCCCTAAAGCCCAGACAAGATTTCCTGAGTGAAATGTATACATGGTAATATATGAGAAAATTAGTTGTCCCCAGGTCATATAAAGAGTTGGTTGGAAAAGGGTACATTTATCTTTATTTTTTTGGCAGGCCAGCATTCTTTCCTTCAATTCCCATTTCCTCCCTCCCTCAGCCACATGCACCTTGCCACCTTTTTTCTTTAAATTATCAAGAAGAGGCCACAAGATGAGGAATACTTCACTGCAGGTGGTGATATGAAACTGACAAGTAGTTTATAAACTAGCCCTACCCTATTGCTTGGAGAAGCTTTATAACTGATTGTTTTAATACCAAAGTGACACCAAAGGGGGTCAAGTAAATAAATATGCAAGCCTCACCAGTTCAAAATAATAAAATTCCAATGTGTGCAAGCCTGCTTGTTGAACATATGTTTGAGGCACGGCTAAGCCATCTGGCTCAGTGTCAAGCATTTACACCAACTGCAGTCTTACAGTACCTGACAGCAGAAAAGCTTTATTCCCCTGGTGTTTGGGCACAAATGGAGAAATATTATTGAAATGATTATCTGCATCAAGACTCAGATTTGCTTTGACATTTAGCTGGCTCTGTTTAATCCAAAGGGTTGTCTGAATGAATAAAGAGAAGGGTTCCTCCAGAAGATGCTGTGAGCAGCCAGGGAAAGCCAAATGATTAATGAGACTGAAAGGCAGGGTGGACCTGCCCACCTCCACCCAGACCTTAGTGCCAAGAACTGAATATGAAATTAGTCTAAAGCTTTCCGTGGCTTGTCAGGAAGATTCTTCCACCCCTCACATGGTGCTCTCGTTTTGGACCTCTGGAAACAAAAGGAACTGATACCTTACCCAATATGGAAGAAATCGGCTGGGAGAGAGCTTCATGTTATAATCAGAACATTTCACATTCAAACACTTTTTGCTTTTAACAGCTCTACCAGAGGCATTTAGATATTATGTTAGGAAGACAGTCTCTCTTAGGAATCAGAAAGCTACGGCTTGTCGACTTGTTTCTGTTTTGGCAGCTGGTTTCTACATGCTATGGTCCTTATATCAAGATAATTTCATTTGGCTTAGAATGCCGTGTTCCACTAGTTATTCTGTGCTGTCATTCATTTTAAAATGCTATAGTAAGCTGAGCTGCTTGAAAAAAGATACAGTGCTATTTTCAGCATTCACCTCTGCTGATAAAATTCAGAGGTGTAGCCAAAAAGAGACACCTTTATCAGAATAATGGGAAATCAGTGAGAAAAGATAACGATAATAATAATAATAATAATAATAATAATAAAATAATTTGGAAACCTTTCTCAAATGGTTCAAGGTTCACATCTGCTTTACCTGACTTTGGGGGGTATACTGTACCTTTTGGAATGAGAGTTTTGGGTAGTGATTGTTGATTTAGAGTTGAAATTTCTTCGGTAATTTGGATTTAATAAGAACGTTAGACATGATTTTCTCTTCACTCTTACTTTTAATTAACTTTTTATAAAGATATGAATGAATCCTAATGAACACCATTGGCAGGCTAATTGATTTGTTTCAGAGCACAGTGAGTGATCAGTATGCTGGTAGGATTGTGATATACTATTCAAGGATGTCAAACAGCTTTTGGGTTAATTTTCTGGCAGAGGTTAGTTGGGGAAACTGCTTAAAATATGTACTGTTTTTGATTTTCAAACAAGTGCCTGTTTTTTAAAGAATTCAGTGAATTAAAAGATATCTACTGCTTTGAATTTATAGTGTCTTTAAATTATCACCTTGCCACTGGGGAGTTGTTTTGTGTATTCTGCATATTAACAGAATACTTTTACATGTGTTATGCACATGAGAATATTAAAGACAATTTTCAGAAGGTGAAGCATTGTTTTGGCAAGAAGAAAGACAAGAGTGTGCTTCTCTGTATAAAAATTTATTTTTAAAAGTTGCCACAAAACCAAGAGTGGGTCAAAACGAATCCTGAAAGCACCCGTTTAAAGAAAAATGAAGCACAACTCCAAGAGGTTACTGTTTTGCTAGGGATCTCACTTTAAAGGTTTTGCTTAAATAAATCCCAGTGAAATGACATTCTTTTATAGTGTTAAGAACAATGAGCGGGTGAGAAAATATATTATGACATAGTTAAACACAGGGCTATAATTTCTAAACTGCATAAATTACATGTTTTCCCCTATTATGATACAGACAGCCAAACTGAACATTTTTGAAAGAAAATGACCAACGTATGATTAATTGCAAGCTCACAGATTTTGTAGCTTCAAGAGTAAATCAACTGCTAAGAAGTGCTAACTTGCTAAAATATAAACTAATTTTAGTCTCTAGATATTAAAATATAATCCACCTTCTTCCTCCATTGGGAGAGCTAATTAGAAATTGTGACTGGCAGAAGGAGGAGAACCCAGAGAACACCAGGATTAAGTTCATGTGCTTAAAACCTGAGCCCGGAAAAAGTGGCCAGATTTTTTTATTCTTTACATTTCACATATTTGAGTTTCCTGAAGCCAGCTTATGGTAATGGCTGCTACCCAAATGTGGAAGTAACAGAAAAGAGGGTTTGTGAAAAGAACGCGTTTAGTTAACATAGAATGCTACAAATATAATGCAGAAACACAGAAAAATGGTTCACAGATTCCATTTCTACCCCCCCCCCCTCTTTTTTTCTCAAAAGATCTGACTGTCCATATATAACACATCTAATAGCTAAGGTTTTGCAAAGGCCATCAGATAAGTGGTGTTTGTGTTCCGAATCTTTACATCCTAGGAAACCTTACAAACTGTGAGTTAGTCTTGATTTCAAGTTGGTTTTACCTGGACTCTGCTGACTCTTCCATTGAAGACGAAGGCAAAAAAAAAAAAAAAAAAAAAAATGATGGCGTTGGGTATGCATAATAAATAAATAGACTGGCTGTCCTGCTCACATGCCCAGAACACCTGCTGACAATTTCAAATTCACTATTTTGCATGGTTAGGGTCTTATTTCACAGAATTTTAATTTTGCTATATTTTTTTAAAGTATAGACATACAGTTAAACCTTTTCATAATATGTCTGTGAGACTTTTAAATTAAATAAATGATGGATATAGCAGAAATCCAAGAAGATTCCCTACCACATATTATGATTTGGTGTGAATAAGTGAGTGAATTAAAATTACATAATTTTAAGGAGTTACTCTCTTATAATAATAACCCTTTTTAAAAATTTACTACTGAAGAAATAGATCCAGGAAAGCATTTTCATACTGGAAATCGAAGACTACCAAATGTGGAGCTATTACTCTGTGAGCATTTAAAAATATTAAATTATGATAAAAATTCCCCAGTGTATATTTTTATGTACATTTGGGGTAGATGTACTTATCTCACATTGAGATTAGTTGCAATATAGTTTTAAAAGAATAGCATGGCTTTCCCTGGGGAGTTTTAATTAAATTCAGTATGAATGACAAGACAATGTATCTCCCAAGTTTAGTTATAACAAAACCTACAAACATTCCTTTTCCTGCCCTTAAATAGTAATGATTTTAACCAGCCAGCATTCCAAACCCCAAGGTAATGTTCGTAATGAAAATAGTAGTAATTGTGAAAGGCATTATTAATAGTGAGTAAGAACTAAACCACCAGGGTTGTGATCCTAGCTCTATGACATCTCAGCTGTGAAATGCTGGAAAAATTATTTGGAATATCAACTTTGGTTTTCACATCTACAAAATAAGAATACCAGTAATAGTTACCTCTCAGCATTGTTACGAGGATTAAAGATATTAATGGATGTAAAATGATTGGATTAGTGTCTGGCATACAGTAAGTGCTTAATAAATATTAAAGCATGCACACCTGCCAAACGTTACCAGTGTATAATACATGAGCCTATGGAAACAATTGTTCCCCCGTTTCCAATAAAGTTCTTTGTCTTAGAGTCTCCAACATGAGTTAATATAGAATCAAGAAATGCTGGTAAGGTAAAAATGAGGGCCAAGACAGGTCCGAGAACTTTCATTCCTACAGAATCACACCCCCATCCGCTGATAAGAGCCTAGAGAGTTAACAAATTTGGTCATGTAGAAAACAGATTATATCACTCCTGTCTTTTAGCTCATATCTTTTTCATTTACTGCAGTGTTTCAGTCAGAGGCTTATGATTCAGCACAAAGAATGGTGCTATTTTTAAAGCACCCAATATAAATTCATCAGTTGTGTAAAGGCGAACAATGATAATTTAGGCATTTGTCTCTAGAAAGGATTACCATTTTGAATGTCTACTTTGTGCCAAACACATTTATTTGGTTGTTGCTAACTATCACCACAATCCAAAATTTTTTTTTTTAATTTTTTTTTTCAATGTTTATTTATTTTTGGGACAGAGAGAGACAGAGCATGAACGGGGGAGGGGCAGAGAGAGAGGGAGACACAGAATCGGAAACAGGCTCCAGGCTCTGAGCCATCAGCCCAGAGCCCGACGCGTTG
Source organism: Leopardus geoffroyi (assembly GCF_018350155.1). NCBI lineage: Eukaryota > Metazoa > Chordata > Mammalia > Carnivora > Felidae > Leopardus > Leopardus geoffroyi. The sequence goes on from NC_059328.1 coordinate 146,884,241, forward strand.
CTGGAACTTAGGGACTGCGAGATCGTGACCTGGCTGAAGTCGGACGCTCAACCGACTGCGCCACCCAGGCGCCCCCAATCCAAAATATTTTTACTTCTATTATTCCCATTTCAAACATGTCTAAACATGTTCAGAGAGATTATTTACTGTATTCTAGGTCATATACTTAATAGCTAGGATTCAAATGCAGATTTATTTAAATTCAGAGCCAATGGGTGTACCTGGGTGGCTTAGTAGGTTGAGCATCAGACCTCAGCTGAGATCATGATTTCATGTCCTTCGTGGGTTTGAGCTCCGCATCGGGCTCTGGGCTGACCGCTCAGAGCCTGGAGCCTGTTTCAGATTCTGTGTCTCCCTCTCTCTGCCCCTCCCCTGCTCACGCTGTCTCTCTGTCTCTCAAAAAATAAAACATTAAAAAAAAAAAATTCTGAGCCAATGTTATTTGCACTACATTATTGTACCACAGGACGTGAGAAAACGAGACTTGAAATCTGACTATGCTCCTAAAAAAATAAAGAACTTCTCTTCTTTGATTTTGCAACCTGCAAAATGTGTGGAAAATGAATACTTTGAACTCTGGATTGACAGTCATTTACCCACATCAAGAACATAAAATACTGAGGGAAAGAAAGTAGCTGTAATATTCTCTCATTTTTCTGTGGTCCTGTTTTCTCATATTGGCTTCTCTGATTTCGTTGCCTCAGTGGCACAGTTCCTTTGCAGACTGTTTAAACCCATCCAGGAGCAGATGTTCCTTCTGTAACTTCTGGACCTTTGTGACCAAATAAAAATATCTTACATAGGTGATGCTAAGGTCCCAGAAATAACGGAAACTAAAACTGGACAGAAGCAATATTCGGAGAGGTGATGCTAAGAATTTTCCCAAACAAAGTATGCCAACCCACAGACTCAAGAAATTCTCCAAGCCTGAGTAGGTCAAATATAAGGAAAAACACACCTAAACACATAGGGTCGGGTAGCTGAAAACCAAAGGAAAAAAATGGAAAGTAATCAGAGAAGAATATTACCTTCAACAGAGCCACAATGAAACAGACAGCAAACTTGTCAACATAAATGATGGAAGCAAAAGACAATAGAATGATATCATAAAGTGCTAAAAGAACATTGCAATCTGGGAAGGAAAAAAAAAATATATATATATATATGTGTGTGTGTGTATATATATATATATGTGTGTATATATATATATATATATGTGTGTGTATATATATATATATATATATATATATATATATATATATATATCACATTGCCCAAAGAAATGGAGAGCAATGAAAAGGGTAAGTAGGTGGGTAAATATAAATGAATATTGACTGGACATACTACAATAACCATGTACAAACATCAAAATGTAAAAACATTAACAGTGTACAAACCAATAGTATGTCTGAGAATTTAAAATACATGTAGAATTAAAATGCATGACATTTACTTTAAAAAGTAAATGGGGGGCGCCTGGGTGGCGCAGTCGGTTAAGCGTCCGACTTCAGCCAGGTCACGATCTCGCGGTCCGTGAGTTCGAGCCCCGCGTCGGGCTCTGGGCTGATGGCTCGGAGCCTGGAGCCTGTTTCCGATTCTGTGTCTCCCGCTCTCTCTGCCCCTCCCCCATTCATGCTCTGTCTCTCTCTGTCCCAAAAATAAATAAAAAACATTGAAAAAAAAAATTTTAAAAAGTAAATGGGATTAAAATATTCTAAAATTTTAATATTATTTGGAAAAATTATTAATTTTTATAAGATTTAAATCAAAGATGTATGTTATAATCTAGGATAACCCCAACAATGTTAAATATTTCATTTCATTTCATTTTTAAATAAAAAAAATTGAGTTTTATCTATTTAAGTCATCTTTACACCCAACATGGGACTCAAACTCATGACCCCAAGATGAAGAGTAGCATGCTCTACTGACCAAGCCACCCAGGCACCCCAATGTTAAAAATTTTAAATTATTAAGTTACACAGGGGAAACACAATAATAAAACAGTTTTATTAATACAAAATTAGGCAAGAAAAAGAAGCATAAAACAGGTGGTTGAATGGAAATACATATATAGATATATAAATATATAGGTAGTTTAGATATATAGACAGTAAATATAAACTTCAAAGTATCATATGTACTTTGAATGGAAACAGACTCACCATTTAAAAGAGTAAAATTGTCTGATGGGATACTATGTAGTAGGAAAAGAAAAGCAGAAACAAGGAAAAGAAAAATTCTAGACAACAGCAAAAAATAAACCAAAAAACCAAGAAAGAGCAACCTGTCTCAATAAAGCAAAGAGCTGTGCTGTGTGTAAGCAGAAGTAATAACAAGAGTGGGAAGAAGGAATCCCACTCAGAGTGGGGAAACTTAATGAAAAAGGGGTATTACTATGCAGGGAGGAGAAAGAAATTAATTTAATTAAGAAAGAAATGAATTAAAACAGCATAGTAGTCTGTGGAAAGTCCTATAAGATTTATTAATGCCAGAATAACTCATTCACTTTTTTTTTTAAATTTTTTTTTTTAACATTTATTTATTTTTGAGACAGAGAGAGACAGAGCATGAACGGGGGAGGGTCAGAGAAAGAGGGAGACACAGAATCGGAAACAGGCTCCAGGCTCTGAGCTGTCAGCACAGAGCCCGACGCGGGGCTCGAACTCACGGACTGGAGATCATGACCTAAGCTGAAGTCGGATGCTTAACCGACTGAGCCACCCAGGCGCCCCTAACTCATTCACTTTTAAGCCTATTTTTGTTTTCAGCAGTGTTATTATGGAAGTTCATAATAATAACTGAAATTTATTAAGAAAATATTAAATTAGGGGTGCCTGGGTGGCTCAGTCAGTTAAGTGTCCGACTCTTGATTTTGGCTCATGTGATCTCATGGTTCCTGAGATCAAGCCCTGTGTTGGGCTCCGCACTGACAGCATGGAGCTGGCTTGCGATTCTCTCTCTCTCTCTCTCTCTCTCTCTCTCTCTCTCCATCCCCAAGTTTGCATGCTCACTCTCTCTCTCTCTGTCTCAAAATACATAAACATTAGAAAAGATTAAATTATGTTTAGTCCACCCTATTTTCAGAGATTAGAAAATGTGTGATAGATCTTGGACTTTTTTTTTTTTTCATCCAAACTGTTAAAATATATATTTTTTAAATTTTTTATGTTTATTTACTTTTGAGAGAGAGAGAGAGAGCATGAGCAGGGGAGGGGCAGAGAGAGAGAGAGGGAGACACAGAATCCGAAGCAGGTTCTAGGCTCTGAGCTGGCAGCACACAGCCTAATGCGGGACTGTAACCCATGAACCTTGAGAACATGACCTGAGCCGAAGTCGCATGGTTAACCGACTGAGACACCCAGGTGCCCCTCAAATAGTTAAAATAAAGAAGCGATGCTGTGAAAGGTGATAGCTTTATATTAGCTAGAAATTCGGGATGCTCTTCCATGGTAGTGTAATGATACCTTCCTTCTCAAACATTGGATGACTAGAATATATAAACTTCAAGGTGAGGGGAACTGAGTGGGGGCATGAGAAACATTTAAAATCCACTGAAAAGGGACACTAGGTGGCTCAGTCAAGCCTACGACTTCAGCTCAGGTCATGACCTTGTGGTCCGTGGGTTCAAGCCCCGTGTGGGGCTCTGTGCTGGCACCTCAGAGCCTGGAACCTGCTTCGGATTCTGTGTCTCCCTCCCTCTCTCTGCCCCTCCCCCACTTGTGCTCTGTCTCTCAAAAAATAAATAAATGTAAAAAGAAAAAAAAAATTAAAATAAAATCCACTGATTAAAAAAAAGGTGTGGGGATTAAGTTAAAATACATAACAGATTTATGAAAGATTTGAAAGGCATAGGAATTACCTGGGATGTCTGTTAAAATACAGATTCTTATTCAGCAGGTCTGTGGTGGACCTGAGATGTTGGGTTTCTAACAAGTTGTCAAGGGATGTCAATGCTCTAGTCCATGGACCACGCTTGCGGTAGCTAGAGCCTGGAGAACATAGAACAGAAAGTCTTGAGGATGATCATCAAAGGCAATAATGAAAATACTTCATTCGCCATATGACCTTTGCTTCCATGGCTCTAAACTCTACGCAGTCAAAAGGTATTCAATAGGTTCCCCTGCCCACACCAAAAAATAAACAAATAAGAAAACACCCCAGAAAACAACAACAACAAAAGCCATTCAGGAGATTTTAGGAAACTTATAAAAATGTAACAAATATGTACCAAATTATTTTCACCAAACTAATGTCTCAAAGGATTTGCAATTGTTTATTTATTTCCACAAATAGTGAAAGTGATCACAGCCCGTCAATGCATATCCTCTTTGCATCTCAGGGCTATCAATTTCAACTTAGGGAAACAAAAGCTTCCTTAGAAAAACACATACAGGGGAGCTGCAGTCATTTTTGATTATGACTTCTAAAATATACTTCCCATCAAATTTCATATAAAATTAAAATCCAGGGATAAAGCTGCCAATCAAAACATTGGCAAATGAGAAATGCACACAGTAAACATTTGGGAAAATAACATAGCAGTTTTCTCCTTTTATTAAATTTTCACTGAACAAATGGAAAGTGCTTTAGTGTCAGGGAAGCTGCAAGAATAAAAGGCAATGAGGTTGGAAGCAGTGTGTTATAAAGATTAAGAGAACTACATTCAATTATCTTACCCACATATTCCCCTCACCCTGTAAAACTCCTATCCTCTGAAAAGTATTTAATCAGTAGTCTTGAATCTGAGTATTTCTGAAAATTCTTAGTGTTCCCCTATGTGGGTAACTTTTGGAATCTGCGGTGAGTATGAAGAAATAAAGAACATTAAAATATAAGATAGTTTTTCTAGAAAATTATTACTAGCAAGAGAAATAAAGTATAATTAAATGTCTTAAGAAGAACATGATATTTATCAAAAACCTTATTTGTCTGGGGTTTAAACAGGTATTGTTTAGAACCAACGATCACCTTTCTATTTAATCCCACGGCAGAGGAACAAGAGGAAACTACATGGAGAACATTAAAGGGAAGAAATATGAGAACCTGGAAAAAATACACCTGCATTCGCTTCAACAGAATTGGGAAATCTGATTGGAAGATGAAAAATAGTAGCAGCATCTTCAAATGATTTTCTCGAGGACTTTACATAAAGGGAAAGATAAAAGAAATAACTTAAAACAATGGGGGGATAGAGAGGTCGATTAAAATCCTGAAGGAAGACAAACTCTTACACGATAAAGTTTACATTATAAAAGGAAGGAAAGGAGAAAAGTTGTTCTAGTTCAGTATTGAGGCACAAATGGAAAAAATACTTTTTAATCCATAACTTTGAAAACATAATATTTATAACAAGATGACTTAAGAATATATTTTAAATTGTGGGGCGCCTCAGTGGCTCCGTCAATTAAGCATCTGACTCTTAGCTTCAGCTCAGATCATGATCTAGCTGTTTGTGAGTTCCAGCCCCGCATCGGGCTCTGTGTTGATGGTAGGGAGCCTGGTTGGGATTCTCTCTCTCTCCTTCTCTCTCTCTCTCTCTCTCTCTCTCTCTGTGCCCCTCCTTTGTGTGCTCTCTCTCTCTCTCAAAATAAATAAATAAACTTAAAAAATAAAAATAAATTTTACACTGTGATGAGTTTTTGCATACCTCAGCTGATTAAAATATGAATCAAAATTCACCAGCATCATTCTCCACAATTACTTGTTGAATGTAACTATAACAGACCACTTTTCTAGACCCTGGGAGCCCAAAATGTACAAAATATGGTCACGCTAAGTAAGTACCATTACAGGGGGCTAAGAATACATCATCTGACTTATTCATGAATTTATTCCTTTATTCAGTTTGTATTAATTCAGTGAGTATCATTTTGGCACAAGAGGCCATTGGGGAGAAAAGGATGAATAAAATAGATTTGTCTTCAAGGAACTTATACTTCAATAGAGGAAATAAATCATGTGCATAAATAGGCCCAATATATAAGACATCAAAGAATGAGTTACACCTCTATTAGCTGCAGAACCAAATACAGGTATTGGCACAGTATAGGCCCTTAAAAAATTGTTGTTGAAAGACTGTTTCAAAGGTTCTTAAAGAGACAGACAGATAATGTGTCGTATTAAGTCAGAGCTAGGATTATTACTTCTGGATGATAGGAATAAGGAATGTTTTCTGAAAGTGACTTGAGAAATGAGTAGGCCCAAATAATCCATGCTTCCCAGGCTGATGATACAAATGCCTCTCTCCTGCCTGCTTCTCATGGATGTGATTCATATACACTGGATATGATCATCTGGAATTCCTCACTATCCTCCAGTGTTTCCTATGGGAATATCAAGGAACAGCGCCTCAGACATTACAGGTTGAAATGGTGAGCGTTGCTGACAAGGTGGCTTGATAATTAGAGGCCACCCCTTAGGGTCAGGGCATGGATTGAGAGGTAAGAAAAACTTGTGCAAGGCTGATCGCTGTAGGCTGCCATGTAAGGAGGCTTCCCGCAAAGCTCCATGGAACCTGGCAAGGCCCACTACTTAAGACAATCAATCTTGGTCAACTCCGTGGCTTGGATCCCAGCCCCAACCATGAATATTAATGTGGTGAATTCTTCCTCTGGCTTGCTTCATTCAGCAGGAACAGTAAACCTTGAACCATAGCCACCTGATCACGACAAAAGAGGAGCTTGTGTTATTCCAAACAAAAACATGAACTTTGCAAGATAAGGCCTAAGTCAGTTCTACCATGTCATATCTGTGATCATGCTCTCCGATCAAACCATTAGTGGAAGTGGTTCCTCCTTAACCATGGAGCTTAAAAGCCCCACAAAAATTCACTTTCCCCTGAAATCTGACATTTCCCCAGACTGCATTTATCTGTGTTGAATGGGAAATGGGGCCCACCTATCAGTGACCGACCCTGTCTCCAACTTTTCTCTAATGGATGGTGCTCCATTAGTTTTGGTTCCAGCTGGTATGGTGTGACGCGAGTTGCTTGGACTTTTGTTCTCTTTTTTGCAGAAGAATTCAAACCGGACTTCTTTGCTAGACTCTAAACGTTGTGGGGCCAACATATGTTTCTTTTCATTTGTTTTTGAAAATGGGTTTAAGTCCAAATTCTTTGCTAGTATTCCATCTACATACGAGCAGACTTCTTTATTTAATTTTTTTTAATGTTTATTTATTTTCAAAAGAGAGGGAGACATAGTGTGGGGAGGGGAGGGGCAGAGACACGGGGGAGGGGGGCGGACGCAGAATCCGAAGCAGGCTCCAGATTCTGAGCTGTCAGCACAGATCTCAATGCAGGGCTCAAACTCACAAACTGTGAAATCGTGACCTGAACCGAAGTTGGACGCTTTACTGACTGAGCCACCCAGGAACCCCCCCAGCCTTTATATGCAAAGTATCATGTGATATGGAGACATATTTCAGCAATATAGTGGATTCAGCTCCAGACCAATGCAATAAAACAAATATCACAATAAAGTGAGTCAAATGAAGTTTTTGGCTTCCCACTGCATATAAAAGTTATATTTACACTATACTGTAGTCTATTAAGTATGCAAATAGCATTGTGTTTAAAAGCAGTAAATATTTTAATTAAAAAACACTTTGTTGCTCAAAATGGTAACCATTATTTCAGAAGTCATAATCACTGATCACAGATCACAATAACAAATATAATAATAACAAAAAAGTTTGAAATATTGAGAGAATTACCAAAATGTGACACGGAGACACGAAGTGAGCAAAGCTGTTGGAAGAATGGCAACAATAGATTTGCTCAACACAGGGTTGCCACAAACCTTCAGTTTGTAAAAAATGCAAGTCTGCCAAGTTCAGTAATGCAACATACAATAAAATGAGGTGTACGTGTATAGCATATGGTAGAGATATACTAATTCATTGACTTTGTGTATTTATTTAATCCTTACAACTATTGTATGAAAGAAGTATAATCTTGCGTATTCTCTAGAGAAGGAAACTAAAATTCAAGAAGGATAGGTCATTTCTGAAAGACATACAACTAGAAAACGACCAAGTTGAAGTTCAAGTTCTTACGTCTCTGATTCCAAAGTCTATGCTAAACTAAACAATCTCCATTTAGTTAGAGTGGACATAAAGGAATCATGCTTCCAGAGGATTGTAAAAGTTAGGAACATGGATGTTGGTGTGCTGAAAGTGAAAATTAAGGGTCAGGATAGTGTATTTCTCGGGTCTGGGTTACCATAATTCCATATAACACACCGGTCCAAAACCCAGTGGCTTAAAAAAGTAAGCAGCCATTTTTCACTCATTTGTTTGCCTGTTGGCTTGAGCTCAGCTGATCTTGGCTGGGTTCAACTGAGCCTGACGGAAAGATTTGGATTGAGTTCAAGCCTGTTCACAAAACCCTCATCTCGGGCACCTGGATGACTCAATCGGTTAAGCCTCCAATTTCCGCTCAGGTCGTGCTTTTGAGGTCTGTGAGTCTGAGCCCCGTGTCGGGCTCTGTGCTGACAGCTAGGAGCCTGGAGCCTGCTTCAGATTCTGTCTTCCTTTCTCTCTCTCTCTGCCTCTCCCGCACTCATGCTCTGTCTGTCTCTCTCTCTCTCTCTCAAAAATAAATAAATATTTTTTTAAAAGCCCACAACAAAACCCTCATCTTTTGGGGAACAGCAGTTACCAAAGTACATTCTTCTCATGGCAAAAGGTGGAGAGAAGATAGGAAGCCGAACTGTACGAGCACACTTTTAGCTTCTGTTCTGGTCATGCCAGCCAACATCTTGTTGGCCAAAACAAACCCTATGGCAAAGTCCAAAGTCAAGGCTATAGAGACTTATACTCCCTGCAAGGAGGTGAGGTGGTAGAGGGAAAGTGAATATTCGCTGAACAATAACCTGTCCCATTCATAAATATTCATGTCCCTCCCATGTGCAAAATACATTCAGCTCCATTTAGGATACCCTAAAGTCTCATCTAATCATGACATCAGGCTTGAAGTCTAGGATATTGGCATCTATAGAGGTACAGCTGCGGGTCTTGTTAGTGTGGAGTCCTCTATACTTCGAAGACAAGTTGTCTGCCCCCAATCAACACATGCAAACTCAAAATAATCCTGGAATAAAGAAGGATAACTGCAGCGAACTTGCATAAAAGGGGAGGAATGGGGCACATGCGGTAGTCAGGTGCCCTCCACATTCTCAAATCTGCTAGTGTTAGGTCACTACGTTCCCTAAGGTTGAGCATATCCCTCTACCAGGTCCCAGCTCCCCTGCCTAGGAATTCCTATCAGTTCCTTGTACTCCACGGCTCTTGAATCGACCCTTCCTTCGCTGTCACCTGCCTTGGCCATTTAGGAGGCTGAAGCCTTGGAAGCATATGCCTTTCTTGGCTGCCGAACAACTTACTGATTCTACTTTCAGCCTGCAGAAAATCGGAAGTACGGATGTGTTTTACCTCTCCAGTTGATTTCATCTCTTTTTGTCCAGTCCATGCGGCTAACACTTTTGCCAGGAGTTACCTCAAAATCCTCATTGGTTTTCTTTATATTTGATTCTATATATTTTGATTCTGGTAAAATTCCGGTTTTAAAAAGCCACACTCACTATGCTTTTGGAAACATGCCTCTTTCTCTAGGCTTAAAAATGGCATTTCAGGGGTGCCTGGCTGAAACAGCTTTTCAGTTATTTCGGTCAGAAGAGCGTGCGACTCTTGACGTCGGGGGGCTGAGTTTGAGCCCCACGTGGGGTGTCGAGATTACTTAAATAAATAAAATTTTAAAAAGGTATTTCAGATGCACACACATCTGTGTGTGTGTGTGTGTGTGTGTGTGTGTGTGTGTGTGAGACAGAGAGAGAGAGAGAGAGAGAGAGAGAGAGAGAATGAATTGGTAGATTTACAAAGCTTAGCTTCAAGCTGTGGGTTAAATCCAGGTTTGCTCCATGCGTCTTTCTTCTCCTTGGGCCAGTGGCTCACAGATAAATTTTATTTATTTAAGTTCTTCTCATGGCAAAATGTATGGACTCCAGAGAGCAAACTCAATCATGCAAGATAATTGAAGTCTCTGATTACCTCACATATTCTCCCATCCCCTTGACCAGAGCAGGTCATATGACCAAGCCCAAGTTAGTTGGGCAGAGAAATACACACTTTCTCTGGAGGTAGGGTGGGAGGCAAAAAAGAGAGAATATTTGCTGAACACTTATAATATAATCTACCATAGGGTGTAATAATAAGTCAAATTCTAAAATGTTCACGTAGGGTGAAATCTCCTATAGGTCAAAACAAATAGTACTGAGGACATAGTGCATAGGCATAAATAGAGAGGAAGTATTATTTGGACACTTGTCTAAAATGATAGGGGGTGGCAAAGCAAATACACTACTTTATAGTTTCCTAAACTAGGGGAAGCAGGGAAGAATAGTTTCCTTCCAAGAGGATTTTAAGAGAGTCGGTATATAGAAGGAATAACCATTACATGCATATTTATGTGCACATATGACTATCGAAACTGGACCTTGAAATTTTCTTTCTTTAAAAAAATTTTTAGATGTTTTATTTATTTTTGAGACAGAGAGAGACAGAGCATGAGTGGGGGGGGGGGTGCGGGCAGAGAGCGAGGGAGACACAGAATCCAAAGCAGGCTCCAGACTCCGAGCTGTCAGCACAGAGCCCGACGCAGGTCTTGAACTCTCGAGCTGGGAGATCATGACCTGAGCAGAAGTCGGATGCTTAACCGACTGAGCCACCCAGGTGCCCCTGGACCTTGAAATTTTCAAAGCTGAAGAATCAGCCATTCAAAAGTCGGTAGCAGTCTCCACCTTTGAATAAGGTATCTTTTTTTCACCTGGGAAAGCCCTGTGGGTGGTCCTTTTACATATGCAGATGTGAGACAAGGGCAAATTTGCAAAGAGGGGAAAACATTAGGTCCCACCATGAAGCAGCTTTAGGGAGATGACTCAGTAAAGCATTGTGAAATCAAATTTGAGATATGGGTTATGAATGGTCACTTCCCCTTCTCCTTTCTTCTTTCCTTCCTTCCTTTCCCCCTTTCTCCCGCCTTCCTTTCCTTCTTCTCTCCTTTCCCTCTTTTCCTTTCTTTGGCTGCTTCTGTTTTCTTCCCTTTCTCCCTCCCCGTTTATTATTTTTGCTTTATATCTCTGCTTTTTTTTTGCCTTTGATTATGAACCATCTCTCTCTCTCTCTCTCTCTCTCTCTCTCTCTCTCTCTCTCACACACACACACACACACACACACACACACAGAGGAGAATAGCATATCAAATCCCATTGTATTTGTCATTCTACTTGACCATTTTTGTCTCACAGCCACTATTGTTTCTATACCCCAGCCATGCTCTTGGCCACAAAATTAGCATAGAAGCATTCCCAGACATAACATTACTGCAACCTAAGTAGTTCATCAGTGTTGCTAGTCCTAGTCATTGTGCTTTCTTTATTTTATCCTCAAGCCTTCAGTAAAATCTTGTTGAAAGATATATATATTGTGTGTGTGTGTGTGTATATATATATATATATATATATATATTTAAATATTTATTTATTTATTCTTCAGAGAGAGAGAGAAAGAGAGAGAGCTAAGGGGGGCGGAGAGAAGAGAGGGAGACAGAGAATCCAAAGCTGGTTCTGAGCTGTCAACACAGAGCCCCACATGGAGCTCAAACTCACGAACCCGTGAGATCATAACCTGAGCCACCCAGGTGCCCCTGTGTATATTTTGTTAATAAAAGTCGTAAAATGCACGTCCAGGTTCAGAAAGAGTAGCTACAGGAGATCTGTATCCTTTTCAAGATTGGAGTGGAGTTATTAAGCCAACTGCATGGAACAGCAATTTGTTCACCACAAAGAGGGAATCTTGGGGGAGGGGCAGGCATCCTCAGCAAGCCAAGCAGTGTGGAAGCATGAGGAGAAAGCCAGAATCCGAATCCATGAGAGATAAGCTTCTCGGGTAGTATTTTCCAAACTATAGGCTACCATTCATTAGAGGAAAGTAAAATCAGTTTCTGGTGACACCACCATTCAAAACACGAACAAGAATAGATAAAGTTAGAATGGACCAGAATAGAATAGAAAATATATCAGGGGATGTTAAGACATGTTAAGGTGAAGTACCATATTATTTTTATTAACTTCCACATGGTTATACTGGGTCATGACTGGTGGTTACGGCCACAGATGTTTGAAAAGCTATCCTCTAGGGAGGCTTAGAAATAGCTCAGAGACACGTTGAGAGAAATGAGAGTTTATGGCAGTTAGGTGTGTGGATGCCTGTATAGCTGGTTCCCTGACCATAAGAATTTTCTCTATTTTGGTTACTAAATTTATCTATTTGGTTACTATTTTGATTATACCTTCCAAACTGTCTGAAACATAGTGTGTTCTAAATAATGTTTGCCTAATAAATAAATAGAAGAGATAAATGTATTTGTTTGGCAGATTGCCTTCCTTCGTGTGGTGATTCAGTCTTCCATTTTGTGACTCTCTTTTTCCCTAGGGTTTCAGCGTCCTCTGTATCTAGCTGATGGCAGGGAAGGAGCCTGAGAAGACATCCTTGCTCTTAGGAGCCTAATCAAAATCCAGTCTTTTGACCATGCTAAAGTGCAAGGGAGCCTGGAAAACATCAGACAGCCATGGGCCGAGAAAAAGAAGAGAATCGATTTGATGAACAAATGGTATAGTTGTATAAAACAGTACATAATAAGGTTCAAGTACATGGTACTGTGGACATTTTCTATTCTGGTGATATTGGGAAATACTACCGTATTTCAGAGATTCATTGAAAAGATTAGCTGAAGAGAGGAATTTTTTTTTAAGATACATAAAAAATATTTAACGTTGATTTTAACTTAAAAATATAAATTAAAATGTGTTTGTCAATCTTCAGTGCAGTGTTCAAGCCTTTTCTTTTTAATACAGGTCTTTGATTAAAAGTCTGTATTGTCTTCCTTACAAAAATCACATCCATAAGCAAACAATTTCCAGGTTGGTTTCTAAAAATTGAAAAAAAACTTTTAAGTCAACCTATATGCAGTATCCTTCTAATTTTTTTAAAATTTCCAAGCTATATTTTTTTCATTCACCTACAAACTGACATCATATATTTTTTTAATGTTTATTTATTTTTGAGAGAGAGAGAGAGAGACAGAATGAGAGTGGGTTGGGGCAGACAGAGAGAGAGGGAGGCACAGAATCTGAAGCAGGCTCCAGGCTCTGAGCTATCAGCACAAAGCCTGACACGGGGCTCGAACTCACAAGCTGTGAGATCATGACCTGAGCCGAAGTCGGACGCTCAACCGGCTGAGCCACCCAGGAGCCCCTGACATCATATTTTTAAAGTAGCTCTGATTAATTCTTTCAAATTATCTATATACTGTTTAAAAAAATATTTTATATATAATATAAATATATTTTATATTTATATATTTATTAATATTTATAATAATTGGTTAAGAGCTTATGTTTATAATATTTATTTTATATTTATATAACAAATAAATAAATATATATATATATTTAAGAGAGAGACAGTGTAAGCAGGGGAGAGGGGCAGAAAGAGAGAGAGAGAGAGAGAATCTTATCTTAAGCAGACTCCACACGGAGTCAACCCCATGTCCCTGAGATCATGACTTGAGTCGAAATCAAAAGTCTGATGCTCAACCTACTGAGCCACTCAGGTGCCCCTGGGTTGTTTCAATAGAAATATCTCTCTGTCTCTCTGTACTTACGTGTCGCTGGTTTACCATATGAAATTACATAATTATAACAGTATGCCCTGGAAATAGATAGGTTTGGGAGCAAATGTAACTAATTCTTAGTAGGCATTCATCTCAACTGTTGGGTTCATCTCATCTGCTGATCTATCAGCCCAAGTGTTCAACATGTTGTAAGTAAAGGTCACAACTTTTCACGGAAGGAATGGAGAACAGTGGTTAATCAGATAAGTTGATTAAGGAGAGGTTGATTGAGGTCATTTTGTTTGTGCCTAAATTGAATATTGCTTACATTATCAACAGTTACTGCCACAATCATTTAAAAAAGTACTCTTACAATATCTGTTGTATATGCAAAACTAAATAAGGGCCAGATATTTAATATTTTTAAAGTTTTTTTGTGTGATTAAAACAAAACTGAATTGTATTGGGGTTGGTCTTTCTGCAGCATGAATTTGTTTAGTGTGTGGATTTCCTTCAACTATTACTAAGTTTATTTTAAAGTATTTTCTTAGTCCTGTTAATAATAACAAGGCGAATAATTATAGTTGGTGATATTTATTTTGTACCTAATCCCTAGGCTACCTATTGCATATGCATTAACTCATACAGTGCTCCAAATATCCTAGAGGAATGTCTATTAGTATCTCCATTTTTCAGAGGGGAAAAGAAGTTTATGATGTTGACTATCTGGTTATGTTCATAGAACCACAGCAAATAGAGGCAAGATTTGAAATCAGATACTCCCAATTCCAAAGCCTGAGCTCTTAACCACTTAGCTATATGTTTTTGTCATAAATGTTAACCCTGTTCCAACTACTCACACATTGACTCAATTATTTAAATGTTTCCACTATCTAAATATAAAACAGGGCTCAAGAAGTTGAAGAAATTCCTCGATAGTTCCATTACTTATCTTTGGTAGGCTTTGATTATCCCTTTGTTGAGCCTTCCTCTATCGCCCATAAATAATATATGCCATTTGCATGTCAAAGACTTATTTGGATCATCCTTAAAAATTCAGCACAGTGTATAACTTTTACACTATACTGTATGATCTAAGAGGTCAGGGATTGTGTCTATTTTAGTTGACAGCTGTATTTCCTTATGCTTGGCAGAGCACTTGGCCCAATAAAGATTGAAGAATAAGTGAATCAGTGAAAGAATGAGTGGCTTTTTTCAGTATGATATAAATATTTCCTAGAAATGGGATAGTCTATCTAAGATGAGAGAAAATTGTTGTGAAACAGCATTGACATTTTTTTGTATCAGTTGATATCCTTTATTTAATCTTCTGAAATTTGTTAGGAAAGATCCAACCATTAAAAGATAAAACCTTCTCAAATATCATAAAACTTATGTTATGATGGAAGATAATATAGCTGAAGGTTTATTCCCACTGAAACCAAAGCTAGTGTTTAATAACCACAAACAGAATGATTATGTCAGAGAATTTTATTAATCATCTAAAGTTTATTCTATGAAACTAGGCTGTTTCAATGCCACTTTTTACTAAGAGCCATCATAATTTAGAATATTAAAGATCGGTAAATGTGTATGATGTATTGAAATCACATATCCTTTTGAAATCTTTTCTTTCTGAAAAAACATTGATTTAAACGGGTAGGCATTTGGGGCTAACATCCCCCAGCCCAATGGCTAACATTGGAACAGCCCATGTTCCAGCAGGCACCAAATAGTCCAAAGCGGGATAATTTTTAAAGCGTTTAATAAAGGAACTATTTAGAAAAGTATGTCTAGGGCTTAGAACAACCACAAGAGTTAATATGGTGCCCGGTATAGTGACTTGTATACTTTACTAGTAAGAACACTGAATACCACTGCAGGCCTGAGGGACAAGGGGGGAAGGGCAGTTATTGAGGGGGTTGTGAGACGAGGGCTGTCTTGAAGGGGACCAGTCAGTCAAAGGACATGGTCACCCTTGGCAACTCTACACTACTCTTCCCTGCCTCTGATTGCACGCTTGTGTTCCTACATGCCCAAGTCAAAGGGGAAGGGTTCTTGTCGGTATTGTCGGTAGAGGGTGGCTCTCTCTTCAGAGAACAGATGGGACCATACTTGAGAGTTGACTGGTAGGCACAAGCAAAAAGATCCAGCGCAGAGCCTAAACAGTTTTTTTCAAGTTAAAAAGTCCTTTGTAAGCAGTTTTAAAACATACGATTTTTAACAGTACTTAGATTTTGTACAATAGTAATATAAGTGAGAAAATAAATGCTGCCAGCCTATTTAAGAAGATATTTAATAAACATATTTTGACAAAGTAGAGTGAAGAATCACTAATTTGATAAGAGAAGTCATACTTTCCCTGCCTAATCCACAAGGTTGATGCAGGATTAAATGAAATGTCTATGAAAATGCTATGCAAATGTAAGTTGCCTTTTTTTCAATGAAGAAAACAACCTTGTAATTATGCTCTTTATTTTTCATTCTTTCATTGACATTTCCAAGAATGCACAATACTGTCTTTCTAATGATCCAGTTAAAATGCAATCAAATAATTATGATATGATGTGATAAATGAGGGAGATTAATTCTGTATCCAGATGGGGGTTGGGTAAGGCTTCAGAGAGGAGATGACATAGGAATTGGACCTCGAAGAGTGAGTAAGAATCCAGCAGATGTGACCAGGAAGTGGATTTGAGCAGGGAAGGAACACAAGTAAAGGCAAAGAAGTGTGTCAATCCTTGGCCTATTTGGAGAAGTAGGAGACCAGGGTTTCTAACTTATAGGATGTACAGAATGTATGAAGTAACAAGGGAAGAATCTGAAAAAGAAGACATGCCAAATTTCACAAGACTTTTTTTGGTCCATGGTAAGGATTTTGTTTGTTTGTTTGTTTGTTTGTTTGTTTTTATGTAGAGCAGTAGTTTGAAACCCAGGCACTCCATTTTAGAATTTCCTGGGGAGCTTTGAAGAAATACTAATGCCTGGGACCAATTTAACCAGAATCTTTCGCAATGAGGACCAGGCATGGTTTTACTGTTTTGTTTGTTTGTTTGTTTGTTTTGTTTTGTTTTGTTTTTTCATAATCCCTTGGTGGTTTTAAAATGCAGTGATGAGAACCTATAGAGTAGAAAGAAGGAATAAGACACATCCATATCTTCAGTCACACTTTTTTTCTTGAGCAATAAGTCTACACACAGCTGCCTCCTGCACACGTTCCCTGCCTGCACCCTCCTGGACACTGCAAGGTGCCTACCTCACATTTAGAATTACATCATCAATTGTCCACAGGTTTTGAATCTATACTTTGCACAATATTCTTCATCTCAGCGAATGCCAACAAAATACACTCAGTCCAGAAATCTCTCAATTATTCTTGAGTCTTTCTTACCAAAATCACCAAATTCCAAATTCGCCTTTCCTAATTATTGATCCAGGTTGCCTAACTTCTCTCCTGTCATATTGTCACTGCTCCAGGCCAGGCCTCCATTTCCTGTCACCTGAATAGGAGTAAATTTGTCCTGATGCAATCAGTCATCCACATAATTGCTTCAGTGACTTTTCTTTTCTTTTCTTTTCTTTCTTTCTTTCTTTCTTTCTTTCTTTCTTTCTTTCTTTTTACATTTTATTTATTTTTGAGAGAAAGAGAGAGACAGAGCACAAGTGGGGGAGGAGCAGAGAGAGACGGAATCACAGAATCCGAAGCAGGCTCCAAGCTTTGAGCTGTCAGCACAGAGCCTGACGCAGGGCCTGAACTCACGAACCATGAGATCATGACCTGAGCCAAAGTCGGACGCTTAACCCACTGGGCCACCCAGGCGCCCCAACTTCAGTGACATTTCTGAAATATAGATCCACAAGTCATTCTAATATTGGATATCTTTTGATATTTTCTCAATTTTCTTAGAATACATTGAAAATATTTTAACTTAAATTGAAATGCCTTTAAGATTGTTTCAGCTTCTGCTACCTGCCTCTTTCCCATTGTTGTGCTTCTCACTGAGGTGTTCACACATGGTATTCCTCTCCTCTTGGTAGTCTACACCTGTTATTCTTTATCTTCACAACTCAGTTCATCCTCCAAGTCTCCATGCTGACTGTCTGAGACCATAGATATCTGTCTACCCTTTTCAAGTCATTTCTTAGGCTATATTTTAAGTACATATTTAATTTAATATTTTTGCCACAGTACATACAGTTTTGTAGTACAAGGAAAATGCCTGTTTTTGTTCATCAGTTGTATTCTCAAAGTATAGTACAGTTATTAGCACAAAGGAGGCATTGAATAAGTATTTGTTGAATGGATGAATAAGTGTGCCGATCTGGGGGTGCAATAATAAATACAATGAAATACAATGATGTGATGTATAATTCTCAGGCACTGTCCTCCAGGAATTTACAATCTAGTGTGAGAAGCAGACAAGTAAATGGACAGACACAACGCAATGTGAAACGTACCATTTTAGATTTTTTTTAATGTTTATTTATTTTTGAGAGAGACAGAGACAGAATGCAAGTGGGTTAGGGGCAGAGAGAGAGGGAGACACAGAATCCGGAGCAGGCTCCAGGCTCTGAGCTGTCAGCACAGAACCCGACGCAGGGCTCGAACTCACGAGCTGTGAGATCATGACCTGAGCCGAAGTCAGATGCTCAACCGACTAAGCTACCCAGGCACCCCTAAACGTACTATTTTAGGTAAAGGCTATGGGGTGCTGTTGAGTCCATAGGAATAGCATCTAATTCAGCCTTGATAGGGGTTAAGCGAGATCAGTTAGGAAAGATTTGGGTGCGGATTTGATATCTAAGCTGATTTTTGAAGGAGTAAGTGATTGGCTAGAGAAAAAGGGGAAGAGAAAAAAAGTGGGGGACACAAACAGCGGGAAACAAAGAACAAACAGCACATGGTAGGGGAACTCCAAATAGTAAGGCATGGCCCGGAGTGGGAGGGGTAGACTGGGGAGATGAAGTTGGAGTGACAAACAGATCCCAGAGGGTCCAATGGATATACATTGGGGACTTGATCTTGGGTGCAATTTAAAGCCAGTAAATATTGTAAGGAGGGTCTTGATGTGATCTGACTTGATTCTTAGAGTGATCATTGACTGTATGCTGGAGACTGTTTGAGAAGGGCACAGCTAGCTCTTTAGCTAGGAAACCTAAGTCATTCAGAAGAAAGGTGCTCTCAGGAGACATGCAGAGATGAGAACTAATGAAGAGGCAAAAATGAGAAAGCCCCAGCAGGATTTGATGACTGATAGGGACAAGTGGGTGCAAAATAGGAAGGAATAAAAGAAGGACACTAGTTTCTGACCTTGGCAATGAAATGAGGGCTGTGCTCTCCTCTGAGATTGGACTGACTGAGAAGGGTCAACCTGCCTTTTGGAGCAGGCAAGTTCAGCTTTGGTCCCTCGAAGGCAGGAGTGCTCCTTTGCACATGAGATATTGTTATAGGTTGAATGATGTCTTTTGCCCCAGCTCCCCAAAGATGTGCCGAAGTCCTAACCCCCAGTACCTCAGAATGTGATCTTATTGGGAAGTAGGATCATTGCAGATGTAACAAAAGTTAAGTTGAAGTCATATTAAAGTAGGGCAGTCCTTACTCCTGTATCACTGGCGTCTTTTTAGGAAGACTACCATGTAAAGACAGACAAAAGGACAACACCATGTGAGCACAGAGCATAGGAGCAATGCCTTTAAAATCACTCCTTCCTCCTCGGAACTACAAGGATTGCTACAAACCACCAGAACCTGCAAAGGGCAAAAAAAGAATTCTCTTCTAGAGCTTTCAGAGGGAGCCCTACTCTGCCAACACCTTCATTTCAGACTTCCAGTCTCCAGAATAGTGAGACAATAAATGTCTGCTGTTGTAAGCCACCCGATTTGTTGTGTTTGGTAATGCAGTCCAGGAAACGAATGCAGAGTTTTTATTTTAATTTTTTTTTTCAACGTTTATTTATTTTTGGGACAGAGAGAGACAGAGCATGAACGGGGGAGGGGCAGAGAGAGAGGGAGACACAGAATCGGAAACAGGCTCCAGGCTCTGAGCCATCAGCCCAGAGCCCGACGCGGGGCTCGAACTCACGGACCGCGAGATCGTGACCTGGCTGAAGTCGGACGCTTAACCGACTGCGCCACCCAGGCGCCCCTACGAATGCAGAGTTTTTAATAATGCCAGCTAATATTTTCAAGCATTTACTACATGCCGGTAACTATTCTAAGAGATTTGTGTCAACCAACTCAGTCCATGTGGCAACTTTATGATGTACATACTATTATTATTATTTTTAAAAAAGGAAGCAAAAACAGGTTGAGTAAAAAAAGTTATGGGAAAAGAAAAGGAAAGAAATTGGTTTATTTTTTGTGTCTCCTGGTTAATCTCCTCTTTTGAGACACTTGTATTCTCCAGGGGCTGGTTTGGCATGTAAGAGGTCAGCAGGTTTTTCTTAATGTAAAAACTAAAACCAATGGAAACCAGCAAGCCTGAAGTGAGTAATACCTAAACCTAACAATCGTGTCGCGTAGCCATCTGTTTCCGCGAGGATCTCTGGCTGTCCCATCAGGTGCTGATAGAGATCAACTTGAGGAAAAGATGGATTTCCCTCCCAGGTACCACAGAAGATATATGTTTGAATGGAACCCTTGGTCTACCATTATGGTAAGAAATGCAAAGGACAGTCATGCATTTAGATGAAATGCAGGTGAGAATGTTGGATTCCTTACACAAGTTGTCAGCTTTATAACCATGTGGCCGGTCTTCCTGAAGGATAATCAAGTCTGGACAGCAAGGACAGAGCCTCCCCTGCCCCTCTTCATAGTGTTACCCAGGGCACACGGAACACGGTAGAGTCCCCACTCTCTGTGGGTGGCTGCCTGAGGGCTTGATTTCCTCCCTGCCTAACTGTTAGGAAAACACGTTTCCTCAGAAATAAATCCCCACCATAAACGTATATATGAGCTGAGCCTGTAAAGTTATAAGATGGATTTTCACTGTGGCTCGTGGAATCAGTTTCAAAAGCTGAGGAAACAACGGAGGTGATTTAGGCTGCCAAGACGGGTAAGTTTTAAGGGATAATTTATGTGATGCTGAGATATGGATAGAGTTGAGATGATGTAAATGAAGAGATTTTGGAAAGTACAAAGCACTGTATAAATATATTCCTATTCAGGATGGTTAATAATCCCTGTGCTATGCAGCACGCTGACTGGGAATTCAATTATTTTATATAAGCCTTGTATTTCAGGTTAAATATTATCCAAGATATCATTTTAGGAGTTGATTTCTATTCCAACTGGAGTAGTCCTCTGGTTTTTATTACTATTTTTATGTAATTGTCAGTGCACATTTGTACTTAACTATGGAGGGTGAATATAGTATTTCTTGCACCTTTTATCCAAAGATGTTGCAATATTTTACACTCAAGCATTAATTAAGCTTTGTTTGTGAATGTAAAAGCACAGAAAGGTTGAGGAAGCCACGAAATCACTCAGCAAGGCAGCCGTAGGAAGAGATTAGGATAAGCAGCCCTGACCCTCAATTATGTATTCAAATCTCTTGAGCATTCTCCCTACGGCTAAACATTTTTAAATATTGTATTTTAACTTAAAGAATAGCCTAATGGAGGCATTCAGGGCTCAATTTTCAGTTTATAAATTCTTCAGTATAACTCCAAGTTGAGCCAGAAAAATATCACACAAGCTAGCAGATTTGGCAAATGGAACCATACCATCGTGCTCATTAATATATGGCTGGTAATAAAGATAATCACAAGTTTGCATACTTTTAGCTATAATTTCCTCACTTAATTCTGTAATCCAGATATTGGTGTACTCATATTCTGGGAACACATATGTTTAAGTGTCATTCTGATTTTTAGCAATGATTTTTAATGTCCAAATGCCCAGATATTTCTTTGGGATATGTGTTCAGAATTCTAAAGAGTGAATTTCTAGGTTACCGTGAATGTGGAACTAAGACAATACCTGGTTGATGTCTCAGGAAGGTATCTTCAGGAAAACGGCATCATTAGCTCGGGCTGCTAACATTATTATTGCTGTGATGCAAATGTTTTGGCCACAAGGACTTTCAAATCACATCATCAACAGAGTCTGGAGCAGAGACTAGTAGGAACGTTGATTTGCAACTGGCCAAGAGATTTTATTTACTGTTGTCTATCTATCTATCTATCTATCTATCTATCTATTTAATTATCTGGCATATTTTGTGATTCTGCATAGATATGTTCTGTTCATAGTCCATGATTGCTCTACCTTCATAAATGAGTATAAAAAATTACAAGTATTCAAAATTAATTTGGCCATTTCTACTTTTCTATTATATACTTAAAATTAAAATAATAAAGTAACAACAATGACAAACAATAGGCTGATGTCACTGACAGCTATTTGCCAGGGAGAGAGTGGAATGAGAATTCACCTTGAATGAGGGCAGTGTTAGATTGTTACTTTGAAGTATTTAGAGAAGAGTCTGGGGATAATGGAGTAAATACACATAAATCCCTCTCTGCTTTCTAGAAGCAATTCTCTTTTTATGTTACACTACTTTGATAGACCCTGCATTATATTTGTCATAAAGAAAGAGGAAGTTATTATAAACTATATATAAATGAAAAACAACTTCAAACATAAGTACTACTGATATCATGAAACTAAACTGAACTAAAACAAAATTGTACATATATGTATACACTTATTACATACATGCATTTTTCCCTTGTATTACATCATCTTTTTGAAATCTTATATTCCTGGGGTGCCTGGTAGCTCAGTCAGTTAAGCACCCGACTTCGCCTCAGATCATGATCTCCTGGTGTGTGGGTTCGAGTCCCACGTTGGGCTCTGTGCTGACAGCTTGGAGCCTGGAGCCTGCTTTGGATTCTGTGTCTCCCTCTCTCTCTGTTTCTCTCTCTCTCTCTCTCTCAGAAATATATAAAGATTCAAAAAAATAAAAAAAAGGTTGTTTGAAATTTTATCTTCTAAATGATACTGAAGAACAGGAGACCTTTAGGCGTGACTTGTTACTAACTCTGGAAAGTCATAAGTTATATTGATTTTTAAAATGGAATATTCCCTTTCATTCACCTCATTATCATTTCATTATCATTTTACCTCAGTCAGCTAACATACCAAAAAATATAAATGCCCATGTCTCAATCCTAAAAATACAATTGCCTCCAATGACTTCTAAGACATGGAAATATCTACGCCATGGATCAAAGATGACAATGTTGGCATTGATGGGCCCGACTCCCAAGTATCTGAAACTCATCACGAGCACATTTTTAAAGTATTCACATCTCATGTAACACTTTCAATACAAGCACACTCTCTAAAAGAGCATAGGTAATATTGAAATATACTTTGGTGCTATGTACCACACTGAATTTGGGAAACACTAACTTGGCCACCAAATGGCAAATTTGTAGTGTTACCCTGGTGAGCTATTTCATATGCCTTTTTGTTTCTGATACAACCGATATGCATGTGTCACATTTGATGCAGTGGAAGATCTCACTAAGACCTCCCAGGGTTTCAGTACGACTGACATCAGCATTGTGATGTGACATTCTATCTGCCTCACTCTCAACCTTGTGGGGTGGAGAGTCAGAATTTAGCTGGACAACATCCATATGAGGCATGAGAGTACCATTTGTTTTATACTAACTCTACCAGGCTAAGTGTGTTTTAAAGAAAATTCGCTGATCAACTTATTAAGCTCACTTATCCAGAATAAAATTTCACAGTGAGGTAGGAAGACAAGGACGCTTGAAGGGGATTTGCGATATTAGACAAAATGCTTTTGATCATAAGGAAATTGCCCAATGTGCCCATTTGAGCATGATTACGAGGGCTGTCTGTGCTGCAAACAGAGGAAAAGTGTGTCATTGCTGAAATCAGCACCTGAACTGAGCATGGGAACTCAGACTCTGTCCAAGCACCGTAGTCAGGTCCAAAATGAACACAAATCATTGGAGAGCAAAAATTAATCAAATAATTGTTTGGACGAGTATTAAAAAAAATCATTGTTGGGGCGCCTGGGTGGCGCAGTCGGTTAAGCGTCGACTTCAGCCAGGTCACGATCTCGCGGTCCGTGAGTTCGAGCCCTGCGTCGGGCTCTGGGCTATGGCTCAGAGCCTGGAGCCTGTTTCCAATTCTGTGTCTCCCTCTCTCTCTGCCCCTCCCCCGTTCATGCTCTCTCTCTGTCCCAAAAATAAATAAACGTTGAAAAAAAAAATTAAAAAAAAAATCATTGTTTTTTTGGCTGAAGTCTTCTTATGATTATGGTAAGGGTTCCTGATACAACCTCAGTTTCTGATGTTTCAAAACATGCTACTAGGAACCATGGTTTTATAAAAACCAGCATTTCAGGGACACCTGGTTGGATCAGTCGGTTGATCTTCGGCTTCGGCTCAGGTTGTTGTCTCACCATTTGTGGGTTCGAGTCCCGCATCGGCCCTGTGCTGACAGCTCAGAACCTGGAGCCTGCTTCAGATTCTGTGTCTCCCTCTCTCTCTGCCCCTCCCCCGCTAATGCTCTGTCTCTTTTCTGTCTCTCAGAAGGGAATAAATGTTAAAACACACACACACACACACACACACACACACACAGAGCATCTCAAAGGAGATGTAAATCCTTGGTGCCAAACAAGATGAGGACAGTCTCAGGAAGCAGAGTTGTCCATGGCCCTGTGCTACTGGAGAGGTGGGGGTGACAGGGTGCAATGCTGGTTGACTGATGCAATGCTCCCCCTTGATATGGGGTCCTAAATATTAACTCAGGAATTTTGTCAAAAGCTCCACCTTTAAAAGATTTTCTCCCTTTCAGAAAAGACTTGGAGAATGACATATTTCCTTTCACAAAGTCCTGGATAGGTCTAGGAAATATCCATTCCTGCCTGTGTTAGCTTTTCGCTTTTCGGAGTGAATTCTCTATGGCAAGATATCATCCAGATCTCTATGACTGTGTGTGTGTGTGTGTGTGTGTGTGTGTGTGTGTGCGCATGTGTGTGTGCGTGTGTGTGTATTTCACACACATATATTTTTAAATGACTCTTTTCCTCAAGCTCTAACAAGCCAGAAGATTTAATTATTTAATTGTATAGCTTTCTATATCATGAATCTTAAAAAAATACCAAAATCTGTTTCATCTTTCATCTTAACCCATTTATGGGCATGTCTGTTTTGACTGGACCTGATGGAGGAGACCATATTTACACAAAGAACCAGTTTCTTAAGTTGGGCGTCCTATTTTACATGTAAGTAAACATCAGGTGATAGGGAATGAAATCAAAGTAAAGAAGTAGAAAGATGAAATTTGGCCGGAAAGGAGTTTTGTCCCGTTTATTTATTTGCACCGGATGGAAATGAAAAGGTGCCACTGACTCCTTCAGTGCTTCTTATGGTTGTGGGCTGACCTACTGGAGGCTTTTCACTTGTTCTTCATGTTACACACGGCTCACACACACACACACACACACACACACACAGGCACACACAATAGATGCTCACTTACTATTTATACATTTTCATCTGCCAGGGTCTTTGCAATTTCTGTTTTGCATGAAAGACAAAGAATTCCTTCCTCTGACGGCTTATGGAGGGTTTCCTGACACAAGAACATAATTAACTCTTTACTGGCCTAACTAATTTCTGCATTTTAAAAAGTCACCAGATATGACAAAAGTGGAGCACTCAATCCACAGGGTGGCCATTAACTGCACTCCGTTACTGGGTGTTCTCAATTCAGACCACAATTACTGTCAGGGTATTGCACTGGAAGCTCCCCTTGTACGCAAACAGGAATACCATTCATTAAAGAGCACTTTCAATAAAACACAATCTCTATTTTTTAATGAATATTTGAGGAAGAAAATACAATCTTGGGCTCAGAAACCTGCAATATGGTGATTATTCTTTTAATAACAGAGGCTCTCTCATGTACATACACTGACAGATGCAGGAGAAGGAAGCAGACAGGAGATGACGGGCTTTAACACGGAAGAAATGAAAAAGCCAAGCCACGGTAAACTAAGTCAATGTTAAATAAGGGATCCCTGGAACCACCTCCTACAGCAGACACAGCTCTCTCAGGGTTTTATTGATGCTCCTGAGACGGGAGACTCTATTTAAGTCTCTCAAGCTCAGTTAAATATGGGAACGTGGGCACTTTGGAGACTGGGAAAACCAAGAGGCCCATCGAAGACTGTCCCTTGCTCCAAGAATCTGCCACTCCACACCCAATTCTTCTTCTCTTAATGTGTTTTTAATTTTAGTGACTGCAATTTTCCTATTTTCAGACTGTTGGTTCTGATAAAATACCTAGTTGCAGTTTCTAGGAAATGGTACCAGTAATGTTTAATGCTCACGACAAATGTCTACAATTACTTCCCTCTAATGAACTTTAAATAGGACTCTGGACTAAGAAACCAGAGGCAGGGACGGAAGCGCGTGTGTCAGTGCGGGTGTGTGCACCCAGTATATGCACACGCGGGCACACATACATTTGTAAGAAAAGGCACTGGTGGATTTATTACAGGCAAGAGCAGCTCGCTCCGGTAGCGTTCTACGGTAGCCCAGCTCCGTTGCCAATTTCTTCAGAGAGCAAAAGCACAAACAAGCATGTTGATATAGACTGAGAGTGTTTCTTTGACAAGAAAATTCCAGGAATTCTGCTGTTCAAACAAACCTCCCATTGAAAACCTAAATTGTGCTTCCAGAAAAAAGAAAAAAAAAAACACAACAAAAAACTAAATTACATTTTTTTAAAGGAATGAAAAATAAGTGGAAATCACCTCTTAAAGTATAATAAGCTGCCAAGGGAAAAAAAAATCAACATTCTTATTCCCAAAAAGGAAGGTTACTGATTTAGAGTCTCCTAAAGAAAACAACTCTTATAGAAAAGCTTGAATTCACAGTGGGGTTAAATAATTTAAAATCATAGCATGCGAGATCCACTCCCCCACTCCCCACAAAAGAGATTGAGTGCCAGTTATTAAGATTATTGTCAACACGCTGGTGTTAATTTTGAATCATGTTTTAACTAATCAGACAATGGCTAATTTTGAAGTAAATCCACTGAAAATGAATGTGTATTTTGTTCTCCCTTTTATTCTCAGTGTGGTTACCTCTGAAGACCACGACTGGGTCGTGCGCTGATTGAATATTTGAGAATAGGGACACGGTAAAAATACTTTGCAGTATTTCCTAAAGCAGGTTGCTTCCCCTCCTGGCAAATGAAAAGGAAGGCTTTCGAATTTCAGAGACAGCACTTGGCCTGTGTGTGCCAGTCATGCATGGAGTGAAATGTGTTAACCTTTAAACAATTTGGGAGTGGATGCAGTTAATAGGTAGGACAGATAGTTACAAAGTCCTGATTAACTACAGAGCGCAGAGACATGTGGAAACTTGTCTGTGGTGAAAGGGAAGAGACAGCGCGATTATTTACCGTTCCAGAGACCAGGTCCCAGGGAGCAGAATGAGGACATTCTGAACAGCAACATTGCCCTCTTTTGGCAAAACAGCGCACAATGTGTTTACCTCACTCGCAGGTGAAAGCGTTTCTTCAGGACACAGAAATTTTCCCTATCCAGAAAAACGACACCAACTGACACAAAACCCAACAGAGAGAGGGAAAGCGTTCACCCGTGTACCCATGAGCCAGACATGAATCCAGAGGAAAGGCACCTAAGTGATAGGCTAACAAAGAAGCTCTTCGACTCGGTCTTTCTGTTGTCCAGTCCCAGTGACAAAACGGTTTCTTTAACCCCGGTATTTATCCCTGACAGCTTCAGGCCATCTGCAATGGAATGAGAATCATGTAGGGCTCAGAATGTGAACAAATAAAGCAGGAGCTCTCGCTCTTTTCCAGCTCCGGGTGCTTAAATGTGCGGGGAGTCGTCTGCAGGCTGACTGAAGTCATGAATAGAGGGCTGGATCCGCAGAAGAGGCAGAAGAGACGTCCCAGCGGCTTGTGCTTTGCGGTTCTAATGAAGCCTGTGATGAATTAGGACAGTGAAGGAAAAGGGCTTGATTACATCAAAAAAAGGAAAAGAAAACTGTCAGGAGGAGCCACAGTGTTAAACTAATTAGTTTTATTCATGTTGGAGGTGCCAGGGCCACTCTTTAAATGATACTAATTTCAGGCTTGTCCTCCACCTCTAATTTCCTCTCTGTTCTTCAAGTTAGCGTCCTTCTCTTGCAGGATCCTTGTTAAGGGATTTTTTTTTTTTTTTTAAGGATACCTCTGGAATTCAAGAATATCTAGTACAAATGCAGGTGTCTTGAGTCGGTGTAGAAATTAATTTGTCATCGTTTTCTCTCCCTGCTTCTGAAACTCATCACCATTCCTGCTCGTCCTAAATATATCACCTTTGCTAGCTCAAGGCTAAACACATTTGATGAAAGGTACAAGTTTTGTGAATGCTCACTGTTCTCTTAAAGACTAGGACAAAGCGTGTTCCTCACCTTCCTTTCAACAGTTTGAGATAAAATTCACTCTATGAAGGGAGGGCGAACATTAGGTTGCGTTCTTCTTCATTTCACTGCTTCTCACTAAATAAAACACCAGTAAGGAGCAATGAGTTTCTAGGAGAGAAACTCTGATTGTAAAGCAAACAATTTCCGTGCTGGGGTAGGGGAGGTCGCTCACATCTGCATTTGTAAACTGGTCTTTTTGCTTCTTTTCCTTCTTGTGTTTGGGAATATCTGGGTCGGCGTGCGTACGTTATCTTTATTGTCAAAGTAGGATTTGAAGGGAATTAGAGTATAATGTTTAGATCACATTTTCCTCATAGGATTCATTTGCAAAAATGCTTGACTCACTCGACATTGCCCTACATAAAAATTCTGAGAAACTATTTTGAGCTTTTTTTTTTTTTTGCAATCAATTTGGAAAGGTCAGTTAATTCTACTAGCGCTAAAAGTTTATAAATGGCTTTCATATAAATCATCTTACTTTATCTTTACAAAAACCCAGTGAGGTAAGTAAGGCTCTGTTATTACCTCTCCTTGGCAGGTGAGGAATTGGGAGATCAGAAAGTTAATGTAGCTGTCTAAGAGTACGCAAACCCCAGGTTCTAATTTTTTTTTTTATTTTTGTGCCCTTTTACTTTGCCTCACATGCGAGGTCAAAATAATTTATTTCTCTACCTGCCTTAAAAGCAAAGGGAGCGGAAAGCCAGGCCCCCAAAGCCTCCAAATAGCATGTAGAACTTGATATCGTATAGAAAAACATTTTAAAAATTAAACGAAACTTGGCTCCTCCTGTCCATTCATATTTAGACAGATTTAAAACTCCAACAGGATCCTCACAGAAGCACATGTCATAAGGAACCCCATTCCACGAGGTGAAGACAAAGTTTTCCACTTGCTCAACTTCTTCTGCAACGTGAGTACGCTTCAAAGGGACAGAGCTATCCATTAATGCCCTCCTTCTGTCACAATCAAATTGACATTTATCTCTCCCACATCCAGTGACACCTCACCACATTGTATCTATCACCTTCTGTAGGATTCATACCTGAAGCAAAGGAAACTAATCTCCCAGTGGCAGTATTTGAGGGGCACCTAGGTGGCAAAAGCAATTGTATAGGTCTGCCATGAAACACAAACAGCACTACCTGGGTAAGCCTCGCTAGACAGCCTTGTTCCGTTAGACCGTGTTTTCACTGAATTCCCCTTTGAACCTAAGGAATTTGCTTACTATTACCTGTAGAAAAATATGTCCTTGTGCAAATTTCTCCCGGCCAACATATGCAAGCCCTTATTATGGTAAGAAATAGCCATCCGTGTCTTTCTGCATGAATGTGTTCATTGACCTTTGGGGCCAGCAACATAATTTTATGTGTGTGTATGGGGGTGGGAGGAGGGTGTCATTTCTTCCATGATAAAACAAGAAAAAAAAAATCAGCACGGTTGTTGTTTTTCACATGTGGAAAGAGAAACAAATTTTTCCTGTCTCTCTGCGTGCTGACATAGACTCTACACACTATAGATTTAGAGTAACTCCTGTGGCCGTTTCTTTTTCACAGAAGACATGTAATCCGAGCCACAGTCAAGTGACATTTTCCAACATGATGCCCAAGTGGAAATAATAATCATTCCCAGTTTTTATTCCCCTCCCCCCTCCAGATCAGAATGAATCCAAAATTATTGAAATAGGTATTGCTACTGTAATGTAATCAGTTGGTCGGTAGGAGTACTTATGTTAGTGGCAGAAAATCTGAAAAAAAATATTTTCACTTTTAAAAAGGCGAAATACGTGTAAATACTGGCCGGGGGAACAAGGGGCAACAAGATGTCGTTAACGATTACTCTCACAGAGTTCATTCAAGAAAACTTTATTAATAAGACATTGTGTCTTACTGTTTTGTAAATACCTTTTCTGATGTCTTAGGGTTGCTTTCACTTCCTGATTTTTGAAACGTCTGTAGACATTTCATAAGCTGCCCAATGTTTTATATAGACGTTTCTTTTTGTTGTTACAGTCCTTCTTAAGTTTGGCTACTCCACATTCTCCAAGTGGCTTCTCAATATTTTTATTAGTATTCATTTGGTCTCCTGGTATCAGTGACCAGTTTGAATAACAATTTATGCCAGGCGAAGGAAAATAAATGAACTTCCAAAAATTAGCAGCCACTAGCTGCAAAACTGTTTAGGCCAGAGAACAATTTGATTGATCTCCGTGCGAAATTGCAGACTTTTTAATGCTTGATGGAATGGAGCTGCGGTGCTTTTCAACCACGTAGACAGACAGTCCCCGCGTTCAGGATGGGTTATATTCTGGAAGTTCATCTGTAAGTCGTTTGTGTGGAACCCAGAATGTATTTCCCTGCAGCAACTATATCATAATGGGGATCAGGAGCTCAGGCAAACCTCCCTCCTTCCCCCAACACACGATGTTGTTGAAACATTGTTTTACATGTTCAGAGAAAATCTATAAAAATTATGGGTGTTTTCATACCAGTAATCAAACAACACAGGGAAATAACAAAATTGAAAAGGACTGTTTTGGAAATGCCGGTGCTTAAGGAAAGCAGGTTTAATTAGAGGAGGATGAGGGTGTAGGTGGAGACTGTTGTGGAAATTCTGAAGGGGACTCCTGGCACCACTCAAGGGCTCTCGCGGTGCCCAGGGCCGGCTTGTGAATGTGTCTAATTTCACCTCACAATTGGAGGCTCTCCCTCACTCCTTATTACAGGTGTAACATGAGTGTTTATGGGCCATAATTGAGGCCATTGTTTCTCTCTGTATTCACAAATGGAAGGGATTGCTAAAGGGCAAAGGATTAATCTGAGGTAACTGTGCAGGGGATAGAAGAGGGGGAAAGGGCGGGGTGTGCTTGGGAAGGAATAGCAATGGCAATAGCAGTGACCACAGTGGCCACCGAAGTTTCCTGAGGGAAGCCTAACAGGCTATAAATGGTGGTTGAGGAGGAAAGTTGAGCAGACAGCATGTCCAGATTCCTGTGGTCCAGACATATTCCCGCCCTAGATAGTGGATTTCCTTTAGGAAAGAACTAGGGAAAGGGAAAGTTAAGGTACCTGGGTATATATAGTCTGAGTACGGGATTCTTTCTTTATCAGATACCTACAGGTTTGGAAATGTCTATTTTTTCCCTACTTTTTTTTAAGGGTGCTATCATGGATGGAATGAGCTCCCTATGTTCGTCATGCTGTGTTTTAAAAATTTGTGAGCTCAATTACATATGTATATGTGAAATTTTGTATGTGTACATATATATGTATATATGCAGACATGACTGAATTCACAAATTATCTGAAAATTTGTATATATATATAACTATTTTCTTTGTTGTCACTGTCTTCTGAGCTCACTATCGAATTAAATGGAAATATATTAATCACAACTAAATTAAATAAGATAATTAGTCTTTTTCCACGCTAAGTAGTCTGAAAAAAAAGGTTACCCCATGGGTTTTCAAAAAGGGCTCCAGTTGCATATTCTTTCAAAATTTGCTCTTCATGCAAATCAAAACCACCACAAGATATTATCCCCACACCCATCAGAATGGCTAAAATCAAAAACACAAGAAACAAGTATTGGTGAGGATGTGGAGAAAAAGGAAATTCCGTGCATTATTGGGAATGCAAAAAGGTGCAGCCACTCTGGGAAACAGTATAGAAATTTCGAAAACAGTTAAGTATAGAACTACCCAATGATTCAGCAATCACACTAGTACCCCATAAAAATACAAACACATTAATTCAGAGGGATACATGCAACCCCATGTTTATTGCAGCATTATTTACAATAGCCAACTATGCAAGCAACCTAGTGTCCATTCATAGATGAATGGATAAGGAAGATGTGATATACATGTAATGGAATATTATTCAGCCATAAAAAGGAATGAAATCTGGCCATTTGCAACAACATGGGTGGAACTCGAGAGTATAGGTGAAATAAGTCAGTCAGAGAAAACCAAATACCCTATGATTTCATGCATATGTGGAATTCAAGAAACACAACAAATGAACAAAGGAAAAAAAATGAGAGACAAACCAAGAAACAGACTCTTAACTATAGAGAACAAACTGATGATTGCCAGAGAGGAGGTGGATGGGAGAATGGGTGAAATGGGTGATGGGGATTAAGGAGTTTGTCATGATGAGCACTGAGAAATGCTCATAATTTTTTTTTTTGTTTTTAATTTTTTTTTATTGATTATCGAGTTAGCTAACATAACTTGGCTTCAGGATTAGCTTCCCGTGATTCACCACTTACATATAACACCCAGTGCTCATCCCAACAAGTGCCCTCCTCAAATGCGTAGAATTGTTGAATCACTATTCTCTATACATGAAACTAATATAATACCATATGTTAACTATGCTGGAATTACATCTCAAAAAATATAGTGCAAAAAATCCCCAATTTACTTTTCATAAGTTTTTTTAAAAGTTGGAATGTTTCCTCAGAGGCGATACCAACAGAAATACGATCCTATGGGTCTATGTCACAGGTAACCCCTACTAGCTACCAATTTCTTCAATCTTAACTGTAAGGTATCACTAGGAAGATAGATACTAGTAACAGCAAAGAGAGAGAATGAGATAAAGAAACTGAAAAGTGAATACAGAAAGAAAGAAATTATCCAGGGAACAACAAAGAGTTTCTGATACACTGATGGGTTGCTATTCAAATGTGGAGACAACCTAAGTGTCCATAAACAAATGGATGTATAAAGAAAATTTTATGTACACACACACACATACATGCACACACGCGCACACACTAGAGTATTATTCAGCCCTGAAAAAGGATGAGATTTTTGACATTTGCAGTTTTATGGATGGACCTTGAGTGTATTATGCTAAGTGAAATAAGTCAGACAAAGACAATTATCATGAGATCTCATTTATATGTGGAATCTTTAAAAGAGAAAGACAAAAACCCTCACTGATACAGAGAACAGATATGTGGCTGTCAAAGGGGTAAGGAGTGCGGAGTTGGCAAAATAGGTGAAGGGACTCAAAAAGTACAAATTTTGGGTTATAAAATAAATAACTCATGGGAACATAATGTACAGCATGTAATGTATAATGACTATAGTTAATAATACAGTATTGCATATTTGAAAGTTGCTAAGAGAGTAGATCTTGAAAGCTCTCATCACAAGAAAAAAATTCTGTACGGATGGTGATGGATGCTAACTAGACTTATTGTGGTGAATGTTTTGCAACATATACAAATATCAAATCATTCTATTTTACACCTGAGACTAATATAGTGTTGCATGTCAGTTTTGTCTCACTTGAAAAAAACCACCACCACCACCAACTACAACAACAAACAAACAAACAAACAAACAAACAAACAAAAAGGTATTCCCAAAGAGAAATATAAAGACAAAGAGACAAAAATTACGGAAAGTGAATAAGAAAGCAGTCAGCAACCCAGGAGGTCCAACATCCACTAATAAGTGTTTATCTAAAAAATAAAAAAGAGAGAATAGTAAAAGTAGGCACAGGGAAATTATCAAAGATAAAATAGAAGAGAATTTTCCAAAAGTGGTAAAAGATAAATTTTCTGATTAAAAGTGTACCTGACTGTCCTGTGAAATGAATTTTAAAAATCCAGTCCACATATGATCATATAACTTTGAAATCCCAAAATTTTCCAGAGGGCAAAACAGAAGAAATATGAACTACCTAAGTGGATTCTAGAACACTGCAAGTTCTAAATTTTCTAGAAAAAAATTTATATGTGTACGTGTATATTCAAGATACAGTTCTACAACCAATTAAAAAGACCCTTTTGTACATGAAAGAATTTAGAAAGTTTTCTTCACCTGCAGACTTTCCAAAGGATGTTACTTAAAGGTATATTGCAGAAAAGCAAGGATAACTTCTAGGAATGAGGAAGAAATGGGATCAATCCAGGAATATGTAGTTTAACTCAATTGGGCAGAAAAGGGAGAGCGACAACCATACGCAATTCTACTAACAACCAGTCAAGACTGGAGCCAGAGGACAGAAGGCTCTGAGACAAGCTTTCACGAAAAGAGAGATACTCAAATAATGAGATGGTTTTATTAAGAACCTGGAAAAACTGTGTCTATAAAAAAAACAAATAATATTTTTTTAAATGGGAAATAAACTCTAGGAAGAAAATATTTTCAAGAAAATCATGGCCAAAATATGAGACAACTAAAGATATGATCATGTAATCCGTAAGTGTCGCATAAAAAAATGGATCCATCTCTGCTGTTGTCAAAGCTAGGAACATTTTCTATCAAGTCATCCAGAGGTCACAACAGTTGAGTGAGAGATAAAAGTTTATGTTTCTAGAATACTAACTGGTTCAGCAGTGCAAAACCTTTACATAGTCATAATAATGTAATGCTGAATAGTGTTTTCCAATTTGTAGAGTCAATATGTGGCCAGAATTTGGAAGACAGCTTTGCTAGCAGAACAGAGTATTAATGTTAAGAACATTAACAAGATAAAAATGGAAGAGCAATCGAAAGAAGGTAGGATACGGAAAGTAAGAGAAAAAGCAGAGAAAGAGGAGACAATGTCTTTATCAGACAAAGTGGGAAACAAAGTGATATTTTTGGAAGTGCCGCATCAGACTTCACACCAAAGCAGTACAAATTCATGTTTTGAAATAGCTCCTTCTCTTCAAATCGTATAGCGATTCTTGACAATATGATTCCATGATCTGCTCTCAGTAACCCCCTGGAAAAGTCTAATCTCCTTGGATCGCACCAATCGTGAGAGTGATCTAATCACCAAATTGCTACAATCACTTCTTTCCTGAACAGGCAGAATAATAAATCCCCCAAAGATGTCCATATTTTAATCCCCAGAATCTATGAATATGTAACCTTCCATAACAAAATATAATTTGCAAATGTGATTAAGCTAAGAATATTGAGATAGGATGATTATCCTGGATTAGCTCATGGTCCCCCTGTGAATACAAAGGGATTCCCTTATAAGAGGCAAGCAGGAGGGTTAGAGTCAGAAGGAAAATTTTAAAGAGGCTTTACTGTTGCCTATCGAAGAAGGATATAAGGGCCAAGGAATTGGGGTGGCTTTCAGAGGCAGGAAGGGTCAGGGAACTAAATTCTCCATTAGAGCCTCCCAACAGAACCCAGACCTGCTGACACCTTGGTTTTAGCAAAGACCCCCTTTTAGACTTTTTAATACAAGAATTATGACATAATAAACTTGTGTTGTTTTCCAGCACTTAGTTTCTGGTAATTTGTTACAGCATTAGTAGCTCATTAAGAAAATGGATTTCTACCATTTTTCTCTTCAAGGTACTTGGACATACTTGAGATCAGGGACTGGAAGAGGACATCCCTAACCTGGAGAGTATGCTGACTGGAGCTATAACGGATCACTGACTGAGACTAAGGCCTGTATTAATTAAAACGGATATCTAAGGAAAGGGAGACGGAGACTCAACCCTGCATCTGAGACCTGGGTCAAGCCTTGCCCTTAGCTCACGTATCTGGATTTGGAATATTTGTAATTACTCTGAAGGATGGGAGTAATATACTTCCAACACAGATCAGATTCTGTCTTGAGGACCCCAGACAAGAAGCAATGTGTAGTCAACTGAAAAACTTCAGACAAAAATAACTGGGGGTAGAGAGAGAAAGAGAGAAAGAGAGAAAGAGAGAGAGAGAGAGATAGAGAGAACTATTAAGTAAACTTAAATAAATTTAACCAATTGCTTTAAAAATAATTATATTCTTAAAAAGGAAGGTGCAATTAAAATTGAAGAATATAATAGGAAAGAAGTAATACATTCAAATACATTTATTTTTTATTTGAGCAAAAAGTAAAAAATAATGAAGATCTTGGAATTTTTCATAAAAATATATAGGTATTTCTGAAAGTGTATACAAGAAATGCAGGTTGAAACATTTTAGCTAAATTTAGATGTTTAGCCAATATAAGATTCAAACAAAATTTAAATACACATACTGAGCAAAGAGAGAAAGGAGGGAGATAATATATGTGAATCAAGTAGATAATCCAAGCGGATAATGGATTCATTGAATTTAAAGGGGTATCTGTTTGGAAGGTGTGATTTTAGTTTGAAAGGGGTGGGATAGGAGGGTTTTTTTTGTTTACACTCTTCCTTATTATTTTTTTTTCTCTTTTTTTTTTTAAATTTTTTTTTTAATGTTTATTTTTGAGACAGAGGGAGACACAGCATGAGTGGGGGAGGGGCAGAGAGAGAGGGAAACACAGAATCCGAAACAGGCTCCAGGCTCTGAGCTGTCAGCACAGAGCCCGACGTGGGGCTCGAACCCATGAACCATGAGATCATGACCTGAGCCGAAGTCGACGCTCAACCAACTGAGCCACCCAGGCGCCCCTCTTCCTTATTATTTTATTTGTTAAACTTTTTTTGGATAAAAAATAAGAATCCAAGTTCATGTGAAGTGCTTGTGAGAAATAGTGACAAATTTGCTGTAATACAGCAACACTTTACTGTCACTGATGTCAAAGGCGTTTGCTTATTAGAAACTGTTCTGCTATTAAATTAGGTAGCGCTTGCTTTTCTAGAATGCAGTTTGATGTTGCAAGGAACAGAGTTGGTTCTATTTATTTTGAAACTCTCTTTCCCGAAAACAGCCAGGTTTTCCTAAAACTAAATGGGGTTAAAATAACCCCTTCAGTCTAATTAAGCCTTCCTGCTAAAATGAACAGAAGGCAAAGGAGAACAAAATAAAACCACCCAGGATTAGAACTAAGGGAAGCACTGAAGTTGTTGATATTCTCTAAGTGGGTTTTCAGGCAAAGGACTCTGAAGTTAAGTGACCCAATTCCACCTTACTAAAGAGTCTCAAGACAGATTTTTAAAAATTTCCTAAATTTAGATTCTCTTTTGGGATTGGTCAGAGAAACTATTTGAAAATGTCTGCCTTCTTCAGAGAGATTATGTAAAGCTATTTTATATACTTAGCTTTTCTCTCATTTTTTAAAGACTAAAATATTTTTTTTAGAAAAACTTTAGATGTTTTAGGAAATTACAAGGAAGGGAAAATTACTCATGGTTTTGTCATATAATTTCAATTTTTATGAGTTTTACTAGGTATATATCCTTCCCCTTCTCCTTCTCCTTCTTCTTCCTCTCCTTCTTCTCACCACGCGTAGGATTGTGTTTGGTTGCTTTTACAATCTCTTTTTACATAATCGTAATCAAGCTGCATATTAAATTCTGCCTTTTTAAATTGAGGACATCAATAAGTTTTTGCCCCTTTTAAATCTTTTCGCAAACTGCACACTTTATTTTTAATACATAGTTATTGCATTTATGTGTTCAATACCTATCCTGACACATAGCAGGCACTGATTGTTCTCAGTGCTAGAGAGAGAAAAACAATAATCTTCCCTCAAGAAGCTTACACTCCAGTGGAGAGGTAATAGTGGCAGTCCTAAAGATAATAGTAATTTTTTTTTTTTTTTTAATTTTTTTTTTTCAACGTTTATTTATTTTTGGGACAGAGAGAGACAGAGCATGAACGGGGGAGGGGCAGAGAGAGAGGGAGACACAGAATCGGAAACAGGCTCCAGGCTCTGAGCCATCAGCCCAGAGCCCGACGCGGGGCTCGAACTCACGGACCGCGAGATCGTGACCTGGCTGAAGTCGGGCGCCTAACCGACTGCGCCACCCAGGCGCCCCAAGATAATAGTAATTTGCATGCTATGTTAGAAAGTCGTATGTACAATGGAAGATGTATATCTGAATAAGAGACATAAGGGGTGCTGGGGCAAGGTTGCAAAAAAGGTAGAGAAGAAAGGCCTCACTGAGAGATAACATTATAGCAAAGGTCTGAAGCTGGCAAGAGAGTGGTGACTCCATGTTGATATCAATGGGAACAGTGCTCCAGGTGGAGGGAACAGCCGGGGCAAAGGTCTGGAAGTGAGAGCAGGCCTGGCATGTACAAGGAAGAACAAAGAGTCTAGAAAAGGATGATCAAGGCATAGGGCACTAGAAGAGCTTAGGGATGTAATGCGGGGGAGGGGCAGGTCGTGTAGGGTGTGAAACACTAAGTTCTTGGACTGTTTACTCTAAGACGAATGGAAAGCCAAATTCATGGAAATTAGCTCCCAAGAAAATTTGAGCAAAATGTTTAATATTTAAAACCTAAACTGGAGAAAATACTATATGTTGTATTATAAAGAGAAAACTTTCGGGTCACTTCAGAAAGGACTGAATGACCTTTCAATCTTTTACTTCTAAAATTGGACCCTGTTCAGTAACATTCTATTCAAAAATGTTCTTGGAGGAAAAATGCAATATGATGTGTCACTGAGTTATGACTCAGCAGGGCATTTATTCTGCCCTTGATTGAATCTTGAGACACTTGGTGCCAGGACATTCTGACTATGGTCTCTGCTATGGAATTCTCTGTTCAGCTTGTCTTTTCATTTAAAATTAATTGAAAAAAGTATCTTTTGTGCTGCTGTTTTCAACCACCTGAAAATGCAGAAATGTATTGTTGAGTATCTTGCAAAGTGTTCTTGGGCTTCTCTCGTCTTCTTGTGTATTTTGTTGATAGCTAAACAGAGCAGTAAGGTCAGCTGGGCCTTGGCTTTATCGTGAGAGTGGGAGTCCTATAACTTTTAAATTGTGCCTTTGATTGCACTAATGATAGTTGGGATACACAAAAATATACATGAAGAGTCGGTACGAATAGGTTGACAGTGGTGAAAAGTATACCCATAATCTATTCTATCTTTTGTAATTGATATGACATTCACTCATAATATTTATTGAGTGCTTGCTCTGTGTCTGGGGCTGTCTTAGGCACTGCAGACACAAAAATGAACAGTAATATTTTTCCTGTCTTCGTAGAGTTTAAATTAGCAAGTCAGTGCAGTACGGTAAGTGCTATGATGATACAAAATGCGATAAGAGCATATCAAGGGGGTATGCCACCCAAGTTTGGATGTGCATGCAGTGTTATTCAAGGCATGCTTCGAATGCTCAAAGCACACGTACATGCACACAAAAACACAGGTTAGGCATTTTCCACGTCAAACACCTAAGATAGCATACCCATGGGCTATTTTTTTCTAAGCAGGCTTTTGGAACAAGAGAAATAGAGCTGGCTCTTATCCTGAAGAGATAATCAGAGGCTGTCCTTGATAAAGTGAAGTGAACAGATATTTATCGTTTCCGCAATGTCTGCCGACTTTTGGATGTTTCGTCACCTCATGACAAACTCCTTACTCCTGGCAGAGTTTTAACCTGGGACATAACTGTGGCTGCTACTACCAGACTTCCAGATATTTGAAGTTAAGAAAATAGCTGACTTCACCATCTTCGTTACTGACAACTGGCCCAGCCATTGTATTACATGTAGATATCCAATGAGTGACACCCAAGAGTTATTTTGAATGGAAGCCTTAAAGTTCTGCAGAGAAAGTAAAATTGACTGCCTCAAATGAACAGGTTGGACGAGCTGGGGTTGGGATTGTCACTAATAATGTCACATCGGCAGCAGAGGCCAAGTCTCTGATTTCCCTTTCCTTAGAGGCTCCATGGAGATTAGATGTCAGTCCCACTGTACTGTCCAATGGTGATGGGAAAAAGAGTGTGCACGGTAACTTGTAGTTGTCTACTTAACCGAGAACTGCAATATTATGTTTTCTTAATGCAGACTGTTCCTGTTTTCACACTTTACCCCCATTTAAATCCAACAACGTTCCCTTGTGTTTTGTTGACAAATAGTTGGGATTTTGTTTCAGGAAACTTATAAAGTAGAAACATTAACTCCCATGCCCCAGAGAAGAGAGAATTAATCAAGTACCAAGGTGAAGACCCAACCCTTGCCATACTGGAAGGTTCACACTGTTGATTAGAAATCCCTGTATGTGTTAGAAACAAATGGAAAAAGTGAGGTCTAAGCGGAGTCCTGAAGGATGGGAGGAGTTAGTCCGGGAAGTGAGCTTCAGGCGGAGAGAACAGCTTGTGTTACCTGGAACCTAGAATGAACACAAAACCTATAAAGAAGTGAGGTTTCACAAATTCCATATGAACCGAGTAGGGGATGTGAGAGTACAATGTGCAGCCACTCAGTGACAAGGCCTGCATGACTCTTTGTAGAATTAACAGTGGCTAAATGTGTAAGTTTGCCCTGGAGAGTTGCAACGCACCTGAATTGTGATTATGGAAAATTTGTGATTTTTTAAAAAAAAAATTTTTTTTTCAACGTTTTTTTATTTTGGGGACAGAGAGAGACAGAGCATGAACGGGGGAGGGTCAGAGAGAGAGAGAGGGAGACACAGAATCAGAAACAGGCTCCAGGCTCTGAGCCATCATGAGCCATCAGCCCAGAGCCTGACGCGGGGCTCGAACTCACGGACTGCGAGATCGTGACCTGGCTGAAGTCGGACGCTTAACCGACTGCGCCACCCAGGCGCCCCGGAAAATTTGTGATTTTTAAGAGAAATGGTAGAACTCACTATAATCATTTTCTTGGAGAAGGGAACGAGATCCAAATTTTAATTCTTGGACAGAATTTCACATCCAAGGATCTTTTCATGGGATATCACTGTAAATAAGGGGATAAATCTGACTATATAACCCTCCAAGTATATTTTATGTGAGTGAATCTATATAACAAAATGTTAAAGGTATGATGCTGTAAGAAAACAGTGTTCAAAGACATATTATATAAATGAAGAAGCTCTTAACCTCATAGTAAACAACATCTATCTGTAATACATTTTTTTCTAGCATTTTGATGATGCATTATTCTTGACTTTCTTTTTCTCCTATGTTACATTTTTTGGAATCAGATTAATTTAGCCTTCCTGTATTTGGAAATCACATACTAGGTCACCTCAAACTGATCCTTTTTTACTGAGAATATCATCTTAACATTTTCAGTGGAATGTGCATTCCAAAGAGTTGGTATCATTTCTATTTCTCTATCCTGTGCCCCTTGCTTGCCCGCAATATAGAAGTGCATGATGCTCTCTTGGAGTGAAAAAAGGTGCATTTGATATTAGGCCGGAAGGGTGGTGTCTCCACAATTACAATCGGTTTCGGACACATGGCTTTAATAATTTCACATAGTGCTCTATGCTGGAAAAAGCAACGTGGGTTCTAGGGACTCAGATCTCAGCTTGAAACGTAGCTCTTCATTTAAGATGAAAAACTCAGACATATTAATTACCCTCTCTACAAGGTTGTTTTGAATATTCAAAATTTAATGAACGTACATAAAGTGCTTGCAACATGGTCAAGACTTAGTAAGGGACAGTTGTTGTGACTACAATAATAATTAGCACAGTAGTTACACAAACCGGTAGTATTTGATAGAGATTGAGCAAAGAATTTAGAAGTCTTAAGAAAATATTATCTTTTAAAGAGTTAGGTGATACTTCCTTATAAATAATTTCAGTGAAATTAACAGAGAAACATAAAATAAAAATTCAGATGTTTCCAATTATACATGAGTAGTTGTTGTCTCCATAATGGACTGAAGTGCAATTTGAACGATTTTAATATTTTTATAAACCTAAAATACAGTTTTATTGCTTCTTCATTTCTGGCAGCTCCCCCATGTTCTGTAGGCTTGGAAATGTTCTACAATTACACTTCCACTTTAATT
The DNA here is from genome assembly GCF_018350155.1 of Leopardus geoffroyi. Classification (NCBI taxonomy): domain Eukaryota; kingdom Metazoa; phylum Chordata; class Mammalia; order Carnivora; family Felidae; genus Leopardus; species Leopardus geoffroyi. Next base: position 146,926,041 of record NC_059328.1, read on the forward strand.
GATTAAATATTATAAAATGACTTATAGATCAATTAGTGTAATAAAAATGAGAATCCTATTTTTTGTATGGTGGCGTTTATTAATTTCTAATTATTTACAATTATATGATAGTATGTATACCATAAAGCAATAACTACATCATGGCATCTAAATTATCAGGCTAACCCCAGTAGGGTTGCTGTGCCCTCCATCATGAACGAGAAAGAAACTTGAATTCAGACTTGGAATTGAGACATTGCTTTCTTAGCATAAGTTAGAGTTATTTGGCAGTACTGATAAACAGGCTATGTCAAGAACTAGGAGAAATAACCCCAAGTTTCAGAGGATGGCTTTTTCTTTAGATGAAATAAAACCTATACAACCTTGGAAATCAGGGGAATAGTCAAAAGCAAAGATATTAACTTACAATGGACAAATACAAAGGAACGCCAATAAGGCAGAAAACCTTAAATAAAATACAGGAAATATCAAAAAGTCTTCCAGATAAGGAACTAAAATTTATGAACCGCAAAGTATATTCTTCTGCTTATCTCTTAAAATACTTTTTTTTATGGAAAAATATCATACATATAGACAAAATAATATAATTATCCCTCATAATAATATAAATATATTGTATAAATATAAATATATTATATAAATAATATAAAAGCCCATCACACAGCTTTAATAATTATCAACGCTTAACCAATTTTGTTTTATACCCTAGCCACTTCCCCTTCCCTTTCTTAGATTATTTTGAAGCAAATCCCAGACAGCATATACTTTCACATGTGAAAATTCAGTATAAAAGCATACTGCTTGAAGACGTACTCACAATACCATATTTCACTTAATAATTACTAACAATATATTAACATCATCATATAGCCCATTGGTGTTTGAATTTCCCTACCTGTCTCGGGTGTGGGTGTGGGGGGTGTGTGTAGCTATATTACATATTAACCTTTTTATTGCAATTGGTTGATAGGTTTCTTTGTCCTCTGACATTTAAACCTAGAGGCTAGATCAGACCTAGGTTCATGTTTAAACAAAATATTTATTTTTTGTCCAGTTTTATTGAAAAATAATTGATATGTGTTACTTTTTAAGTTTAAGGCAGACAGCATGATGGTTTCATTTACCCCCATTGTGAAATGATGACCACAACAGATTCAACTTATATCTATCTTCTCATGTAGATACAACAAAAAGGAAAGAAAAAGAAATAAGAAGAACATGGACGTGCAGATATTTTGTCAAACTAGTGTTTTTGTTTCCTTTGGATAAAGTCCCAAAAGTGGAATTGATGGAACATATGGTAGTTCTATTTTTAATGTTTTGAGTATCCTTCATCCTGTTTTCCACAGTGGCTGCACCAATTTACAACCCCACAGTCGAAGGGTTCCCTTTTCTTCACATCCGCACCAGCACTTGTTAGCTCTTGTCCTTTTGGTGATGATCATTCAAACAGTCATGAGAGCTCACTGTGGTTTTAATTTGCATCTCCCTAATGACGGCTGATATGGAGCATCTTTTCATATACCTGTTGGCTTTTCATGCATCTTCTTTGGAGAAATGTCTACTCAGTCCTTTGCCCATTTGTTAAAACTGGGTTATTTGTTGTTTTCACTATTGAGTTATACAAGTTTTTTTTTTTTAATATATTATGAATAGCAACCCCTTATCAGATATATGGTATACAAATATTTTTCCCATTCCATAGGCCATCTTCTCATTTTACTGATGGTGTATTTTCTGCGTAGAAGCTTTTCAGTTTGAAGTAGCACCACTGTTTATTTTCAATTTTGTTGCTTGTGCTTCAGGTCTCACATCCAAAAAATCATTACCAAAACTCTTCTAAGGAGCCTTCACATTTTTCTGCTAGGAATTCTATAGTCTCAGGTATTACATTTAAGTCTTCAATCCATTTTGAGTTAATTTTTGTGAGTGGTGAAAGATACGGGCCTAATCCTTCTTTCACATGTGAATATACAGTCTTCCCAGCACCATTTACTGAAAGGACTGTCTTTCTCTCCATTGAGTATTTTTGGCTCTCTTGTCAAATATTACTTGACCATTTACACTCAGGTTTATTTCTGGGTTTTTTTTTTTTTTCTATTCCCTTAGTCAGTTTGAATGTTTTTATGCCTGTGCCATACTCTTTTGATGACTATAGTTTCATAGTAGAGTTTGAAATCGGAGAATGTGATGCTTCTTGTTTTGTTCTTTCTCAAGATTTCTTTGGCCATTTGAGGTCTTTGTGGTTCCATATAAATTTTAGAAGTTTTTTTTTACTTCTTGTTCTATAAAAGAATGTCACTAGAATCTTCATAGGGATTGCATTGACTCTATAGATGTCTTTGGTAGTACTGACATTTAACAGTGTTAATTCTTCCAATTCATGACACAGGATAACTTTCTTACCATTTATTTGTGTTTCCTATTTCTTTCATCAATGTCTTGTAGTTTTCAGACTAAGGATATTTCATCTCCTTAGTTAAATTTATGCCTAAGTATTTTATTGTTTTCAATGCTATTGTAAATGGGACCAATTTCTTTATTTCCTTTTCAGAATATTTGTTGTTGTGTATAGAAATGCTACCAACTTTTGTATCTTAATTTTGTAGTCTGTAACTCTCCAGGATTCATTGATTGGATCTAAAAGTTTTGGGGTTGAATCTTTAGGATTTTCTCCATTGCCATCTGCAAAGGGAGACAATTTTACTTCTTTCTTTCCAAGTCTTAGGGTTTTTATTTTTTACCTCGAGTAGGATTAGGTAAGAGTGTTTGTGGTCTTCTGGTTCTCCTCATACCTTTCAGAAAAATATCTTCACCTGGCTTGCTCAGTCAGTAGAGAATGTGACTTGATCTCAGAGTTGTGAGTTCAAGCCCCACATTGGGCATAAAGCTTACCAAAAAAAGTTTGTTTTTTTTTTTAATTAAAACAATGACACCTATATCTTTAAAAAATATCCTCTTCCATGGGCATAGGCAACTCATCACTAAGCAGTTATTAATACAATAATTCCTTGGAATATGTCCTTTATAATACTGGGATATATTAGACAGTGCAGCTCTATATTAACATCAGTCTTAATCTTGAAATATAGTAGGAACAAGGATACATACAGAGAAAATCTTGTAATCTTTCTTAACTGGAAAATTTCAGTTTCTAGAATCATAATCTGTTCTGTGCTACAATTTTGTAAAAAATATAGAAATATGTGAAAAAGACCACTTTCAACATCTTAGATAGAAACAATAACAAAAACCATATAATTTAGAATAGTAACAAGGGGAATATAAAACAGGGTGGACTCAATGATCCTAACTATTGCTCCAAATGACCTTAATTTCTCTCATGGTCAGCACAACATTTAGGTGAGATTTTGCATATGAAAATCTGAATTCTTAGAAGTGAAATAAAATATGCCATTGTCAAGGCAGAAAATAAAATGGCTATTTAACAGCACTACACATGCCAATAAATCACTGGGAATCTCTCCCTCCCTCACTCCCTCTCTCTAGTGGCATAGACATGGTTTGTCACATTCAGAGAATATTGTATACCATAGGAATAATCAGAACATATTGTTAGCTCCAATTTTCCGTCATTTATTTTTCCGTGCCAAACAAAAGTAAATCTCACCACACAGTTTATTCATGGGTAGAAAGAGAATTAGCCTTTTAATGGGAGCTACTGTTTTAAAGAGTAGCTCTTAGAAGTAGAAGATGGAAGGAAACACTGTTCAATTAGTGCACAATTGTTCATTGTGCTTAGTCATGCTATATACAAAAGCCTCTTTAAAAAGTTTTCATTACTACGTATTTTGCATAATACCCATATTAAAAATCAATGCACTATTTTGCCTCTGAAAATACTGCAGCTGATCTGTAAGTCAGTTCAAAAGAAAACTGAACTCAATAGACAAAGACTGATTCGCCATCCATCTGACATGTCATGCCAACAAATGGTTTTTTTGTGCACTCTGTCAGTGTCTTAATCAGTGTCAAGACAGCCCCCAGCACCGACTCAGCTCTGAAAGCTCTTCTCACACTTAATCCTTCAACTTGTGTATGTTGTAGAGACATTCAGATGAGGCATGATAATACACATGATTTACATGGTTCTGTCAATTCTTGGATTTGTCACACATCAAAGTCACATAAGCTGAATTTCTCCCTTATTACCATCTGAGCTACTTTAGAATAAGTTGCAAAAACAAGTCTAATTGCTATGGGGAATTATTTATTGTAACTTCGTATTTGAATTTTATAAAAATATTTATTTTTACTTTTAAAAAGAGGTTTCATAAGACGGTTAGTAAAATCTTACAGTAATTAGGTTCCCATGCATAGATGTTTGTGTGTGGAGTGTTTTCTTGCTTTTTGGTTATTAAAAACACATAAATTAATACATGGGGTTAGTGAGTAAAGGCTGAAAATGTGTTTGCTTTCTCCTAGGGACCTTTTCAGAACCATGCAATTTCAAAGCTTTTTGGTTAATACACACATATGAACAAATAAATTTTTATTTCAAACTCAATATAATGCCTATGTGTTTCAGATTAAAATAATATTCTATAAGAGGCACTATGGATGAAACAGAACAGTATATATCTATTAGACAGTTCAAAGTAGAGATTGGCTGTGTCTCTTCAATAACAGATGCGAGAACTTCATACTTGGATTAAAATGGAGAATACATATATATAATATATATAGTATATATTATATATAATATATATACATATATAGTATATATGTATGTATAATATATGTACATATGATATATATATAATATATATGCATATATAATATATGTATATATAATATATATGTATATATATAATGTTTATTTCTTTAGAGATCAAGACATTCCTGATTTAGGAGGAATAAAAGAATCTTTCTCTCTTCAGTGGTGACAGGGTGACAGGAACAAATGAAAGTTTAATTCTATAGTTCACGATAGAACTGAAGAATCCAGTGAAGCTGAAACTATACCTACAATACTGTTAAAACTAATAAAAGTTTTTGATTATGTAACAGGGTATAAAATAAATGTTTATATAGAAATATTTTGATATAATGGTAAAATTAGGGCCTTATAATTTAACTTTTTACATTTTAAATTTAGAAACTTTCTTACTAGCTATGGCATCACAGATAAGTTCTTTATCCTCTCTATGCCTCAATTTCCTTGTTTTTAAAGATGCAGCTAATATTAGTAATTGCCTCCCATATTGTGAAGATTACACTAGAGATTTCATGAAAGCTGATTAAAATAGTAGAATAGGTACAATAAATATTAATTATCATTATATTATACAAGTAATAAATCATTAGAAAATATAATGAAAACTGTCTCATTTACATCAGAAATAAAATACTGGGAAATAACCTCAACCAGAAATGTATGGGACATGGAAAAATCCATAAAGTTGTATTCGGACAAATAAAAAGAAATACTCAGCATATGTAAACATGTAATTTTCCCCCAAATTGACCTAAAGGCATATTTGAAGGAATCTGACAAAGAATATTTAATGTATATATATATATATATATATATAAAAGAATATATGGGAAAAATAGTCATTAACTTGAAAACAGGAGGGAATTAATGGATCCACTTATAATACAATTAACTTAGTGTCATAAAAATGGAAAACTTAAAAATCAAAAGAGCAGAATAGACAGTCCTGTTCTATTAACTAGATTGAACTATATGAAATTACTTATATTTAACTGGTTTTTATCTAGATCTATAAAACTAGTAATTTTATATTGTTTAATCTATTATTTGGTATGACTAAAGGTAGCATTTAAATGAATGGGAAAAATAAAACAGTCAATAATAATGCCTTAAAAATTAATTAGCTAGGGTCGCCTGGATGGTTCAGTCTGTTGAGCATTGACTCTTGATTTTGGCTCAGGTCATGATCCCAGGGTTGTGGGATCAAGCCCCACATCAGGCTCCACTCTGAGCATGGAATCTGCTTGAGATTTGCTCTCTCTCTGTCTCTCTCTCTCTCTGTCTCTCTCTGTCTCTCTCTCTCCCTCTGCCCCTCTCCCCTTCTTGTGTGTGCTCTCTCTAAAAATTAAAAATAAAATTCATTAGCTAAAAACCATCAGGTTAGAGCCTTAGATTTATTTTTGATGAGTTAGAATTAAATAATAAATAAACATATAAGGTGCTTATTTATAATAACCAAATATTGCTTTCTGTAAGCAACTCATATCACCCACAGAAATGGTTAAAATATGGTATACCTATATGGTGGAAAACTATATTGTCAATAATAATGGTGTTTTGATAAAAAATTAAAAATATGAAAAATCACTCCTTATATATAATGCGGGGACTGAAGCAGAATGTACTATTTTATAAATGATCCAAATCAAGCAAATATTTACAGAAATTTATTTAGACCAATAAATTTATATAGGAAAATCTATCTTTATGGTAAATATATTAATATCAAATGTATATATACATATTATGAGAACGTTAACAGTGTTATAATGTGATAAGATTGTTTAAAATATTGAACATTTTTCTACATTTTTTTTTTTAATTAACAAACATAGAATTTGAGCCACTTTCCCTTTGGCTTCCTTTCTTATTCTGAGGAAATCTGTTCTTGAATTTAATGTTTATTTTTCCCGTATAATTTCTTATATTTTCAAAGTAGTTCTTCTTAAATAGTATAAGTTCTTTAAATAGTTTTCAACTTTTATGTAAATATTATCAGGATGCATGTATCATTTTTATAGTTTTATTTACTTATTTGTGGATTTATGTGTCATAAAATCCACCTATTGTAAATGTATAAACTCTTGATTTCTTTAATTGTTGTAGAATTATGCAATTATCAATTATCCAATTTTAGAATATTTGCTTCATTCCTCAAATTCCTTGAGCCCATTTGCAGACAATCCCAGTCCCACTCCTACTTCCAGAAAATCACTGATGTGCTTTCCCTCTTTACGATTTTGCTTTCTGTTCATCTCATACATGCAAAATCACGCTTAATGATCTATTGGATTGCTTCCAATTTTTCACTCTTATGAAAAATGCTGCATTTGTGGGGACTTATGTTTTCCTTTTTCTTGGGTGGATTCTTAGGAGTAGAATTACTGGGACATATGGCAATTTATGTTTAACTTTTGAAGAAATTGCCAAGCTGTTTTCCAAAGTAGTGGTACCATTATGCATTCCTTTTAGCAACATATGAAGGTTTTAGTTTTCCCACCTCTTCACCAACACTTGCTATTGTCTGTTTATTTTATGATAGGCAATCTAGTGGGTAGGTAGGCAGTATGTCATAATTTTTATACACATTTCCTTAATGCCTACTAATGTTAAGCATCTTTTCATGTGCTTCTTAGCCATTTTTCTATCTTTGGTGAAATGTCTATACAAGTTTCACCCATTTTTTAATTGGGTTGTTTGTGTTCCTATTCTGAATTGCAAGAGTTCTGTATATTCTAATACGAGACCTTTATGAAGTATGTGATTTGCAAATTTTTTTTCCAGTCTTTTGGTTGTCTTTTCATTTTCTCAAAGAGTCTTTTAAAGTGCAAAATAATTAATTTTAATGAAATTGAATTGATCATTTTATTTTATTATGGATTGTGCTTTTGGTGTCATGCCTGAGAACTCTGCCTAACCTAAGGTCATGAGGATTTTGTCCTATGTTTGTTTTTATTTTGTATTTTTAGCTCTTTACATTTATGTCTATGATCCATTTTGAATTCGTTCTTGTGTATGATGTGACGGAAAGGTCTAAGCTCAGTTTCTTAAATATGGATATCCAATTGTGCCAGTAACATTGTCGAAAAGGCTTTCCTTTCCCTTGTTGATTTGCCTTGACACCTTCCTGAAAACTCATTTCATTTCTGAACTCTGAATTCTAATCCATCGATCTATATGCCTATATTTATGCCAATACTAAGTGTTTGGTTATTGTAACTTTATAGCACATATTTAAATCAAATAGTGTAAGTTCTTCAACTTCGTTCTTTTTTAAAAGTATCTTTGATCCTGTTTCAGCTAAAGTTCAACCAGATGAGCAAAACCAGTAGGAGATAAATATGAAGTGATTTATTATAAAGAATCGGTTTCTGTGATTGCAGGGACTGCTCTGACTGTTCCAAAATCTGTAGGTCGGTCTACCAGGAAAGGTGAGTTTAAGCTCGCCTTTCCTGGAACCAGTTGAAGCTGCTGTCCACAGCAAAGAAAATTTTGTTTAGAGAAATCACAGCTCTGCTTTTAAGACCTGTTAGCGGATTGAGGGGCGCCTGGGTGGCTTGGTCGGTTAAGCGTCCGACTTCGGCTCAGGTCATGATCTCACGGTCCGTGAGTTCGAGCCCCGCGTCAGGCTCTGTGCTGACCGCTCAGAGCCTGGAGCCTGTTTCAGATTCTGTGTTTCCCTCTCTCTCTGCTCCTCCCCTGTTCATGTTCTGTCTCTCTCTGTCTCAAAAATAAATAAACGTTAAAAAAAATTAAAAAAAAAAAAAAAGACCTGTTAGCGGATTGAATCCAGCCTGCACAGATTATCTAGGAGAATCTCCTTTACTTAAGGTCATGTGATTATGGGCTGTGGTCACATCTACAAAATGCCTTCAGAGAAACACTTAGATGTTTGATTGAATAACCGAGGGCTCTAACCCAGCCAAGGGGATATAAGGAAAAACCATCACAGCTGCTCTAGGTCCTTTGCATTTCCATATACATTTAGATTCAATTTCTACAACCAAAAAACAAAACAAAACAAAAAGTTTATTGAGCCTATTTTTCTGAATCACCTAGCCAACTTTTATCAGAAATTGCATCTCTAGATGTTTTCTCTTGAGTAGTGAGTATTGACCATGTTAGCTATAAAAAGAAGTCACAAAATCGTAGAACAGTTGCAAATTAATAAGCTTGCTTTCCGATATTTTGCTTTGTGTGAATCAGCTTTTTTGTGAATATGTGTAGTGAAATGTGTGTATTTTGATGTTTGGTACAGATATCAGTCTCATGGTGTTACGGTACTAGAGAGTAGGCATAGGAAGAGAATAAGCCAGAAATTGGACCCTAATGCTAGATATATAATAATACAACTTTAATAACATTCAAAGTTTTTTAAACATTTATTTATTTTTGAGAAGCAGAGAGACACAAAGCATGAGCAGCGGAGGGGCAGAGAGAGAGAAGGACACACAGAGTCCAAAGCAGGCTCCAGGCTCTGAGCTGTCAACACAGAGCCCTACATGGGGCTTGAACTCATGAACCATGAGATCATGATCTGAGCTGAAGTCAGACACTTAACCAACTGAGCCACCCAGGTGCCCCCAGCTTTACTAACATTTAAATAAAATATAAATTTAAGAGTTGTAACAGGAAGTAGAGTTCCAAATGTAGATTCTAGGCTCCTACACTCCTTTGGTCATGCACATCGTATCTTGGGTTTTTCAGGCAAACTTGCCCAAGTACCATTTTGAAAGATGTGATTTTAATAGAACGAATGGATTCACAATTTCAAGGACTTACCATTTTGTAACAGTGAGGTGTTTTGGTAGCTCTTATATTACTTTTTGTTTTATGTTTGCTAAATGGCAGTATTTAGGCATATGATCAATATATAAATAAAAGAAGAGAAAAGATTAGAAATGAGAGGGGCTTGCTATACTATTTATTTTTTATGAATCTTATTTTATCCTTCTGTGAGAAGGAATGTTCTTTAATGACCGCAATTATCATAAATATATTTCTTAAGGCTTAATAATATTTGTCCAGACTCCAATTTCAAACTTTTAAATGGCTGTTGGACATCCCCATTTGTATCCTGAGCTGTCCCTCACACTCATCACGTCCTGAATGGAATTCATTAAGAAGCACTCTTTTCTAGTATTGTCATTCACGATAATGGTGCCATAATTCATGCAGTTTTATAGACTCAAAATCTAGTCATCTTTGTCTCCTTCTTTTCTTCCACTGTTCCCTATCCTCATCTATTCTACTAATAACAATCTATCATATTTCACGATGTGAAATTTTGAATTAGCTGATCTCTAAGGGCCATTTGAGCTCTAACATCTTAGGAAATATTTTTTGACTAGCTCCTCTCAAGTTAATTGCCACTGCTCTAATCTTAGTTCTGGACCTCCCATGCCAATCCTGCACTAAGTCAATTGTCTCCTATGTAGGCCTCCCTTCTTCCAGCTTTAGCAATACCTCATGCTCCACCCAGATTAATTCTGCTTACTATTGCCAAAGTAGTGTTCATAAGACTATGTTTCATGTTTTAAGTTACTCTCCCGTTCAGGAACTTGCATAAGATTCCTAATTTCTAGCATAGCATTTCCAAAAATACATCCCTGGTTTGGTAGTAGTTATCTCTCTCTCACTTATAAATGCAAATGCACACACACACACACACACACACACACACACACACACATAGAGTTCTGAAGTCAAAATATTTAGAAAAGGCAGGTTAAGGTAATTTAAACATTTATTTTATGAAAAACTTCTTGGACTCTTTCAGATGCTAGTATCTAAAGGCAAGTCACATAGAAATTCAGCATTTCACAAATAAATTTCAACTTCTTCTTCTGTCATAAAGGATTTTGTGACACCAAGTTTCCACGTGGGAAATTCTGCTCTAGAACATTAATTCTAACCTCCTCTGACTTGCCAGCATTCCTCATTGTTGATTTCCCTTATATATCTCCATCTTTTCTGTGCTCCAGTTAGGCAAGGATACTATTGACATCCTCTGAGAGACACCACTGACTGGCTCTTTTAAGATTCATTCCAACTTCCTTTTTGCCTTTTGTTTATCTCCAATGGACTGTGTGTGTGTGTGTGTGTGTGTGTGTTTCCTTCCTTTCCTTTTGTCTGTTCACTGGTTGTCAGCCTCCCTTGCAGCTAAGCACTGATTTCATGACAACATTCTAGCAAAAGACCTTAGGAAAAACTCAGAGTTTGAATGACACGCAAAGCCTCAATGGGAGCAAGCTCGTATCCTCCTATCTCCAACTTCCGTCCTGGAAGATGCCTATGGCAGCTTGAGGAGCAGCAGAAATCTTGTGCTCATGAGAGGATAAGCATCAAAAGCTATCTCAGCAGTGTTTGCTCCCTGAGCCTATTTAGCTACAGCACCATTGGGATTGTGGAACATAGTGGTACTTGCTCTGACATCACCAAGACTCTGAATCGATAGTAGAAACCTCTCGCTTTGAATTTGTTTTGAAGGAAAAAGATTGGTTCTTTTCTTGTATATGATCCCGTAATATGATTTATTCTTACTCATACCAATTTCAGGGCTGACTTTGATACTTCCTATCGCACTGTACCATTGAATGCTTTTGTGCGTTTCTGTATATTGTCTATGCCCCAAATGATAATGATTCTTCAATTCAACTTTGTAGGCCCTGATCAAGCAACACGTACATCTAATATTATTTTTCTAAAATGAACAATTCGTATGCTTTATTATAAATTATTTTACCAAAGTAGGACAGATTTGGGGGTGTAATAGGCATAATTCCAATGGCACCACGTTTTTTTTACCTTTATGAAGATATCCATATTTTTTGATAACTAAAATAGAGTGAAATCATCACATTTTATTACACATATATTGTAAATAGAATTTTAAATGATTTTTACTTATGATTTTGTAAAGTCAAGTGTCATATTTTGCTGTGTTTTTTTTTTAATTTTCATGGGTTACACATGTGAACAAATACCCAGCTTATGTTCTAAAACTGCAAAAGAAGGTCAGAAGGCTGATATAAATCAAATAAAATAATGTAGCTTCTACTCAGGGCTAAAACTTCATTGATATTTATTATATATTCGCTGACTTATATTAAAATTAGAATCTTTGTAGTCTGTGAATGTAACCCAGTTTAGTATGAGAAACATTATACCCATATTCCAGAGTATAGAAATATTTCTCAGCAGTATTTTTTTTTTGGAAAAAAATGTATTATTGAAGCAGATTAAGAGTATTCACCGACCACAATCTCCTAATATTGCTATTATATCTCCATTAATTACCTTCAGTGAAAGATTTACAAAATAATCAAGTCCAAAATGGTGCACCGAATATATAGATAGAAATGTTAAAATTAAAAAAAAAAATTATCTTAGCCTTCAGTTTCTTGCAAGGAACTCCTAAAACCCTTGTGACTTCCTGAATGATGAGTAGTATGAGTGTCGTTGTTCTAATGCAGTGACTCCCAGCAGCCTCTTTAATAGCTTCCAGTGTAAGAACTGGTCACCGGAAAGAGCAAGTCTTGGAATTTTTGGCCCAACACATCATCCTCTGAGGAGGGGAGGGGGGATGGAGATTGAGTTCTATAAAAACTTTGAACAAGAACAATATGGGGAACTTCCAACTCCACGAAGACAGGGTCTCCCGTATTTGGGGACTCTTCTAGGCCTCACCTTATGTACCTCTTAATCTGGCCACTTATTTGCATGTGTCATAATATACCGTAACAGTGAGTCTAGTATTTTCTTGAGTTATTTGAGTCATTCTGGCAAATTATTGAACTTTAGGGGAGAAAGGAGTTTGTTGGAACCCCTGACTTCATAGCCAACTCAGACAGAATTGTGGGAAACCTGGGGATCTGACACAATTGTTACCTAAAGTGAGAGCAGGCTGGGGCTCCTGGCTGGCTCAGTTGGTAGAGCATGAGACTCTCTTAATCTCAGGGTTGTGAGTTTGAGCCCCATGTTGGCTGTAGAGATTACTCAAAAATAAAAACCTTAATTTTTTTTTTTAAAGTGAGAGCAGCCTTTCAGAAGTGAGACCTTGTATCTGTGGCTTCTCATGCTAACTCTGGCTAGGACATCTAATTGGTGCCAGAGAATCAGAGGGTTGATTGGTGTGAGGAAACAAACCTCTCATATACATACCTTCTCTTCTTCCAACAAATCCCTAGAAATGCTACAAAACAATCAACATTCATGTAAGAAGAACAAAAGGATGACCCCAGTGAACTAAAAATTATGACAAACATTTAAGGATGAAATGTAACTGGGGTTGGAGCCATAAAGTAATGTATCGTCTAGGGGTGCCCGGGTGGCTCAGTTGGTTGAGCATCTGATTTCAGCTCAGGTCATGGTTTCGTGGTTCATGAGTTTAAGCCCCATGTCAGGCTCTGTGGTGACAGCTCAGAGCCTGGAGCCTGCTTTGGATTCTGTGGCTCCCTCTCTCTCTACCCCTCCCCTGCTCACGTTCTGTCTGTCTCTCTCTCCAAAATAAATAAACATTAAAAAAATTTTAAGTAATTTATTGTCTAAAATACACACAGTTAAGAACTTGTTCAAACATTTGGAAGAACCTCTGCAGGGCTGGATAATTGATGTGGGAGTTATAGAAAGTATGAGGAACTGTATCCTTGGAACAAACATGCAAGGTATTGGTGAATGTATTAAATTTATAGTAGCTACTCAGTTCACCCATTCTCTTCACACCAACTTTTATTTTAAGGGGCATGCACTTTAATGATAACAGTGAATATGAGAACATGAGGTCAAGAGACAGCAAAACACTGGGTGGCCACAAATGCCAAAGAGAAATAGAAAACCCATAGTCCATAAATCAATGTCTGGCTCCCTGATTTTATAGCTCATTCCACCCCTTCACCATCAGTGGAATCAGGATTCGGCAAATAGGAACAATAATCCCAAAATGGTTCATTGGAAACCTTAAAGCCAACAGAATTAAATTACAGAATGTACTAGTTTAGAAAACCATGCAAGAAGTATCCATCTCAAAAAAATAAAACAAAACAAAACCCAGAAAAAACATTACTGGAGGATACAACAATAAAGGAGAAATAAAAAGAAAAAAACAAAGGTAGATAAATATTTTAGGAGGGATTGTAGACAATATCACAACCGTAGAGTAAGAACGGTATTGACGGAAAGGGGGAAAAATGAAAATGCAAGCACTAAAATTTAAAAAGTTTAAAAGGAATTTTTCTTCCAATTGGGACGAAAAAAGCTTCAAGATAACATCATTCACATACCAACAATGAGAAAGATCAGAAAATCATAATTTTCTATATATTAGAGAAGGAAGATTTCACAAGTGAATTAATTCCAGGGGTTGACAAGCTCATTCAAGGGAAAACAAAATACATGAACTATTTCACCTTTCCCAAAACAGAAGAGGAAGAAGCAGCTGCCACAGACCAGCTAAGAAAAACAAAAAAAACCTGAAATTTTAATAAATTCTTAAAGGTGAATATGGGTGACATGACAGCTTAGAATGACAGCAGGCTAGAAACAAGGGAAATATATGTTCTAGGCAGCTCTTTTCCATGGACCTGCACTGTAGGTTCATAAAGAAAACTGATTGCCCGGAAAGAAACTTGATGGAGTTTTCCTCAGTAATGCAGACATGTAGACCTGGCTTGGATTTAAGGGTGGGCAGGATACTTAGAAAAACCCATTTGGAGTCTGGTTCCTAAAGAAATATAATATGGTATTTTTGTCGTTGTTGTGAAGAAGGAACAGGCATGAAAATCACTTGTATTCTAGTCTCTTCTTTAATGTCAATAGAAGAAAACAAGGAGATTCTCTCACCCCCTCATCACCACCCCTCAATCATTGTCCCAATGCTAGAAAAAGACAGGCTGCTTCAGAAAGGGGGTAGGAGGGGTGCCTGGGTGGCTCAGTCGGTTAAGCGTCAGACTTCGGCTCGGGTCATGATCTCATAGTTTGTGGGTTCTAGCCCCACGTCGGGCTCTGTGCTGACAGCTCAGAGCCTGGAGCCTGCTTCGGATTCTGTGTCTCCCTTTCTCTCTGCTCCTCCCCCACTCATGCTGTCTCTCTCTGTCTCTCAAAAATAAAATAAAACATTAAAAAAAAAAAAAGAAAGAGGATAGGAAACCTAACCCGTAACCCTGCACCAACACTGGGCAAAATCCATTTCAACTGGGGGAAGTTCAGAAAACTCATTTATTACTAAAAATCCTCCTGAAATGGATCAGAGATAGTGAGGGAGGGACAGGAAAACTATGTGCATTCTAAACCAGCCCTGAGTAGGAGGCAGAGGCTGAGGGAGGGGCCTGGATGTTGAGAAAGTTTCATCCCAAAGGAGCAGGTGCCCAGGGCCTGCCTAAGACTGGAGCGATAGAACTGAGAGATTCCATTTTACCTCCACCATGAGCCTTGGAATTAGTACCCAACAAGAATAGGATGTGCTAGAGAATGAGAAAGAACATTAAGAGAGTCCCACCTCTTTGGCACAGGCCAGTTGTTGCTCTTTGGCAACTGCTAAAAGTTTAAAGCGGAGCAGAAATTCTAAGAAAATATTTTCAGGCATAGAGCTCATTCTTAGCATGTTAGCAGCTGTCTACTATTGGAAGAATTTGAAGACTCTGGATTCAACCATTCATACAAATGGCTGAATAGGTCTATACTTATTTTCAAACATAAATATTATTTACCTTGGTATCAGTTGTTGTTTATTTATTTTTTTTTTTCAACGTTTATTTATTTTTGGGATAGAGAGAGACAGAGCATGAACGGGGGAGGGGCAGAGAGAGAGGGAGACACAGAATCGGAAACAGGCTCCAGGCTCTGAGCCACCAGCCCAGAGCCCGACGCGGGGCTCGAACTCACGGACCGCGAGATCGTGACCTGGCTGAAGTCGGACGCTTAACCGACTGCGCCACCCAGGCGCCCCAGTTGTTGTTTATTTTTATACACAATATCTGACATCAAATCAAAAGTTACAAAGCACACACAAAAAAAACAAGAGAAAATAATCTCACATTAAGAGATAAAATAAAACTTCACCTGGAGATGGCCCAGATATTAGGAATTATTCATCTCTACTAATATGTTAAAGAACGTAGTAGAAAAGGTGACCACATGCATGAAAAAGTGAAGAATTTTGGGAGAGATAGAACTGTAAAGAAAAGGTAAGTGAAATGCCAGAAATGAGAAGCATAGTATTAGAGATATTGTAAGCCTTAATCAAAGTATCCAGTTAATTACTAAATGTGATTCATAACTATATAAGGTGATGAAAAGCAAAATAAATATGGTGAACTTTTTATTATACTGATACTTTAATATCCCTTTTGCATATTTCAACAACAAAGAAAATGTAAAAACTAATAAACATGAATTTTACAAGGTTATTTGCTTTCTAAGAAGTGTTCCCTCTTCCAAAGTTTTGATTCAAATGCCAGGTATTTGAACTCTTCTTTCCAGTGTATCATACCCAAAGTTGCTCTGCCAACTTCTGAACATTACTTTCCTTTTGTGTTCTGAAATGTATAACCATAGCCAGCTTTGCAGAGCATACCGAATGCGAAGTCAAGCGAGTCTTTGTTTGACATCCAGTTTGTCTGGCATCTGACATTAGCATTGCTAAGTACCTAATTGCTAAGTGCTACCAATTCAGGTATTGTACATCATTCATGGACACTGGCAACCTTTTTTTTTTTTTTTAAGGGAACACAATAAGAAGCATTTTATATAATATAAAACATAAGGAAGCATCATTTGGCTATAAAAATGAACCAATTTCAGATACATACACACATACAAATAAATTATAGCAAGTCAATCACAGAAAACAAAAGTTGTTACATATTGAAGTAGTTTAATAAAAATATCGGAATTCTCTTTAGATTTTTTAAATCAAAATTTGTTGATCCTTAGGCAGGATCTGTTCCGTTTTGCCTGAAGAAAAGGGCTAGGATTAGATCTGTTCTCAAAGTAAGGCACCTAACAGGGTAACAGTGAAGAAAATACTATGTACAGAGGGAGGTCACAAAGGAAAGAGAAGACTACAGTCTAACATTACAGGATAAAAAGTAAAAGGCAAAGATTTTAAAATATGTAATACACGGTGAGATTTGTTTGTCTCAAATCTATGTCCATGGACCTGTGTGAACACCAAGTACCTATCAAGGCGGCAAGTATTAAGGATAAGGGCAATAGAACCCACCGGAAAAGTTTCCGTGGAGCCTGGTGGAACATGATTGACAAGCAGTGACAGCCCATATGTTAGTGAAAGAGAACAGCCTGTATAAAATAAGTAGGAGTGTGAAGGCCTAGAGGAGGGTTACTGGATTAGATTACACAGGAGATGACGACAGTCAAATAAAAAATTCAATTTAAAGACTGGAATAAAACAGGGCACCTGGGTGGCTCAGTTGGGTAAGCGTCCTCTTGGGCTCAGGTCATGATCTTGTGGTGCGTGAGTTTGAGCCCCACGTGGGGCTCTGTGCTGACAGCTCGGAGCCTGGAGCCTGCTTCGGATGCTGTGTCTCCTCCTCTCTCTGCCCCTCCCATGCTCCTGCTCTGTCTCTGTCTCTCAATAATAAATAAATTAAAAAAAAATTAAAGATTGGAATAAAAGATTTGAAACTGGAAGTTTGCCTTTTTTAATCATAGAGACAAAGTATGAGATCTAAATCTGGGAGATTGTGATGATACAGTGTCGGTATTTAATAAAAAAGAAAGAAGGAGGGGGAGAGGAAAGGGAAAGAGGGAGGGAGGGATCTATTCTTGTTTCCAAACGTACATAATATAGTTGGAAACCAGGGTAGGAAGGAACAGAAGAAAGAAATAGAGATTCCATGAAAACTGTCAATTCTCGGACTTGGAAATAGATTGGGACATGCCCTCTACCACGTGTAATTTTCTTCAACCTTGGAGCACTCTTGCGGGTCATATAAAGTTTAGGTAAAATCTGACCTTGAAGTAAGAGGATGGACTGGATACCCTTTCAATATGCTTTCCATTCATGGGATAGCTAGTGATTCTATCTGCACTATTCTTTCAGAAAATTATGGCAGGTGGAAGGAAGGTATAGACAATTCTAATCATTATATAGTTTGAGATCTTGAATTTTCCATCCTTAGTAACATAAAAATATCCCCAAGAAATACAATTATATTTCAATCACCTTCTGAAATAGTTACTTGCTCATATGGAAAAAAAAAAACTCAAGTGAATTATTGCAACAGTAATTGCATCTGCATTGTCAATGCACTTCCCAGTGAATGTGTATGTTTTCTGCAGATGGGAAAACAGGAATTCTTTTTGAAAACATTACCCTGTGCTCTCAGTGGCATATTTGGGCAAAGGTAAATGTCATAACCCAAAGGTCTCCAACAAAAGTAAGCACTGCTTAGAGACACTGCCATTGAAGAAATATGGCACTGTGGACTGCCAAGAAAAATTCAGCATCCAAGTCTGCATGAGGATTGTTTTATTTCATCGTGTATGAAACATGCCTGTGAGAAGCCTTTCAGTACATGCATACATTTCACTATGAAACAGACTCTTGTGCCTTTCATCTACCACTTCCTTCTGGGGTAAAAAAAAAGACAGAAGAATTAACTAGTAGAATAAAATTGCTTAATTAAATCTTCATAGGCACTTATTAATTCTTATTCACCCGTTTACTCGGCAATTATTAATGGAAGAAAAAAATGTTATAAAACGCAAACAATCTTAAGAAACAGAAGTTAAGAGTATAGTTTGAGAGAGAAGACACACAGGGAACTTTGAAAAACAAATGGAACCAGAAATCCTTTTATTACATAGATTTTATTGTTCATATCATTGCTCACATTGAATAAAGAAATAGGCAAGATTTTAATGTGTGTATTAGCTTACTTAACATTAGCTGATACAACAAAGCACCTTCCAAGTCTCAGTGGCTCAACAAAATGAAAGTTTGTTTTTCACTCACTTCCCAGTCCCCTGCCGGTCAGGCAGCTCTGATTGGCAGATTTGCTAAAACTATAGATAAGGACAATAAAATACAACATCAACCCACATTATCCCCAATTCTCCTCTGTCCCCATCTTTATCTATCAGCAGCATTTAACATGGTGAATCGCACCCTCATCTTGAAACACTTTTTTTCCCCCCACACATTTTCTTGGACGGTGAGTTGCTACTCTACCCAAAATCCCATCAATAGTTCCTGTTTCACTCCGAGTGGGAGCCAAATTCTCGCAAGGTCCCACAAAAGCCAATGTAATCTGACCCTCCAACAACTTTCTGACCGTATTTCCCTTTACTCCCCCTCTCTCACTCATTTCTACCCACACTGGAGTCTTTGCTGGTTTTCCCACACATCTGCCATACTCGACTGCTAGGTCTGCTCGTGGGCTTCTCCAGCTGCTTGCAAATTCCTACTCCCAGAGAACTCATTTCGCATCCTCAGATCCCTCTGTCTAAATTCATTTCCCTACTGAGGTTTTTCCTGATCATCTTATCAGAATTGCAATCACTCTTGTTTTGTTTTGTTTTTTCTTAGCAGGTGTTTTATACAATATTTTTATACTTCACTCTTATGCTTACACTCTGACTCTTCTCACTAGAATAGAAGCTCTCGTAGGCTGCCGTTTCTGTCTGCTCGTTCACGTTTCTTATTCCAGTTCCTAGAACTGGGCCTAGGGCTCAATATACATACCACGTTTTAGGAGATACGAGGAAGGAAAGGTTGAATGTCACATTTCGCCCCTGAAAGTTTTTCACAGAAGGGAATACTCTCATCAAAGTGTGGTTCTGGAGAGAAGGAGGACATGATGGCATGTGGCGTTATGGACAATGGAGAAAAATGGAGTCACAGAGAATAATTGGGGTTATTGAGATTGCTTGGGCACAAAGCCATAAAAAGAAAACATGCCAAAAAGCCTACCTTAATATATGGTCAGTTAGAAAGGAACAGAATATAAGAAGGCAAGAGACATTGTGTACAAAATCCAGGAAGACTGGGTGAGTGTGTCTATGGAGTGCAAAGTAGAAAGAACTTAGAGACACAACGGTGGGTAGAAACAGAAAGTGAAGAAGAAGAACAGTGTTGAAGTGAATGAGGAGAATGACAATAATGATGTATGCATTTCATGGTGAAACGAGATCTAGTATGAGTCGTCTGGCACGCTGGCCACGGTTGTGGGAGTGGAGACAAAAAATGGAAACGGAGAAGCTTGGGGGTTCCTCTGTTTAATGCAATGAATTTACAATTTAGTCATTATTTTGATGGCCAACTTGGGTATAGATTTTCCTACTACAAGCTTAAGTTAGGTCATCAGGCCCGATTGTGTTCTGGAAGTCTCTGTTTCTCTTGACCACTCTGTGCCAAAATGATCTCCAAGGGAGCCCTGGGCCATTTTCCAGTCACTGACCACACTGTCCACATTTATTCTACCCATCAACGTGCACCCTATTGAATGCAGAGCTCTTCTCCCATGTCGTGGTTCTTCCCAGAGACTGCATATTGGGTCCTCTTGTTTGGCCTGAGACATCTGCTACCCTCCCACCCCAGCCTGGGCCCCTGTAGCAGCGGGAGCAGTGGGTGTGGACGCCGGCCTCCCAGGCCACATCTAGCAAGGTCTGCTCTGCGCCAGGGTTCCTTCATGGCCGGCTGCTACCAGTTGCCTCATGCACCGCAGGAAAGCTGGTCTCTCTTCTCCTCGCGTGGATTGCTCTCAGATACACTTGGTTTTCTTTCTTCACGCCTCTTGATGTTTCAAGCCAGTCCTCTTCGTGATTTGAAACATTTGTCAAAACTCGTACCCAGAAGTGGAGGTCTTGGCTTGGGAATAATGTTTCTGCCATGAATTTTACACTCCAGTCAATCCCTCATCTCATTTTTTTGGTTGCAGGCTACGCTCATCTTCCCTCTCAGGTGAGAAGCGTGACTCTGAAGAAAGGCACGTGGGCAGCCAGCTCAGAGTGTTGTCCCAGAACACCAACACCCATCTTCTCATGGGTATTTGGCTGTGCTCCCCACCCCCACCCCAGTTCCCTGAGAGGGCCCAGCCTTCTGTTATGTGAATAATACATGTCTCAGATGTCCAGATTTACACTGCACACGTGTAGTGTGAGGGGACCAATGCTCTTCTCAGTGCCCCTGCAGGTGTTTACCAGTTTTTTTCTTTTCCTGGTCACCTCTGCCCTGCTTTCCTCTGCCCACTTTATTCCTCATTCCATAGCTCATCTCGCCTTGTTCATCGTTTTCTGTCCTGTATCACCCACTCACCTGAGGGTGGGGTATCACCACTAATGGATGGGTGATATATTGAGGGTGATGTCGGCCCCATGTTATGTGATGGAAAGAGAAAGCTCAGCCTTATGCAGACTAGAATACAAGGCTGAACAGGAGACGCCAATGTCATAATCGTATATCAGCCATTTTCCACCATAAGGAATTTCTCCCTTGCTTTGTCCTTCCCTCTGGGCCTTTGTTGACATCTTCTCCATCTTCTTCCCATGAAGCCTCTTCTCCTCTCAAATCTGCTGAGTCTCATAGTTCTCAAAGTCTTATCTCACAGGAAAACTCACTCACAGGAAAAGCTCAAAATTCCTGTTTCCTCCTCTCTTTTTCCTCCTCCGTTCCTTCTCTATCCTCTCCGCCCCCTTTTCCCCTCTCCTTCCCTCCTTCTTCTTTTTAAGCACAATTTAATTCCCCTTACTTAAAACTTTTCCATCTCAACTATCGTTGCCTGGGAATGAAGCTCTTCAATCTGGCGGGGGGGGGGGGGGCGGCGGCGCAAAAGACCATTAGTATATTCTTCCTAAAGAAATAAGAACAATTCTCTTCCTAAGCAGAATTCCACTTACTCCTCCTGTGTATGAGCTACTCCAGCTGTAGTCAGCTTTTAAATTAACTAATTTATCTCTCTCTGAATCACATATATATTTTTCCTCTGTGTCAATCCACATATTATGGAATATTAAAGTTAGACAGAAACGTCCTTCTCCTTAAGGAGCAAAGAGCCAAATAAATTCATTCTGACACGTAAGCAAATAATCACACTCTTGTTAAATAAATGCTAAAGAAACATCAAAGGCTGCACTACTCAGGAGCACAGGGAAAAGAGTGAGTGAGTCCCTGTGCCCAGGTTGGTGATGGAGGGGCCAAGCTGTGCTTCCCTTGGGGACAGATGTTGAAAGTGACTCCCCAAGGATGTGGAAGAGTCTGTCAATGACAGCTGAATCCTGAGGCATGGTTGAGGTCTCCGAAGGTTCCAGTTCAGGTTTAGTGAAGATCGCAGGTTAAGAGTTGAGTTCCCGTCACGTGAAACCGATCAAAGATTCCTGAATTTGGAAAATCGCTATTGTTCATTGAAACTGCAATGACATTTAAACGTTTTTGTGCAAACCCTTTAATACAACAGTGAGTACTAAATATATTTTGGCAATTAGAATTATGAAAATACAGACTTGGCCATTACAATGGAATGCAGGTAGAGAGGTTGGAGAACTAATTTACCCTTATCTGAACATAGCTGTGAAATGTCAGAGTTTCAGGAATATCGATTTTATACTCTGCACTATAAAAAGAGGATAACTCATGACATGATAAGGAGTAGCCTCTATTCTGTTGGAATCGAATGCTTACTTGTGATCAGTTCAACACATATTTTAAAGCACATTATGCAATACATTAAAAATAATGATTTTGAGACAAATTAAGCCGTAACAGTCTCAAATCAGTTTGCCCACACAGTTAATATGTTGATTAATGTCCTGTTAGGCCTGAGACACTCATTTTTGTCTCATTATTCAACCCAGTGTTTTCCCACAGCTATTGAATAAAAATGTAATTATTGCTCTAAATTATGTTATTATTAACTTTCACATGGTGTTTCTTGATAAACAGCAGCACAAAATAAAAGACCACAAGGAGCAAGTAAGTTCGAATAAAAACCACATAAGGATATGGAACCATTTACTATTATGGGTTTCAACTATATTCAATGCTGGGAGGAAGAGAAGGTAATGTTTTTCTTTACAGAATTCCAATCAAAAGAGTGTAATATGAAGAGTTTTGAATATTGATGCCTCAAAGCCTGCATTTGTCAAATCAAATGCAGTTGACGATAATTCCAAATATTGAATTTCATTCTCAAAATCGGTGAATATAGGTAAAGTCTCTTCTCGTGTGCCTGTATTTATGGATTCTTGACAGAGTGATCAACACAAAGGTCATTCACCCCAATATTGCCATATTTTCTTCTAATATCTGAAGTTTCAAAAGGAGCATTTCTTGGTGACCTTTACCTAAAACAAACACGACTTCAGAAACAGAGCTCTGGGATCAGATCTGCACCTGTGTACTTAAATGGAATACTTTCTTCTTCTATCTTGTCAGAGATATTCTACAATGCAGAATCACAAAGCATTTTGGAATTCTCTAAAGATAATGTATCAATCCTCCGCTTGAGTTTTATAACTAAGATGGACCTTTTCAGAGTTATGCTTTTGACATTATTGTTATGCAAAATGGCATTTTCATGCATTAATCCCCACAAGAACACTGAGTGCTACCCAGTAATGTTATCACATTCAATAAAAGAGATTGCACCAGAGTTTGATGGCTGCAGTTTCTTTGGCTTGATTATTAAAAAGGATAAAGTGTTAAGCATTTCCATTTATATAGAAATGCCTGTATTTTAAACAATCCTAACAATATGCCAAGAAGCTAATAATCTGATAAATAAGCCTCAGTGCTGACATTCCGTAGTAGGTGAAGCTTAAGGCCTGAAGGAAAGCAGGGTCTAACTGAGAAAAAGATGCAGTCTTTGCTGAGTCAGTGTCCAGAGCTTTGGCACTAGTGACCTTTGGCTATAGTGCCAAAGACATAGAATAAGGTCAGAAAAATGGGAATAGAATTGAGTCGTAGAAGAGATATTTTATATAATGCTAATTTAACCCAAGGCTCAATGAGGTTATGTAACTTGGCCAAACTCACGCAACTGGTTGGTGTTAGAGCTTCTTCAAAGGACACTATATTAGGAATATCATCCATAGGAGGCTTTATCATAAACCATAGGAGGTCTGCTACAGCAATCAGAACGTAGTGATGAGGACAAAGATTCAGGATCAAGTAGATAGCAGATGATACAGTACGACAGGTCAAAATAGATATGGTCCTTGGTGATTTGGGTTATAGTCAGGGTAACCATAAGGACCATTGTCCTGGCATGATTAATAGCTCTCATTTTACTCTCAAAATTTCCCTGAGTTCTTTGGACAATGAATCACATGGTTACCTTAGTTACAGTGGAAATAGCGAGAAAGCCTGAGTATGAGGAGATCTGCCTCAGGCATTTAATAGCTATCTGATCTTGTCCAAGAAAAATGAACTCCATCCTATAAAATGATGATAGGAGTTGAGGTTAGACTTCATTATTGCAGCATCTAAGGTCTCCTTGCCTCCCTCTCATTCCACACATCCCCCCCCCCCCCCACTTCCAACCTGCAGAAGCTTTTCTAGTCTTGGGTCAAAATGTGCTTCTTGTAAAAATCATCATATTCTTCCAAATGCACTGCCTTCTTCAAAGTCCTTTCTATATTTCCAAAGGCCTGAGCATGAAAACAAAATAGCTTGTCAAAACTTTCTATCACCTCTAATCCTTTTCTGAGCTAACAATCATGGAATGATTTAGCTGACAAACCATTCAGGGACAAGAAACATATAAGTTAATACTTTAAAAAAAAAGCATCCAACTATAATTGTTTGCAAAGGCTATAGCTTTTTGGTTCTTAAATTCCAGAGTGGTAGAAATTCATCTCACCATCAGGATCTGCAATTGTGGGAAAAGATTCTTCAGGAAAATACCAACAGAGTGGTTGCAGGTAAGGCTTTGGTATATTAAAGTTGTTTAAGTGTGGAGTCAGTTATGTCAATAACATAGCTTCATATCTTTGTACCATTCAACCATGTTTAATTTGGTCTTTATTTTCCCCCTCTCTGCCCCCCACCCCCACAAAAATCCTAAACAATTATGTTGTAAAGCGTGTCTTTAATCACTTGTAGAAGTTGAACAAATTTGGGGCGCCTGGGTGGCTCAGTCAGCAAGCGTCCAACTTCAGCTCAGGTCATGATCTCACTCTTCGTGAGTTGGAGCCCCTCGTCAGGCTCTGTGCTGGCAGCTCAGAGCCTGGAGCCCGCTTTGGATCCTGTGTCTCCCTCTCTTTCTGGCCCTCCCCCACTCACACTCTGTCTCTCAAAAATAAACATTAAAAAAATTAAAAAGAAAAAAAAATCTATTATCTCAGTACTCTAACATTTGGACTAAAACTTGCTATTTGGTGTCAGGGAGCCTTTCAGTCTTTTGCGTCAGTGAAAAGGAGAAGGGCTGTCTGCTTCACATATAAGTACATTGTAAGAATCAGTTCGTACACCCAGTTGCTATTAAAATAAATTCAATGAACTAAATTATATTTGTGGTTACTAGAGTCAAGCGTAACTCCACCCCAGTATAGATCGTGCCGTCAGTAATTTACAGGGTGAGACTCAATTCCTTTTTCTCTGAGTCAGCCACAAATTGTCTTGAGTCTTTGTTCTTGGAGCTTCAAGGAAGTTAGGAAAACTTACATAAATCCTTAAATAAGTAACTAACTAACTAAATAAATAAAATAATGATTTTTTTTAGTCCTAGGACAACTTCCCACACCTTATAAGCATTGTTTATGTTGATTAAACATATTCATTCTGTTACCTGAAGGCAGAAAAATGTGTGGCTGATGTGTGGGGATGGGAAATGAGAGATAAAATACAGATTGTCCAAGGAACAAAAATTGGAGGCTTGGTTCTGAGAAACTTGCACTTTGTATCCAGAAGAAGCCCCGATTCTGGAGCAAGAATGAATGAATTCTAAAAGAAGTCCTTTATGGAACAATAACACTGTTGATTTGTGCCTTAAGATCTGGTCACCTCACAGGCAATTCTTTGTTCCCTAGCCATGCTTCATCAGGAATCCCTTTGAGTCCAATGGTGGATGTTCTCTCAGATTCTAACACCAGCTTCCTTTACTACTTCTGGCTCCAAAATGAGACGGCTAGTTGACTATAATTTCTTAAACATGGTAAGTGTATTTTTCCTATACTTCTATAGCCACAGTGCATCTTAGGGAGGTACCGCCAGCCATCCTCTAAAATTGGGACTGAATCCCACAGATGGTTTCAGTGTTATAGAAGAAAAACAATGTTATAGGAGAAAGTTAGGATGGGACAGACTTTCCGGAAGTCACTCTACCCGCACATTCTCGTGGGATTTCACAGCAAGGAAATTAGGCCTTGCTTCTCTCCGTTAGAAAAAATTTATTAGACAATGAGACAGGATGTGTCCTATCACTGATATGCTTCATACCTTATCATTAGATCTCACAAAAATAAAAGCATAGAAAACAAACTTGGTGAGAGCTTCTCAAGGAATCCTTTGTAACATCGTTGTACTCTAATTCTGCCCCTCTGTGTTATCCATAACACCCAATTTGCCACAACTAGATTGAATCAAGTATAAATTCATTTAAAAATTATTTTCAGGATTTAAACTTCAAAGAAGTAAATCAGCTAACATTGTCCAGCTAGGACAAAGTAGACTTGAGACGCTCTTGGGTAATCTCCCCACCTCCAAAAAGCTGAGGAGAACTATGACAAGGAAGAAAGTTTTTTGAAAGCATACTCTGTGTCCTGTTATCTGGCCTGTCTTTGAATACAATTAATTCAACTATGTGGTAGGAAAAAGAAACATGAAAATGAAGGTTTTAAAAAAATAGAGGTGGTTTATAAAGAAATACATTATGCCTCAATTTTAATTACATAAGAACTGCTCAATGCTCACATAATCGAAATAAACACAGACCTTACGTTCCTTTTCATGTGTGTTATGTTTGAAATTTGTCTAGCTTTAATGTTACTTATCCTTAAGTTTAACGTGCAAGCTACTAAAACACATGAACAGTGTGGGGATAGAGTTGAATTATGTGAAGTCCATTATAGAAAGAGTAGTCTTTGGGCTTGCTTTTTTAAAAATTCACCTGGAGTTGTCATGTAGTTAAATACCAATCTCACTTATTACATACAATCTGACTTAATACTTGGGATTTTTTGCATGTACTAAAAAGGCTTATCTCTTGTTTGTGTCAGGTCTGTGAACATAAATGTCAAGAATAAGAGATTCTTTTCTTTTGAAATGTGCCTCTGATCATAAGCATCTTGATCAACGTAAGGGTACTTCTCTTCATGCTAATATTTGAATTTCAGTTATAATAACTCCAGGAAGAGTTGGCTTTCACCTTCCTCTTTCAACTGTCCAAGACATGGAAAGAGATTCCCAAAGACCTGTTCATTCATGCTGCTGAAAAATAATTCCAAAAAGCTTCAACCTGCTTCAAAAAAAAAAAAAAATCAAATCCATTCTCAAATGAAGATCTTCAATCCTTAAATCTAAAGAACCAATTGCAGACCCGAAAGTAATTCAACAGAAACAATGACACTCATTTGTTTTTGTTTTTGCATTTTAATACCAGATTGCTTTAAAACCACACCTATTTCATTTCAAGAATTTCCATACATGTAGTCAAATTTCTTGTGTTTTCTCCAAAAGTACATTTCCACAAAACTAGAAGAGTAATTTCCAAACATAACCACACATCAGAATCCATGAAAAAAAAAATTCAATATACATTTTAGCAGTCCATCCCATATTTGCAAATTCACAAGTCAAATGCCAATTTTAGGTCAAGCATTTGAATATTACTCTCTAGAATATCTCTAATGTGATATTCTTATACTTGAATGCATTTGACAACTGAATAATCTTTTTCACATCTAGTAACGATGATTCTCTCTGTATTTTTCTTTTTTATCAAAGATAACACTGCCTTGGTTTTGTAAACTTCATTATATTGGTACCCTGTTATTTTTCTCTCCTCTCTCTAACAGATCTTAAAATCTAAATCATTATAACTTATCAAACGTTTTATCTTTCTACAGTCATGACTAATCTGCTCATGTTTAAAACAAGCCAGAAAACCAAATTAACCAACCAAACGAAATACCTTGTAAGATCCATGGTGACAATGAATCCCAAAGTTCTGAGCAGAAATGAGAAGAAACTATAGCTCAATGTAGCAGATGCTGGTGAGTAGATATGGAGATCTAACGCAAGACAACAAGGCTATCTTTAATATCTCCAATAGCTGCCAGGTGACATTGGACTGGAAGCTAGGGTGAGGATCACTCCACTAGATTGGACCACTGAAGCCCCATAGTGGCAGAGGCACTAGGAAAGCAATTAAGTGAGGCAGTTTAAGTGAAGTGATGATTGGGCCCAAAAAGTAAGGCTGTTTCTCAGCCACGAAAGAATCCTGGTGATACCAAGCCAGGCACTTCTCATAGTGACTTCGCACATAGACACATGTGTGCACATATTTGGAGGTGGCACAAAGTTCTTCATTCATAGTTACCCAGGGCTCCCGTTCCACCTTCGTGTCCCCATGCTTCTCTGGATCACCGAACTAGCAACAGCATTTAAATGTGGGCTATAAATGTTTCTAACGAAATTCAGGGAGAGACGGAGGAGATCCAGGAGAGAGCCATCTTCTCTATTTCTGGATAAAAGTTTTATTGTTTGTGAATAAATAAGGATGGGTAAGTAAGTAAACACACACCCACACTCACACACACACAAAGAAATAGTGTTCTCTTTCTGTATAATAAAAAGTCAAACATTGTATCCATGAATTGGAAGACCAAAACATTTATGAAAAATGATTTCTTCAAAAAACAGTAAGATTCAAACCATGGCTACTTTTTTTTTTAAGTTTAGTTATTTATGTTGAAAGAGACAGTGCGCACGTGTGCACACACATGTGAAAGTGAGGGAAGGGCAGAGAGAGAGGGAGAGAGAGAGTCCTACGCAGGCTATGTGCTGTCAGCGCAGAGCATGACTCAGAGCTCAGTCTCAGGAACTGTGAGATCATGACCTAAGCCGAAATCAAGAGTTGGACGCTTAATTGACTGAGCCACCAAGCACCCCCAACCTATGGCTTCTTTTAAATCTCCATAAAAAAACAATAATTGATTTCTTTAAAAATAAAGCCTTGGTGAAACAATACAGGGGAAATGAAGAGGAAACCAGAAGAGATATACAATTTTTTAAAAAAAGTTAATAGGATAAATGAAGAGTTTAAAACAAAATAGTTAACCACACGTTTTGAAAATACAAGCAGTATTGAGCAGAATCAATAAGAGATACAAGAAATAAGAAGAGTTGAAGAATTTGGAAGAAAATTACTGAAGAATAAATACATAATTGTTTTGCGTCTTTGTTTTTTTTTTTTTTTTTTTTTTTCAGCATCAACTAGAACGAAAAAGAAGTGTTATTCAAAGATTGAAGAGAAGAAAGTTTCTCTGGATTTAAAATGCATACTACATACCAGAAAATATTGATAACAACAGTTAGCTAAGTCCTAATAGAAGTTTTAAATACTGGGACATATATAAAGACACATTTTTGTTTTAAATATTAGGTAAGAATCCAGGCTGAATAAAAGACATGTTCTTTATGATGAATGAAATGTGTTGTTTACATGATGAAAAAATTGAACCATTTAGAATAGTCAGTGGAACACTAACTGCCATAGGAAGACAGAGAGAGTTCAGAGGTAAATAAAAATAAAAGTTCAACATCCATACATAAAACTAATATTTAATAACAAACAAAAAATGTAATATAACCATTTAGAAGGTTAAAAATACTTTTAAAATGGTATTGAAAACAAAGGATTTGAATGGTGTCAAAGCCAAATCACAGACCCTTTAGAACGTTATGTCATTGAAAAGACTACATCATAACTTATAGACTGTGTTCAAGTCCAAAATCACAGGAAAATTTATAACATAAAACATAGTACAATTATAAACAAATATAAAAATCATGTAATCCTATACAGATAATATACATCATTATATTATACAATATACAATATGTATGTATGTATTATACAATATAATATATTATATTAATACTTATAAACATCCAGTATAAAGGTCATGCAAGAAATACATTCACATTAGAGACTCTCATAAAAAACTGAACATAAATAAATTTAAAGATTAATAAATTGGGGGAAAAACTTAATTGATAGATTTGAAGATGAATATCTGAAGAGATTTTAAAAAGTGATACATGTTCTGTAAGAACCTTTAGCCAAAGTGAAAAAGAAACTATAAATTTATAATGTTACAAATTAGAAACAGAATATAAGCACTAATGTTCAGAAGATCTAATATTTGTAGAAGAATATTATGCCAAATTTCAAAACAATAAATTTGGAAATCTTAGGAAATGAAAATTTTCTAAGAATATATGTATTAATATAACTGAAAGATAATTTTAACCAAATGTATTATAGCTTAAAAGAAATTTAGCCAATTAGAATTAAAGTTATCAAAGAACTACTCCCATGAAAGGAATTTTACTGAGAAAGTTTAAATATAGTGTCCATCATTGGGGCGCCTGGGTGGCGCAGTCGGTTAAGCGTCCGACTTCAGCCAGGTCACGATCTCGCGGTCCGTGAGTTCGAGCCCCGCGTCGGGCTCTGGGCTGATGGCTCAGAGCCTGGAGCCTGTTTCCGATTCTGTGTCTCCCTCTCTCTCTGCCCCTCCCCCGTTCATGCTCTGTCTCTCTCTGTCCCAAAAATAAATAAACGTTTAAAAAAAAAAATTAAAAAAAAAAAAAAATAAATAAATATAGTGTCCATCAGACATTAAAGAATAAGTTAATTACTGGATTTTTAAACTGTTTCCTGCATGTGTGCTGAAAAAGAAAGGTTTCTGAAGTGATCTTCTAAAGTTAGTTTAATTCGGAATTTAATCTGTGAAATTTGATAAGTAAAAATGTCAAATGAAGACCATTCTCACTTATGAATATTAGGAAAAATCTAAATATTTATGAAACATATTTATCAATATAGTATCAATTAGATACATAAGATTTATTCTAATGATTATAGTGTGAATCAATGTTAAGAAATCCATAATTCATCATGTTAAAGGATCAATAGGAAAAAACACTTATCGTTAACTACACAGATACCAGAAACAAAATGGCTGAAAATACAACCATGATTGATTTTAAAAAACCAAAAACACATTAAAACAAGAACAGAACAATGAGTAAAAAACTCAAACCATCTCAATTTAAAAACGAGGATTGTCCTTTAAAAAATGAAATTAGGAGGAAGATGCACATGATTAACACCACTATTTAACCTCATCTTTAGAATAGTTATCTAATGCAATTGTTCAAAACCATAATATTAGATATATAAATATTAAAAATATGATTGCTGTGCTATGGTTTATGATTCATGTGATGGCCCATATGGAAAATCAGTTAATTAAAGTGGCAAACTGTATAAAACAAAAGCACTCTTTTTTTTTTTAGTTTATTTATTTTAAGAGAGAGAGAGAGAGAGAGAGCGCATGAGCAGGGGAGGGGCAGAGAGAGAGGGAGAGAAAGAGAATACCAAGCAGACTCTGCGCTGTGAGCACAGAGCCCAAGGTGGGGATCGAACTCATGAACCCTGAGATCATGACGGGAGCCTAAACCGAGAGTCAGATGCTCAACTGACTGACCCACTCAGGCGCCCCTAAAACAAAAGCAGTCTTAGGCAGTAAAACAAATAAACAAAAAAAACTGCCTGAAAAAACATGTTCTCAATCTGATACTTAAATAAATACTTAAAATCATTTAAAAAGGTAACTGTTAAAACAGACTGAAAATTTCCAGGAAAAGCGATGATGGAAGATTTGCTAGTTTTGGAAACATATTACTATAAACTTAAAACAAAAAAAATCCTGAATACATTGGTGCCAAAATAGAATGGTAAATAGCTGGAACCAAAAAAAAAAGGTTATATGTATCCCTTGTGTGTGTGTTTTATTTCTCAAGGCCTTTTGAAGTCTCAGTGAAGTTTTAATTGAAATATTTAACAAAAGACAGAATTGTGCATCTCCTTTGATCAGGAAATTAAATCTAATTAAATCTAAGAATTAGCCTTAGGAAAAACAATTCTCACAAATATGTCAAAATGTGTATGAAAATAAAAATAATAAGGAATTTATGAAATAAATCATGGGTATTGGCCAGTGGAATACTCTCTACAGCCACTAAAATAATGATATAAATTGTTAGTTTTGAGAGGGGAAGATGTTTATTTTTTACTACGAAGTGTGTAAAGCAAGTGTATTCAGTCTCATTCCATTTTTGTAAACATAAAATCAGCACATGCATATAAAAAATGTCTGAAAAAGTAAGTGTGAGAGAGATCATGGAAATGCTTTATTTTCTTTGTAGTTTCAGACACCTATAAAAATTTTTAAGTCTTATAATCATAAAATAATGCTGGTATTAGCATATTTTGAAGGTAATGAAGAAATAATTTACCGTTCCTCGTTTCTCCAGTTCATTCTTTAATTCTCTTCAGCATGTTTCAAAAATGTCTCTCCAGCATTCTTTTTTTTAAAATGTTTCTTTATTTATTTTGGGGGAGAGAGCGAGAGAGAGCGAGCACTAGTGGGGGAGGGGCAGAGGGAGAGAGGGAGAGAGAGAATCCCTAGCTGTCAGCACAGCCAGACTCAAGACTCTATCTCATGACCTGTGAGATCACGACCTGAGCCAAAATCAAGAGTCACAGGCTTAACTGACTAAGCCCCTCAGGTGCCCCCCACCTTTTTTTCTCCAGCATTCTTTTTTTTTTTAATTTTTTTAACATTTATTCAATTTGAGAGACAGAGAGAGACAGAGCATGAGCAGGGAAAGGGCAGAGGGAGGGAGACACAGAATCTGAAGTAGGCTCCAGGCTCTGAGCTCTCAGCACAGAGCCCGAGGCAGGGCTTGAACTCACAGACAGTGAGATCATGACCTGAGCCGAAGTCGTACCCTCAACCGACTGAGCCACCCAGGCGCCCCTCTCCAGCATTCTTAAGGCAGCAATAATAATAGGATATGCACAGGAGGCCAGAGTAGAATAACATGACAGGACTTTTCCCCTGAGCTCAGGTGAATCACTATTATTCCTGGATATTCTTGGAAATACCTAGAGACTTTTTATGATTGTGCAGAAATTGTTCAGTTGGCCCTCAGTTCTTTTTCAAGAAGAATTGTTCTATAAATAGGTGCTATTTGGTATTTTCGGTGGAGGAGGTGTGTTCAGGGTTTTCGTATGTCGCTATTTTGGATCAGAACCTCTGGAGACTTTTTTATGAATAAAGAGAATGCGATGAAACAGCTAACAGCGTAGAGGTCTTGAGGTCCTCATATTACCATGAATGCTTTTGTATTTGAATCCCATTAATGTGTGTGACATATAAGCCATTCATATATGAAAGTTAACATTTCTCCTAATTGCAAACCCATTTACTTATTTAAAGAGAATTTCAAATCATTAATATATAAAAAAAAATATTTCAATTGGACACTGTAAAGTGAATTTATACTCTAAATGGAAAATTAAATTCTCTTGACAGAAAAAGGTACTGGGCAAGTTTAAGCTCCTGGATTAAAATCTTCAACAGAAAGATAAATGTGCTTATGTTTACGTTTTTAAAAGCAATCGGTCCAAGAATAAGGAAACAAAGATCATCTACGTACAATTGAAAATGATTAAAAGAAACCAATTGTAATTTTAAAAGAATCAAAACCTCTTAATGAGACTTAGTGAGTGCTGAATTACCACTGGTTCCCTAAAATCAAATCTAAATTTAAATAAAAATAAGATTCAACACCTTAACAATATATGCATTTATAAAGTTGCATTTTGTTGCTGGAAGTTTCATTGTTATATGAGTGTAAATGCTAATTTAACCTGAAAAAGCATTATTTATAATGATGTGTCCCAAAGCAGGCATATCTATCAGAGCAAAAGAAATTTTTTGAATTGCTAAGGTGAAAAGAAAAAATTTATAAAAAATCTTTGTCTTAAATAAGTATTATTGTTTATATTCTGGTTATGAAAGTAACACATATTGTTGAAATTTGGAAAATAGAAAAAAGGGTAAAGAAGAAAATAAAGATCATAATCTCACTGTTCTAAGGCAGTTGTTATTAATATTTTGGTGTTTTCCTTCCAATATATTTTTTTTCTTTTTGGAAATAAATCTTTCTTCTGCCAAACTGAAATCATACTCTGTGAATTGCTTCTATATTGCTTTTTTCACTTCATGTTATATTATAAACATATCTCCAAGCTATGAAGAATTTTTCAAATGCATTGTTTTTGTTTCATACTATTCCAGTGTATGCAGTACCATAAGATATTTAAACATTCTATAAAGTTGGACATTTGAGTTGTTTCCAATTTTTTTTTATTAAAAATAATGCTTCAATAAGCACCGTTATACATATGTTTTGCCCATATTTTCTATCTTTTCCTCGGGAAAAACTCCTGAAAATGAAATTTCCCAGTAAAAGTATAAGAAATGTCACAGATTCTGAACATAATTTCTTTTCAGAAAGCTATTCCAATATACACTCTCACTTACTAGGTACACATATGCCTAACAAGAACACTGGGAATTAACCTTTTTTAAAAAAAATAGATTTTACTTGGTACCAAAAACATATTATAACACCTAGGGCAGTTTTTATACAGTTATTCATTCCATGACAAAGGGAATTCTCATAAGAAGAAGACCAAGGAATTTTTATTTCTTCTCCCAAACAAGTCATTTCAATCTCCTTCAGAGGTAGTCCAAATTTCCCTTTTCTTGGACATCAACTTGTCCTTCTTTCTTTTTGGTTTTCACCAGCTGCAGACATCTGCTCTAAAGAGCTTACATGAACTCTCAACTAATTGTCTTCTGCAAAGGATTCATTATTTCCTATCATTGGGGCCATCAGCTGTGCTGTGTGTATCTAAACCTGTGTGTTCCTGGGGCGCCTGGGTGGCTCAGTCAGTTGAGCGCACAGCTTTGGCTCAGGTCATGATCTCACAGTTCATGAATTCAAGCCCCGCGTCGGGCTCTGTGCTGACAGCTCAGAGCCTGGAGCCTGCTTCGGATTCTACGTCTCCTCTCTCTGCCCCTTCCCCGCTCATGCTCTGTCTTTCTCTGTCTCTCAAAAATGAATAAACATTTAAAAAAATTATAAAAAAATAAATAAAAATAAACCTGTGTGTTCCTTACCAAAGAAGGCATCTTGACTTGGAAGAAAGGACATAGACTCTGCACTGAGAAAAGAGTTCCAGGCCCTCCTTTTGCATACTGAGGCTAAACCCTCTGACGCTGAGCTTCTATATTCAAAGGCTAAACGTGCCATCTCACAGGATTATTGTGAAGATTTGAAAATAATGAGGAGCTACCTAGAAACCAGTATTAATTAGGTACTGAAGAACCTTTGAGGTATGAACAAAAGAGCTAAAAATACGAGTTCTCATTTCGAACAAAATAAGCCACTCCCATCGTGTAGGTAAACCGAACGAAAGGTTAAAATGAGTTGTTCTTAGAAGGTGAAAACACCAATGGACTCTTGCATTTCAGAATTTTTTTTACTTATGTCTTTTAAAGGATTCTGTGTTTGGGAGAACAACACAAATTAAGAAGACACTGTAACAAGCCAGAAATTATTACCAAATCAGGTTCGCTACTCCTGCAAAGGTGGTTGCCTGGTTTTATGTTAAGGTCTATTTCCAAACTTCATTAAAATTTATGTTTCTTGCTTTAAAAAGAAACCTGTGCCTACCAAAGCGCTTCTAATATGACATAAGCACATAAAGAGTAGACCGGTTTCTATATTCTGCTCCACATTCTTCTTGTGGTCTCTGATAAACTAGGGAATACAGGGCTTACAGTTTTTTCTCTGGTGGCGGGAAGACTGGAATGAAAGAAATATTTTCCGAGCCATACAAATTGTTAAAATCCAGTAGATTTCAGCAACAATGGTATTCCTAATGAGTTTTAAGGGGAAGGAAAGGGATTGAGAATAGTCTTGATACTGTCTTATCTTTCACCAGTTGCGGCTAATCTTTTGAAAGGTTTTCTATTTTTGACCTACATTCAGACGGACCCTGCTGTTTGACAAAGCTTATTTTCAAGTCTGATTCACAAGAGCGTTGCAGGGACTCCAAGGCTTGGAGGTAATTCTCCTAGAAATATAAAAGTTTCCTTTGGATAATTAACCACTGCCACAGGAAGCTTGGAGTACCTAGAAATCTGACTTTCCAGGACAACATCCCTCTATTGGTAGAGCTGAGGAAACAAAGCCCTTATCCCAGCATGCTCTGCACTGAAGACCGAAGTTGGGAGCCTGTGGGGCAGAATCAATGCATCAGTGGGACACAAGAAAGCTAAGACAAACACTGGGAAACAAGATGCAATTACTGTATATCTAAACTATCCTCAGGCAACAAGACACAGATGTTTGAGCTCCGCAAACAATTTTTTCTCTCAGATGTTAACTGTTGTAAACTGGTGGATTGACCTGAATGCACGGTTGCTTAAAGATTTGGATTTTATGACTCCGTTTCTATGTGATTGTATTCTACTTCCTTCTCCTTGTCTCTTATGTGCAAGGTCCATGTTCACTGTCACCTCTTCTCCCGATGACTGCCTTCTCTGAATTCTCATTTCATTCTACCGTTTAAATATGAATGGGATCTTTTGTCCTACTTTAATATTGTCATGACTCTTTAGGAACAGCAATAGATTTTGTTATCACCCCACAATAGACAAAATAATGTTTCATGAATCACACATCTGGGATTTTATACTGCTCAGTAAAAGAAGGAACTTTGAGACTGATATTCCTTATTTCATGACCCATCTTAGAAGTGTTTTCTGGTTTCTCTCCATAGGTTTCCAAGGAGAGGCCTTAGTTGGAGGGCTCTGCTTAACAACCAGAATCAGTCTTTCCAACCAGAGAAATTCCTCTTATATCATTTAAATATGGGGTTTTCACGTGAGATTTTTTTTTTTTTTTTATTTGGACATAAGTCTTCTGCTCCAAACCAAAGCAAACTAACAAAAACCTCTAGCAGCAACTCTTTGGATGGTTTCAACGGATACTTATTTCTATATTCCTATTTAGTAGATGTGTACGGCTATTCATTAATTTTTAGTTTTAGGTATTTTACCAGTCAGGTATAGTCAGGAGATGGAAATCACGCCAATTATTTCAACACAGAGAGTTTAATCTAAAGAATGGTTAACCAGGAATAGAGAATGTTTAGCTGGACAACTTCAAAGGCAGTAAGGCAAACTAAGTTATCAAAGAGGTAGTGACTAAGGGAAGTAGCTACCAAATCTGGGTCTCTTGGAACAAAGAAGAGAGTTTAAGGTTATTCGAAGTCTGGAAGAGGGGCCCCGCAGAGCCAGGACTCAGCTCGCTAAGGGGGAGATGCTGACGGGCTGGTGGAGTGTCTCTGAGGGCGCTGCAATATGGCCGATTCTGTCAATGAGGATAAAACTCTACACAGAATTCAACTGGAAAGATAGGCTGTTGCTGAGAACAAGAGTTTTATTTATTGTCTTTCCACTACGGAGGAGGAAGATTCAGTTCTCTTACTTGCTCCGCCTCTCCATCCCTCTGCCTGCTTCTTGCGATTCCTTTCAAACCCTGCCCCCCACCCCCCGTGTGCAAATATGGTTGTATCATTATCTTAGTTTAATCCACAATTTCAGTGTTGACCTTACTCTGTGTAAATATATTCACAGCTGAGCCACATCACGGACTATGAATTACTTATGAGTGCAACATTTACATTCCCTGGAGTTAATAATTTCTTGGATATTTTGTTTGTTTGTTTGTGTTTCAGTGTATTTCTCACTAACCCACCCTCAGACCCTCAATAGACACACTCTGCGGGTGGCATAACTTTCTTTTCTTCCATCACTCCTTGGGAGTCCTCCCACTCCATCTGGCCTGGTGGTTATCATCTGTGGCACTTGTGTCCTCCGAGAATTTTCTACCACCACTGCCACCGCTCAGTGTGGCCTGCCGTCTTATGACCTGGGTTTTAGTTCATTTTGGTTTCTTCCTTCATTTTTAATGGAACGCATCCTCGAATAATTTCCTTAGGAAGTGTACATGGCAGGTAAATTTTTGAGACCCTGAATATGTGAAAGCACATTTAGTTTAGTTAATCCCTAAAATTAATTTTCAGTGTGGCTAGATTTAGACTTCAACACATCATTTTCCCTCAGAATTTTGAAAGCATTTTCCATAGCCTTCCAACCACCAGTGAGGCTGTTGAATGGTATCATATTGATTCTCGATTTTTGTTTATGACCTGTTTGCCTACTCTGGAGGCCACGGGTATCATTAGTTAGGGACTAGCATTTTGAAATTCTATGATGTTGTGTGCTGAAGTCATCCTTTTCCCTTTCTCATGCTAAGACTTCAGTAGACTCTTCAATACTGAAATTCATGGTCTGCGGTCCTGGAAATTTTCATTTTATTGTTTCTCTGGTAACTACAGGTCTCCATTTTATTTGTCCCTATCTCCTGGAAATCCCACTATCCACATATTGTACCTCTTAAAACCATCATGTAATTTTCTGTCATATTGTGAATTTTTCATTGTAGTTCAGTTTGGAAGAAATCTTTTCCACTTATCTTCCAACTTTTCTGTTTCCCTCAAAACATTTTCTGCATTTTAATTTTTTATTTATTTCATTTTAATTTTTGGGGTTGCTTTCTGAATGTCATACCATCTTTCATGGATTTTTAAACCTTTCTACAACTCACAATTGTATACTTTATATTTTTGAAAATTTTCTCTATTTACATATTCATATACACACACACACATATATATGTATGTATATATATGTGTATATATATATATATATATATATATATATATATATATATATTTCAGCTTCCTGTCTCCTTTGAGATGGTTTTCAGTTTCTTTGGTTTTTGTCTTAAAAGTTTTTATCAAATGTCTGGGTACCTTTGGAGGTTTGGTTAATATTTAAGAGCAAACACTTAATGGTGGATTACAAGTTCTGAAGTTCCCTGAGAAGCTTCACTGGACAGTGATTGAGTGAGACACAGCCATTTTGTTGGGAATGGGTGAAAATCTTTTCTTTTTAAAAAAATTTTTTTTTAACATTTATTTATTTTTTAGAGACAGAGAGAGGCAGAACATGAGCAGGGGAGGGGCAGAGAGAGAGGGAGACACAGAATCCGAAGCAGGATCCAGGCTCTGAGGCATCAGCACAGAGCCTGATGTGGGGCTGGAACTCACGAACCGCAAGATCATGACCTGAGCTGAAGTCAGACACCTAACCGACTGAGCCACCCAGGGGCCCCGAAAATATTTTTTTCTTGAATCAGTCTCCCATGCAGGAAGATCAACAAGAGTTCTTGGAAGCAAACTGGGGGAGCAGGGCCTCTCACTGGAATCCATGGAGTTAAAAAAAATGTCTAATGTTTATTTAT
The DNA here is from genome assembly GCF_018350155.1 of Leopardus geoffroyi. Taxonomy (NCBI): domain Eukaryota; kingdom Metazoa; phylum Chordata; class Mammalia; order Carnivora; family Felidae; genus Leopardus; species Leopardus geoffroyi. The sequence goes on from NC_059328.1 coordinate 146,965,256, forward strand.
TTTTGAAAGAGAGAGAGAGAGAGAGAGAGAGAGAGAGAGAGAGTGGGGGAAGAGCAGAAAGAGAGAGAGACACAAAATCTGAAGCATGCTCTGAGCTGTCAGCACACAGCCCAAGGTGGGGCTCAAACCCACGAGCCATGAGATCATAACCTGACCTAAGTCCGGCGCTTAACCTATCTGAGCCAACCAGGCACCCCTGGAATCCATGGAGTTTTTTATGACCTCTCCCTGCTCCCCCGTCTCCCAACTCCATGGTACCTGAAGTTCATGCTTCTGGCTCAGCTTTCTTTATATCAAACCTCTAATTATACATGAACAGGAAGGAATCTAGATTCCGTCCTGATTTTATCCAGTCTTTCAGACAGTCCTCATGTTTTCAGTCCTATGCTCTCCCATATGGTGACACCAGGAAACTTTAATTCCTCAGACTTTCCAGGGTCCTGAGACACAAACAAGGTTCCTCAATACACTGTCACATTAATTACCACTAGTGCATTAATTAACCAGCAGTTAATATTTTTTTGGCATCTCTCTTCTGCTATTATTCCTGCTTCTGTTTTCTTTGCCTTTGTGGGTTTTTCCTTTATTCCTCTACTATCATTATAAAGGAGACTTTGGAGGAGTAGCATGGAGATTTTTTAAAATAGTGCTTTTGGATGAATTATCAAGTCTTTTCAGTATTAACAACATGGTATATTTGCATAAGTTTATTTCTGAGGTGTTTTATTGATTTACAATATGTTTGTTTTTATGCCAATAACATACTGTTTTGATTACTGTAGCTTTGTAAAATATTTTTAAGTTAGGAAGTATTAAACTTCCAGCTTTGTTCTTTTTTAGAAAACAATTTTAAGTTTATTTATTTATTTTGAGTGGGGGGTAGAGAGAGAGAGAGAGGTGGGGAAGAACAGAGATAGAGGGGGAGAGAGAGAATCCTAAGCAGGCTTTGCACTGTCAGCATATAGCCTGATGCAGGACTAGAACTCATGAACCATGAGATAATGACCTGAGCTGAAACCAAGAGTCAGATGCTTAACTGACTGAGCCACCTGGCCACCCCCAACTTCGTTCTTCTTTTTCAAGATTGTTTTGGCTATTTAGGGTCCTTTGTGGTTTCATATGAATTATAAGTCAGCTTTTATTATTTTTTGAAAACTGTATTTGGGGATTTTGGTAAAAATTGCGTTAAATCTGTAGATCACTTTGAGTTATATGGATGTTTTCACAATATGCAGTCTTTCGAGCAATGAACATGGAATGTCCTTCCATTTGTTTGTGTCTTTAATTCCTGTCAGCAATATTCTGTATTTTCAGTGTACAAGTCTTTTGCTCCCTTAAGTTTATTCCTAAGTATTTTGTTTTTGATGCTATCGTAATTGAATTGTTTTCTTATTGTTTTTATAGATTGTTGGTTGTTAGCCTATAGAAATGCAGACGATTTTTACGTGTTTATTTTGCATTCCACAACTTTGCCAAACTTATTAGTTCTAACAGTGTGTGTGTGTGTGTGTGTGTGTGTGTGTAGAATCTTTGGAGTTTTCTGCAGAGAACATTTTATCTATGAACAGAAATAATTTTCCTCTTCCTTTCTGATTCAGATGTCTTTAATTTATTTCCCTTACCTAACTGCTGTGACTAGTACTCGTGTTACAATGTTGAATAGAAGTGGTAAGAGCAGGCATCCTTGTTTTGTTCTTGATCTTGGAGGGAAGGCTTTCATTTTCAACATTGAGTATGATGTTAGCTGTGGGCTTTTCTTATGTTTTGAGGTGCGTTTCTTGTATTCCTAGTTTGCTCAGTATTTTTTTAATCATGAAAAGGTATCGAATTTTGTCAAATGTTTTTCTGCATGTGTTGAGATGATAGTATGGTTTCAACGATTTGTTCTGTCAATGTAGTTTATCACAGTGTTTGATTATTATAGGGTGAACCATTCTTGTATCCCTGGGATAAAGCCTGGTCATGGTGTGTAATCATTTTAATGTGCTATCGAATTTTGGTTTGCTCGGATGCTGTTGAGGATTTTGCGTCTATAATCATTAGGAATGTTGGCCTGTAGCCTTCTTTTCTTAGAGAGTCTTTTTTTAGCTTTTGTATCAGGGTAATTATGGCTTCACAACATCCATGTGGAAATAGTCCTTCGTCTTCAATCTTTTGGAAGAGTTTGGGAAATACTGGCATTATTTTTTCTTAAATATTTGATAGAAATCTCCAGTGAAGCCATCTTGTCCTGGGCTTTTCTTTGTTGGCAGATTTTTTGATTGCTGATTCAATCTCCTTCCTCAATCTAGGTCTGTGTAGATTTTCTATTTCCTCATGATTTAATCATGGCAGGTCACATATTTCTAGGACTTTATCCATTTCTTCTAGGTTATCCAATTTGTTGGCATATGATTGTTCACAGGAGTCTCTTATGATCTTTTTAATTTCTGTGACATCAGTTGTAATGTCTCCTCTTTCACTTCTGATTGTGTTCACTCATGTCTTCTCTGTTTTTGTTTTTTGTTAACCTACCTAAAGTTTCATCAGTTTTATTTATCTCTTTTTAAAAACATAAACTTGGGGCGCCTGGGTGGCGCAGTCGGTTAAGCGTCCGACTTCAGCCAGGTCACGATCTCGCGGTCCATGAGTTCGAGCCCCGCGTCAGGCTCTGGGCTGATGGCTCAGAGCCTGGAGCCTGTTTCCGATTCTGTGTCCCCCTCTCTCTCTGCCCCTCCCCCGTTCACGCTCTGTCTCTCTCTGTCCCAAAAATAAATAAACGTTGAAAAAAAAAATTAAAAAAAAAAAAATAAAAACATAAACTTTTATTTCTGTTAATGTTTTCCATTATTTCTGCTGTAACTTTATATCCTTCTATGATAACTTCAGGCTGAGTTTTTTTCTCTTCTGGTTTACTGAGGTATAAAATTGGGATAACATTAAATCTTTCTTTTTTTAAAAAATCTTTCTTTTTTTTAAATCTTTCTTTTTTTTAATGTAGACATATATCAATATAAACTTCCCTCTTAGTACTGTATCCCATATGTTTTATTATGTTGTGTTTTTATTTTTGTCTCAACATATTTTCTAATTTATCTTTTAATTTCTTCCTTTACCCAATGATTGTTCAAAAGGGTGTTGTTTAATTTTCACATATTTATGAATTTTCCAGTTTTCCTTCTGTTACTGATTTTAGTTTCATACTATTGCACTCAGAAAAAGATATTTGATATAATTCTTATTGCCTTGAATATTTTGAGATTTGTTTTATGCCCTAACATATAACCTAGAAAATGTCCTATGTGCATTTGAGAAGGATGTGTATTCTGCTGTAGTTGTATGGAATGTTCTAAATATGTCTCTAAGTTTCATTTCAGCTTTAGGGTTGTTCAAACCCAATATTTCCTCATTGATCTTCTGTCTGAATATTCTATCTATTATTCAAAGTGGAGTACTGAAATTCCCAGCTACTATTGTGTTTCTGTTTATTTCTCCCTGCAATTCTGCTAATGTTTGCCTCATATATTTGAGTGCTCTGGTGTTAGATGCATAAATATTTATAATTGTCATATCTTTCAGGTGAATTGTCCCTTTTATCATTATATGATGTCCTTTTTTGTCTCGTGACAGCTTTTGAATTAAAGTCACTTTTGTCTGATAAAAGTATGACTACCTCTGCTCTCTTTTGGTTTCTATTTGCATGGGATAACTTTTTCCATCCTTGCATTTTCAGCCTTTGTGTGTTCTGAAATCTAAAGTGAGTCTCTTGTAAACAGCATATAGTTGGATCTTAGTTCTGTGTTTTTCTATATTTAATCCATTTAGCCTTTCTATGTCTTGTGGTTGGGGTATTTAATACATGTACATTTATGTATGTATGTATGTATGTATGTATGTATGTATGTTTATATATTTTTGAGAGAGAAAGAGAGACAGAGCATGAGTGAAGGAAGGGCAGAGAGAAAAGGAGACACAGAATCTGAAGCTGGATCCAGGCTGAGCTGTCAGCACAGAGCCAGCCGTGGGGCTCAAACTCACAGTGGGACCATGAGACCGTGACCTGAGCCAAAGTCAGACGCTTTAACTGACTGAACCACCCAGGTGTCCCTTAATGTAATCTTCTATGCACAGTTTACATTTTTTATTATTTTAATTATTTTATTTAAGTTCTTAAAATATATGTATATGAAATTACATTTTTCTTAACAACAGCCTAAAGTTCTTCATTATTCTATTCTTCCAAGTATGACAAGGAATTTAGCACATTGGTTACCAATAGGACAACCCACCCAATATTGTCAGGCTTTCTATTTTTATTTTGACACAGAAGTACTATTTGTTTTAAATTTATTAATAGTTTTAATCAAATTATGTGCTCATTATCTTATTTTATTTTTTTACCTCTTCCTTTTGGGGTTACCTTATTTTGTCCTAAGTGAGTAATTGTACTAGTTCTTTTGGTAAAAGTATTTAAAAAATCAATTCTCTGAATGTTTGTAATCATGTTTATTCTTTAATCATTTTTAATAACTCTTCAGTCTTATACTGAATTCCGGGTTGATAATAATTTTTCCTTAGCTTTTTTTTTTTTTTTAACGTTTATTTATTTTTGGGACAGAGAGAGACAGAGCATGAATGGGGGAGGGGCAGAGAGAGAGGGAGACACAGAATCGGAAGCAGGCTCCAGGCTCTGAGCCGTCAGCCCAGAGCCCGACGCGGGGCTCGAACTCACGGACCGCGAGATCGTGACCTGGCTGAAGTCGGACGCTCAACCGACTGAGCCACCCAGGCGCCCCATCCTTAGCTTTTAAGAGATATTAGTGTATTATTTACTTGTTACTGAGATTTCTATTTCCATTCCATCGTAAATAATACGTATTTTCTATAATATTAAAGATTTTTTTTTCCTTTGATCTTTAATAATGCAGTATCACCCAAATGTGACTGGGTATACTTTCTTTTGTTTTCTATTCAGCCTACTCATGGATGTGAAAAGTCTTAGGGTTAGTTCCTTCAATTATGAAAAACTTATACCTGTTATGTATGCAGATATTGCTTCTTTTAAATTTTCAACAATTTATTTTGGAATTAATATTGGGCTTACAGTGGAGCTTCTCAGGGTGCTTTTAAAACTGCCCTTTATTATTTTTACCTCTCTCTCTGTGTTATGATCCACATAAATAACCCAGTGTAATATTTCAATGCTCTTATTTTCAAACTGCCTTTAGTATAAAGTTCACGTCTATTGTGACAAGTTAAAAATTTAATAGCCATCTATAACAATTCCATGTTCTTTAATTTATTCTTTTTAATATCTCTCCAATTTTGTTTCATAAAAACCTACTTTTGTTTTGTAATTTTTGATTTATTAAAATGAAAGTGATAACTTTACTTTATCCGCACACTCAGCTCAATTGATTTATTTCAAATTCATTTTCAGACTGTTGTATAAAGTTAAATTAATTTGGGGTCAACTTATATTATGATGGTACGTTATTGTGAAGGGAATCTTTTTGATTTATTTTTCCCCCTCTTTCTTGGTTCACATCGCTATCACTAGTGGTCTTTGAAGTGTTCTCATCTGGCCTCTGTGGCCCTAATATCAAACTAACACTCAAAGTCTCTGTTCTACTGTGATATAGGAGATAGTCTTCAACACACTAGTCTGGTGAACTATTTTGTCCAATTTCTGCTCATCGGACATTAGGTTTGGGCTCTCTCATCTATCACGGCCCACCCAACTTGCTATAACAGAGTCCTGATAGAAAGTAGCATTAGCTACTGACTTCACAAAGTGAATCTGACTCGTGTTCTCCACGCTGTGGGGAACACTTTTAGTTTCCTTTGAACCACACGTATCAAACTCTGATGGTTTCACTTACTTCTGTGTCTAGAGCCCAGAAGTCTTGTGGCTTTATGTTTTTGTTCCTTTTCTGATTCGTAGAGATGTATACCCCGGTGCTACCTTTTATAAATTCGAATTTTATAGTTTATTGTTCAATATTATGAAGAGAGTAGAAATGTCCCTTAAAACATCACCTCATTGCCCATTGTGAGGAAACATTCCTGTCTACTTTTTGTATAACTTTTTTGCAAATCCCATTGATTTACCCAGTGACGAGTCATTTCACCGCACATCACTTTACTGCATCTCTAAACACTAAGGCAACACTGGTAAAAACAGATGCCAATTGTAAGCTCAGGACCTTATTCTCAGGAGAGAATTTTGTTTCTTCCACCTAACTCTCCCCACAAGTCTCTAAGTTGCAGAGCTAAACACACTCTGGAACTAGAGACGCTTCTGGATACAGGTAAACTTAATCAGTACCTACTCAGTGTTTGTGGACCTTTAAAACACTGGAAGGAACTATGTACTCAGTTCAAACTATTTGCCAAAGGAAATTCAGGAAATTAGTGGCTGGACTGGAATTAGAATCCAAGTTTGTACGATTCTTCACTCATAATCTTAACTATGTTGCTATTATTACCTTGGCCTCATGTATAATTTTGAACTCTTGGTTTTGACAGAAAGTACTGTCCAAACTAAAAGAAAAAAAGTGTATTTACTCATGCAACTGGGAAGTCTTGGGGGTAAAGCTGTTGTTAGGAATTTTGAAGCTATCTATAGGCTCAAACAACACCATTAGGATGTGGTTTCTCCCCTCTCCTGGCTGGACTCACTTTCATTTGTTGGCCTCATTTCCAGATCTGTGTGGTAGCAGAATGGCTACAGCAGCCAGCTTCACATCCTCTCAGGCTCAAGTCCCAAGAAAAAGAAATAGTCTCTTCTCAGCAGCTCTCATACCTGCCCTTATAATCACCCTGAGTGGAGCAACGTGGCTCCTGAGCTCACCTGCTTACCAATCGTTCAGGCCAGGAAATTGCCTATGCTGATTGATCTAAGCCTAGGGTACATGTTCCATCCCTGTAGACAGAGGACGGGATCCACCCAAGTGATGGATTTCTGCTCCCAACTTGTTGGCATTTACCAGCAATCAGCCAGAGGTTGTTAGAGGACCCAAAACTTATACATGTCTCCCTCAGTTGTGATCAATCGTTGAGACGATTTTGCTATTAAAACATATTATCCATTACCATCAAATGTCTCCTACTTCCTCAAGAAATAAGATTTACAAAAGATGCTTTTGAACTGAGGAAAATTATTGGTATTCACGATACTCTTGGGATGATACTCAGGAAGCACAGTGTGAGACAGTATTACCCGTCTAAATTGATGCCTCCCTTTCATTCAGTGAAGGAAAAGACGTGGATGCGCAGCAGTTGAGGAGGTGTGAGGGATGCTTAGCTTGATTGAGAAAGGTTAATTACATGTGAAATGAGGTTGGGACTCAGAGGATGTTTGCCCTAGATTTTGTGTAATGTTATATGAACACTGGGATTCTCTTTATTCTATTAACAAAATAAACTCATTTTGTTTGGTTTCATTTCACACTTGCTTTAATCCCACTGAACATTTATACTATTATTTAATTTTACTAAACATTTGTGGATAGTGAAATACCTACAGAATTAAGCAAGGGCAGGATATTAAATACATCCCGTTCTTGCAGAGATTTGATCTGCTAATTAGCCACACCAATTTTATGGATCATTGCATCTCACTTAAAATGTATTGTTATACGTTTATAATCTTTCCATAATGAGCTTTTATTGAGTGCATGGGCCAACTTCTGTGGGATGTACAAGAGAAACTCCCTTTCCTCCACCTAAAAAACATGTTCACCGACCTCGTAAATCACAATAACATTCCACTGGAAATGGTCCTCTTGGCATTATTAAATGGATTATTTGGGACCACAGTAGAAAATGCGTATACCTGAGGAGGGAAGAGTCAGAGTGTTATCCAGAAACGTTGAGTAAAAAAGAAGGATGGAGAGGAGGAAAGCCAACATTTAATAAATTGATGGGCAATATAAATTTATGGAGAAAACATATGACGGTCAGATTTTCTTTCATTATCACATTGATCTAATATAGTATTTGCATTTTGGCCTTTCTGTTACTTAAACAGGCTAAACTAACACAGTTTCTTCACGAGAAAATTCATTTTCAGAGTTAAATATTGACTTTTGAAATACATTTAAAAATTTTTGATTTGAAAAGAATGATCAGGTTGAAATGCTACTGACAAAGTTAAACAGTGATGGTTACCCTTTTGGCTGTACTCTTTTGTATCTTAGGAAATGGCTCACTGTAAAGAACCACCCTTCCTCAGACAACTTAGATAAGACTTGTGAAAGGCCCCCTTATTTACCTATGACAAGGCCAGATATAGACCTTCCAAATTTCTATTTTCATAAATGATTAGATGAATGGTTCATTCCTACTGACCCACTTGGACAAAATTCCTGCTAACCCTAGTTGGCCAAACCTTAGTCAGGCTTCTGCCTTGTCCTCAGGTCCCTGAACTTTGGCCCACCCTGGAGCATGGGAAGAGTGGAACAGCCGCTCCAGAGAATCAGCTGACCTCTAGGGAAAACATTCCCTGGGCAGCTAGCTATTTATGCTCCTGGCTCATCGCACTCCTTAACACCGGGTTCCTTCTGGCCTTGTTTGCTACACCCTGTGGAAAAAAAGCCATTGCTGCCTGACCTTTGAGACACTCGCAGATGTAATGATGGGAGCATTCTCCCTGTGGCAATTAATAGTCCCACCTCCCCTATCATCATGGTCCCTTTCCCCCTGTTGCAATAACTCTTTTGAATAATGTCTTTCCTTACCAAAGACTGGATTTTTTTTTTTCAATTTAACACTACAATTAGTTAAGGCAGAGGATTTATTAGGAATTATTTATGAGAGAAAAATCTCTTAACATTTGTTTCCCTTTTACTCTAAATAGAAATTTAGTAGCATATTTTAGAGATGCTAGCAGCCACATAAAGTTATTAATGGAAAGACATACTACACATTTAAACACCAAAGAATGCTTCATATCACAAACTAAACACCTCAGCCTCACTACCAAGCGCCTTCCTGCATTCTTATCTGGGAGGGGCAGAGAGAGAAGGAGACACACAGTCCGAAGCAGGCTCCAGGCTCCGAGCTGTCAGCACAGAGCCCGATGCAGGGCTCGAACTCACAAACTGTGAGGTCATGACCTGAGCCGAAGTCGGATGCTTAACTGACCCATGTGTCCCTAGAGATTGGGTTTTAAAGTGAGAAGTCAAGACAGTAGCTTCCCTTAGAGCTCCTGAGAGATCTGGGAGCCGGACTGCAAATAGAAAGCTCAAGGCCATGTTTGAGAAACCCTATTTTTTTTAACGTTGTATTCAATTTTGAGAGAGTACAAGCAGGCAGAGAGGGGGGCAGAGGATCCAAAGTGGGCTGCACACTGACAGGCTGACAGCAGCCAGCCTGATGTGGGGCTTGAACTCATGAACTGTGAGATCATGACCTAAGCTGAAGTTGGCTGCTCAACCGACTGAGCCACCCAGGCGCCCTGAGAAACCCTATTTTTAAAATACAATGAAAAGAAAAAAAAAGTTGAATAATAAATATAGACGAAAATAAGCTTCTAAATATTGAAGTCAAGATCTGAAAGTCAAGAATGATTGGATGGAGTAAGGGAAAACAGGCCGGGATTAGATATCTGTATATGAAAAAAGAATACGAACCGGTACAAGACTGTTTCTATGTAATTGTTTCCAGTGAGTTAGAATTGGCCTTGGTGGTTCAGCAGCAGGCAGTATCAGGAAGGATATTCCTGAGTTAAATAGTGAGGCTGAGTCAGTCTGCTGGAAACTTATGCTTTCCTAAATTAGCTAGAGCAGCATGTCTGGAAATGCTTTGAGACTTTGTTAAGCTGGGAATTGGTTCCCATGTCTGTTCTTTATCATCATACCTTTTTTAAAACACCAGATATTACAGTTAATTTGGTGCTACGATCTAATTTTGTTCTGTTTTGTTGCACTTTATTTCCTAATGATGGTGATTCAGTCGGGTGATTCAGGAGGAGACCAGGCAGTATTTTTATGGGCTGGCAAAACTTTCCTCAGGCTGTCCCTTGTTCGTGAAGTGGCTGACTCAGACAGGATGAAGGCGCAAGTTCTCAGCCGGACATTATTCTCTGGCGTTAGTAAGGTTCTAAGATCAGAACCCAGCTTTGATAGCCGTATCTTCTCCACCATGTTCTCCTCCCTACAGTGACTGTCATTGTGTTGAAAAGGCCAACAAGTTCTGAGCTAAATCTCTAAGATCATCTAAAGCACCGTACTTCCCAGCCCTAATTTCTTTGACCACGCCATTCCCTTTCTTGGATAATGTCCTTCCTCAAGAGTATAAACCTTACTAGATTTGAAACTACTTGTGAGCATGAAATATACATTTGCCTTAAAATATTTTTTATTGGAACTTATTTAACATAACACAATTTAGTACAGTAAGGTTGTGATGGTAGAGAATTCCAGTTTCCTCCTCTTTTCAAAGTAGATCCATCCAATGTTAGATGGACATATGGTTGCCAAGCACAAATTACATTTTCCAACCTCCCTCGTCGCTACGTATGGCCATGTTATTAAAGTTTTGATCTATTGGATGTAAGTGGGAATAGTGTGTAAAACTTCTGGGTCGTATCCTCAAGGAGAATGAGCATGCTGTACATTTCTCTTTTCTCACTTCTGATTGCCTGGAATGCCGATGTGATAATTTGATAGCAGGAGCCAGAGCAGCCATTTTGGTTATAATATGGAAGCTGTGTGCAGAGAAAGACAGAGCCACCATATTAGTCCTGGACAGCTTACACTTGGACTGCTAGAAGTGACAGAGGGTATTTTATCTTGTTTAAGTCACTGTTATTTTAGCATTTAATACAGAATGTGAACCATATGCTTTCTCTCAATAAATCCTTCCCGAGTGAAAGAATGAATAAGTATTGTGTCATTTAAATTGATCCCTTTTATTCCATGTTGGTTTTCAAGACTTGACATTGTATAGCCGTGCTAGGTAGCTTAGTCAGAGGTCCCACCTGGCTTGGCTTGTCTTGGACAAGGCACTTGGACTTGGCTTGTCACACAAACACATGTTGATTGGGCCATACATTGTTTTTAAATTAAAATGATTACCAACATTTATACCACAGAAGAGTGCACATAAATACTCCTACTTCTGGATAAGAAGGTAAAAGATCAGATGATATAGCAACCCTCAGCCCATAGTCTGGCTTTGCACCAAATGACAACAGTCAGTTGTGTCTTTAGATGGTGCATGTGGTCCTATGTTCACCAGTTCAGATCAGCTTTGCTCATTTGTATCACTGCTTACCCATGTGGCCATTTGAGTTTGTGACCTGCCATGTAGTATTCTAATAAAAATGGACTTCTATTACTGATGAGTGCCTACTGCTTCACATGTGCACACTATCAGAATGCTGGAAGTAAAGCTGTTTCACTGGAATTTTCTTCTCTTATGAGCTCTTCCAGGTCAGGAGCTAATTACCCTTTGCTCTTTGTCCTTTACATTCACTCTGGTGAAAACCACACTTCTAAGCTGTTTTATGGCCTTTAATCTAATTGAAGGCAGAACTAGGGGCATCCTGCATGAGTTTAATCTTTCAAGCAGGTTTCAGCATGAATAACCCTTCCATAAACTGGCAGGCTTCCTCTCATGGGTTCTCCTCGAGTCGTTTTCCTGAAAGCCAGGGTACTTGCTTCTCTACACAATAAATGGACCCTATTAATAATTAGAACCCTAGCCCAATCTCATAATTGGGGAAAAAAAGCTTCCAAATAAGCCCCTCAGAAAACCAGCACCTTCATCTGATTTACAGCTTATTTTTTTGTATGACTCAGATGGTCTCTGATTTATGATGGCTTAACTTCCGATTTTTCTACTATACAATGGTGTAAAAGCAACATGCATTCCGTAGAAATGGTGCTTTGAATGTTGAATTTTGATCTTGTCCTAGACTAGCCTGTCTTATGATGCTGGGCAGTGAGTGTAGACACACGATCATGGGGTGAACAACAAATACACTTACTGCCATTCTGTACCCAATCATTCTGTGTTTCACTTTTTTTTTTTTTTACGTTTATTTATTTTTGAGACATAGAGAGACAGAGCATGAACGGGGGAGGGGCAGAGAGAGAGGGAGACACAGAATCGGAAACAGGCTCCAGGCTCTGAGTCATCAGCCCAGAGCCTGACGCGGGGCTCGAACTCACGGACTGTGAGATCGTGACCTGAGCTGAAGTCGGACGCTCAACTGACTGAGCCACTCAGGCGCGCCTCTGTGTTTCACTTTCAATACTGCAGTCAGTAGATTACTGGGAATATTCAACACTTTATCATAAAATAAGCTCTGTGTTAAATGATTTTTCCCAGTTGTAAGCTAATGCAAGTGTTGGAGAACATTTAAAGTAGACTAGGCTAAGGTATGATATTTGATAGGTTAGGTGTACTAAATGCATTTTGCCATATTTTCAGCTTAGGATGGGTTTATCATGATGGAGCTCCATTGTAAGCCAAGGAAGATCTGTGTTGATACATGGAGTAAAAATTACTTAATGCATTTCTGGAAATTAATTATTAAAAACAAGTTAAAACAACATTGATGCTTTTTTAATGAGGAAGGGTCACAGAAAAGTTTTGAGAACACTTTAGGTAAGTGGGATAAGATAGAGAAGAAGACTGGAATGGACTTCTTACACATTATACTTTATCGAAACTGTAATTAATTAGTATATATTATATTTGTGTGCATAGAATTAAATATACTAATAGAGAGAGATTTGGAGGAAAATATTTTGGGCACTTTGCACTTCTAAAACTCTCAAAGGAAATATACTAGTAAGGAAATACAGCTAAACTATGTTATGAAATAAATACATGTAATAATATATGTGATGTGATGCAATTGTTTTTATGTAATAAAATCCTTTATCTCCATATGTACACATGCACAGGAAAAAGTACTGAAAATGGAAGGACTGAAACCAAATTAAGACTACCAGTGAGGAAAGAACATGAGATCATATGTGCTCTTTAAGTATTTTCATACTGCTTACCTGTTTCTGAATTTCACATACTATTTGTGTAATTTTTAAAATAAGTTATTTATTTATCTTGAGAGAGAGTGTGTGTAAGCAGGAGAGGGGAAGAGAGGGAGAGAGAGAATCCCAAGCAGGTCCTGGACCATCAGCATGGAGCTCGATGTGGGGTTCAAACCCACGAACTATGAGATCATGACCTGAGCCAAAACCAAAAGTCTGATGCTTAACCTACTGAGCCACCTAGGTGCCCCTACTTGTGCAATTTTTAAAAGTATTTATTTATTTATTTTATTATTTTTTTTTTCAACTCTTATTTATTTTTGGGACAGAGAGAGACAGAGCATGAATGGGGGAGGGGCAGAGAGAGAGGGAGACACAGAATCGGAAACAGGCTCCAGTCTCTGAGCCATCAGCCCAGAGCCCGACGCGGGGCTCGAACTCACGGGCCGCGAGATCGTGACCTGGCTGAAGTCGGACGCTTAACCGACTGCGCCACCCAGGCGCCCCTAAAAGTATTTAAAAAAGAAATGCAAATCATAATGTTGACCCAATAATTTTATTTCTGAGAATATATTTTAATTATTCTCAGTATAGTAAAAAAAACAACAACAACAAGTATTATGTGTACAAATACCTTAGGAAAATATTTTGGCTTTGAAAAATTGGAAATCGCTTAAATATCCAATTATAAGGTACATGTTAATTATGACAAATCCATACAACGTAATGTTTAGTTCATAAAAACCAGTATTACCAAAAGCATGTAATATCATAGAAGCATTTGTGACTTAATATCAAGTGTAAAAAAAAAGTAGGATGCAAAATTAAATGTTGAGTTTGGTAATAAAATACACTAATTGGGAAATAATACTGGAAAAAATACATCAAATGTTAATGTGATTTTGTTTCACAAGGCATTATTGGAAAATGAAAGATTCTGATACCATTCATCTTGTCTACTAGGCAACCTGTAATATGAAGAACATAAAATATGGGACAAAAGGATGAACAATTGTTGTTTTTTTTTTAATATCCAGGAAATTTTGCTTTTATCAATTACAACCAACTTCACATTTACCTCTAAATAAACTGGTGAAGAATTTTAAAGAAACTCCAACTTAGTATGTAATTTGAACATTAGAAACAAGTGGAATAAAAAAAAAAAGAAGAAACAAGTGGAATTTTGACTAGCCATATCATTTCTACATGAATTTGTCCATAAAGAGTAGTGTTCCACATAGGCAAGAGTATAAACTCATGTCATCTCTGGGAATTCTACTTGGTATTAGTGAATGGCTTTCTTTATAATCATAAATATATTCACTAGAAAACTCCTATTAAATGACTTTTATCTTATGGAAAACAACATTTGATTGATCTTCTTTGCTTTCCTATTTTTCTCATTCATTTGGTTGAATGTGTTTCTATTTAAGTTTCCCTCTTTTTTCCACGTTTGCTATTTTTCTAGTACTACAGTAAGAAAAGTGTGCCTTTTAGACACTAACAATATTCCAGAAAATTCAATCAGGATTTTTATCTTCAAGACTTTGCTTGCACTATTTCTGTCATGGCAAGATTCCATTTCTATGTTTCCTGATTTGCCCATTCATCATATGAAGTTACTCAGAGAGCTAAGAAAACCTTTCATGCACTAAAAAATCTCATGTGATCATCCACGAATTCACCAATGAATTCTTGCCTCTCCCCACATAGTGTGAGATATTCATACCCTTGTTCTATATTCAATGTTTGAGTAATAATGTGGTGGGATTTGAATGACATCTGGAGAACATCCAATAAATGATAAACTCTGTTACATCCTTCATACATCACCTTACATACTTCACCCTGCAGTATCTCCCCAGGTAGAGCCTATAACCTTCTGCCTGTTACATTTCTGTGGAGTTAAGCGACCTTAGCTGTTTGTATATTTTTGCCAAAAATATTCCTTTTTATTGTCTTCTTTGTTTGCATAGCCATGTATTGCTTTGAATGTATTGTAATATAAGCTGAGGTTTAAATCACAATTCCAACTAGAGGGATTCTAGATCTTTACCAGGAATGTGAATTTAACCTTTAGATATCTCTCTTTGTGGTCTTATGAGTAGACGCTATGAAATGCCGGATGATTGAGTAGGAGCAGACGCTATGAACTGCCGAACGATTGAGACTTGGCTAGTTCTTATTTTTGTAGGCACATCTAAATTTCAACTTATACCGGGATGACTAAACCACATTCTGATTTTAGAAATATAACTTTAATACAAATTATTTTTTCAAAGTGACTGTTATAGGATTAGTTTTTCTATGGTCCTTATACAATTTACTGCATTAGTTTCGTTGCCATTTTACTTTCCTCAGTTGTCAGTTTCCACTCCATTATCAGGGACATTAGGCCACATAAACATTCAAATTATAGAGACCTACTCTGGGAGACAGGCAGATGATTAAATAAAAAAGTAGGATGAGATGAGATGAGACAGGGAGCTGTTCATGTTGAGACCCTTTGTCAGTATTTCATTCTAGCCCACTGAGAAAGCTACATTCCACAGTAAAACAAATTCTTGCAGCTTAAAGTAAGCCAAGAAAAGAACAATCCAGTTCCATACATTTTCTTAGCATTATGCTAGGAAAATATTTTTCTATCTTAACAAATGAGATATGTGTGGTGAGATATCAAAAAAAAAAAAAAGATTTGTATATTTACATATACAGTACTCATGTAAGATACTTAGAAAGCTCAATCTTCAATACACTTAAAATTAAAGGACCCTTGTTTTCGTTAAATGATGGGTCAGCTTAATGTTGACAATTTGATGGGGGAAAAGGACTCTAGGGGTACAGGTGCTCTCCTTAACCTAACAATTCTTTGTTTTCCATTGCTTTCTGGGTCATTCACATTTGCATTTTGAGAGAAGAAAGAAAAAAAAAAAAAAACCAGGCCCTTGAGTAGATGCTTTACATATTAATATAAATTAAGACTAAGAGACTTCACATGGAAGAAAAACAAAAAAATGAGCGTCAGGGGAACGAGGCTCACTCCTCTTGGGGCACATCAGCACATCTCCCAACTGATTGGTTGTTCCTTTGTCTTTATACCAAAGTCGGAGTAAAGAGTTGTTTTGAGACAGAAGGCACAAATAGAAGTGGAAAGTCAGCTGCGGATATCTTTAATTAAGTCTTTAAAATCTTCAGAACAGTGTAAAGGCACAGCGTTAATGTTTTGTCTTGCTCAAAACCATGCACTATTTATAAGCATAATGATAATAAAACCAATACAAGGTTTACATTACTGAATTCACTTCTTTGTATAGAAAAGTGTTCCATAATGCCCTATTCAGAAGTGTTTTCACATGCAGCGATGGAAAAAAGGCATTTTTTTTCTTTCAGGAAAAATCATTAATATATTCAAGGTTTAACTTTCCTTTTACAAGTGTTTCTGAGCGTACCATATGGCACCAGTTAGATTTGAAGGTTTTCATTTGCTTTTTAAAAATCTGAGTGAGGTTTCCTTTCATAAGCTCATACATACTGGTTATTTTTTAATAAGCATAAAACTTCTATATAACACCAAATGCATGATTTAACAGGAAGGAATAAAAAATACATGGCGATGTAATAATTGGCTCATTTAGTTAAGAGCCGCTTTGAAGCTTAATAGTAAAGGATAAGCAGTCATTAGCTTATTAGCTCAAGTTGGACCCGGTACTTATTTTTTTTAAATAAGTGCTGGAATACATATCTTGACAAATTGTGAAATGCCTTTCTCCTTTCAGGGCCCCCTCCCTAGTTCTACATTCACAAAGGGGAGTGGGGGGTATTCGTGCCAAATGAGGCAGTTGGGATAGAAACGTTGGTGTAATTGAGCAGATGTGTGTCAACATCACTCTGGAAAAAAAAAAGTTGTCTGTACCCTTCATTGGCACACAACATCCCCCAAATAAAAGCCGCTATGATTCGGCACTTCCATTCAAACTCTCCTATGGCATTACAGTTATAATACAGAAGATTCAAAGATTTCAATGTACTCGCCCTAATGACTGTGACGAAAGGAGAGCCTCAAATAAAACATTATCACACCCTTTTTAGGAAATGTAAGTAGGATTAATAAGTTGGTCTTTCTTGAGTTTTATCATATATTTGAAAAAGAAACTAGTGTGATAAGCTACTAAAAATCGAGGCGTTTAGGTAAATTGTTTCCTTTTCAAATTTGCCTAATTTTTTTCTACTAGGTTTTCAATCTAACTGATGTTAATTTTTTTTTTTTAATTTTTTTTAATGTTTATATTTTGAAAGAGAGACAGAGGGCGAGCAGGGTAGGGGCAGAGAGAGAGGGAAACACAGAATCTAAAGCAGGCTCCAGGCTCCGAGCACCGAGCTGTCAGCACAGAGCCCAACGCAGGACACGACTCACAAACCACGAGATCATGATCTGAACCAAAGACAGCCGCTTAACCGACTGAGCCACCCAGGTGCCCCAAACTTCTGGTAATTTCTAAAAGGACTCTTCAGGGGCGCCTGGGTGGCTCAGTCGGTTAAGCGGTCAACTTCGGCTCAGGTCATGATCTCGCAGTCCGTGAGCTCGAGCCCCGCGTCGGGCTCTGTGCTGACAACTCAGAGCCTGGAGCCTGTTTCAGATTCTGTGTCTCCCTCTCTCTGACCCTCCCCCGTTCATGCTCTGTCTCTCTCTGTCTCAAAAATAAATAAACGTTAAAAAAAAAATTTAAAAGGACTCTTCTTACTCATGGGGAATTTATGACTGCTTTTCTCCTACACATTTTCTCTAGTAAAATTAATGGAAGACAATTGTATGTGACAATAGTGGGACCATTAGAAAATGAAGACATTGGGATATGCATAGCAAAAAAAAATTGATGTCTTATTGGATTCCTCATTAGTAAGCATAAAATTCCCAGGGGAATTCAATAATCCTAAAGCTGACATTTAAAAGGACAAATGGCACCTACAATGTTCACGTGTCTTTTGTAACTATTCTACCTGTCCATTCAATAAATATTAATTGAGAACATATTATTCTCTATGCATCATTTGAAATTCTTATGAGTGACATGAAGGGTGCGATTCATATTTTCAAGAAACTAACAGTCCATGAAAAGAGGAGACAGTTACAATTATAAAAATTACCATAGAGATACACAATGTTACAGCAGCAAATAACAGGTTATTCAGAAGGCATAACTCCGGTGGATCTTCACAAGATTAGTAAGAGCTATCCTGGTAGAAAAAGTGGTGATAGTATCTGTTACAAATGAAGGAAAGGTTGCAGCTGATATGGCTTGAATATTAGTGTGGTGAATTAATGTGAAAGAAAGTCAGAGGGGAGCTGCAGATAATTGAAGGCTTTACATATTATCTTTATATACCTGGTCTTTATTCAACCAACAGAGTAGCACTAGAGGATTTTAATCATAGGAGTAACAAAATTAAATGGCAGCACTGTAGAGGGTAGGTTAGCAAGAATATGAGAATCTACAGGCAACCACCAGAGTAACTTAGGGAAAAATAAAGGGAACTTGAGGTAACCAGTGGCATTGGAGACATGAAGAAAATACGTAAGAGGAAGAAAGGAGAGCATATATTGACAAGGTAACCAGCAGAGAAGTTTTCTAGATGCCTCCATTCTGGCTTGGGAGATTGTCTATGTGATCGTCCTCATTTCCAGATTGGGGAATATAGGAAGATGATCAGGTTTAGGGGGAAATCATTGGGAGGAAATGAGGGCACATAAACCAAGAATGTGGAGTTTTACAAGTTGAGTTTGAGATACTTCTAGAACATACAGTGCAAATATTCAGTAGGTTCATTTGAATAGAAAGGTTTTTGAGAAAAAAAGATATGGGAGAAACTTTAGTCTGTATATGGTAATGGTACCTCAAGAAAAGGATGTAGGTCAAAACTCACAAGAAAATTGTATAGTGAGAAGAAAGTGGGGCCAAGGGCATGCTGCTTGGAACACCAATATTTAAAGGGAAAGTAGACAAACTCAGAACATCAAGGAACAAGAAAGCAAAGGAGGTGGGAAAGACATGTAGAAAGAGTGGAACTTGGGAGTTAAGTGGATAGTTAAGATGGCTTAATTCAAGACAGAAAGATTGATTCACATAATTATCTAGCGTTAAAATCTGGACAGAAGCCAAATAATATAAGGTCTGTACTAGCTATGTCATTGATGACTTTGGGGAAAGGGGTTTCAGTGGGGTAGAAGGGGGAAAAATCACTGTACACTTTACCAAAGAGTGAAGGAAAAGTTTCAAGAGGCTGGAAGATCAAAACAGTGTGTGTGTGTGTGTGTGTGTGTGTGTGTGTGTGTGTGTGTAAATTTTAATTGTAATTCCAGTGTAATTAACATACAATGTTAGTTTTAGGTGTATAATATAGTGATTCAACAATTCTATCCATTACTCAGTGCTCATCACAAACGCCCTCCTTAATCCCCATCACCTATTTCACCCATTAGCCCCCCACCTCCCCTCTGATATCCACCAGTTTGTTCTCTATATTTAAGACTCTGCTTTTTCATTTGTCTTGTTCTCTCTGTTCATTTGTTTTGTTTCTTAAATTCCACATATGAGTGAAATCCTACGGTATTTTTTTGTCTTTCTCTGACTGACTTACAAAATAGTATGTATTTTTAAAAATAAAGTTGGTTTTTTGGGTAGTAAGATGTAATTGTAGAATGTTTTTAAACTTCTGGAAAAAAATAACTAGGAGGAATGAGAGAAGATATCAGACATTCCATAGGAATATACACATAATGCATTTCACTAAAACATTTATCTGAAAAGAAGACAATTTATATTAATACCAACAAATGGGGTGCCTGGGTGGCTCAGTCGGTTGAGTCACCTACTTTGGCTCAAGTCATGATCTCACAGTTCGTGAGTTCGAGCCCCACATCTGGCTCTGTGCTGACAGCTCAGAGCCTGAAGCCTGCTTCTGATTCTGTGTCTCCCTCTCTCTCTGCCCCTCCCCTCCCCCATTCATGCTCTGTCTCTCTCTGTCTCAGAAATAAATAAATATTAAAAAAAATTAAATAGCAACAAATGAAAGGTGAAAATATGGAGAGGAAAGAAGGAGGAAGTCAGATAAAAGGGGTACAGTGGGAGTTAAGAGACAGTACTAAGATGGTTGGGGTTAAGTTTTCAGGAATAAATATGTTCTTTTTGTGGTAAAGGTCTAAGATGTGGCTAAGGATACACGTTGCCAAAGTGGAATAGAAAAAGAAAAAAGAAATCTGAGTTGAAAATTTGCAGAAGAAGCCTCACTATTTTTGGAGTCTCCAAAAATGATGAGAAAAGCTCAAGGGTAGGAAACCTTGATTGTGATACCAAAGTACTCAAATTTCATGGGAAGCCCACAGTACAGCAAGTAAATGATATTGATAAGAAATAGTCCTATCTCAAATCAAAGATGACAGGGAAAGCGGGGGCCTAGGAAACTGTTGGCCCCATTTCCTGGCCAAGGAGAAGTATAGTATGAATAAACAACAGTTTCTGCTAAGGAGAACTGAAATGGGGGCCATGATTTAGTTTTAGAGCCACATTTTGGTAAAGTCTAGAAAAAGAAAGAGGGTCCTATGATGTGCATAAGAGTTTGTATTAAAAAAAAGTGGCGATGTAAAAGGATACCGATTCATGTCAAAACAAGCAAATGGTTATAATTTTTAAAGTAAATCTGTCTCTATTGAATAAAGCGATTCGGGTCATTGTTGATTCCAAGAGGGCTAGTGTTTCCTTCATTCTACTAATATGTGATGAGAAATTACTAATCACTTTTTTAAAAGTCTATTTGTTAATTTTGAGAGAGAGAGAGAGAGAGAGAGAGTGTGTGTGTGTGTGTGTGTGCGTGCTTGTGAGCAAAGGAGGGGCACAAGGAATCCCAAGGAGCCTGACAGGGCTTGAACTCACGAACCATAAGATTGTGACCTGGGCTGAAACCAAGAGCCGGACGCTTAACTGAAAGAGCCACCCAGCCGCCCCCTTACTAACCACTCTCGAGTGAGTTTTAAGTAAACTGAACATCCTAAAATTTAGTCCCTGCTGTTCTTGACTCAGATTATCGACTCTCAGAGTTTGGGAGTCAGGTGGCCTAGTTCATTTCACTATCCAGTCAAAAGTCACAAGCAGGCTACCTTCACAAGACTCTGAGATATATTATGTAAAACAAAAAATGTTATTGCTAGCAGTAATAACCGCATTTATTCTGAGACTCAATAGAATTCAATTATACACTGGGTTGCAGTTAGCAAATTAACAGAATTTTTTTGAAATAATTATTAACCAATGAGGATAATTGGACTTTAAGTTCTTATGTTGAATCCTTACTCTTTAGATTAAAGCCATCGACTTTTTTCCCCTTTGTTTGAAGGCAGGCGTAACATTAAGCTATTCAACTTCCAAACTATGCTTTGCCATCTGCTTAGTTCAAATGGTAGTGTGGATTCATCTCTTGTTAGGCTTTATTAAGCTTGCACCAACAGAACATTTTAACCTCTAAACACAAGAAAAGCAACAAACAGGTGAAGATCAACAAACGCTGCAGGAAGATTTTAAGTGACTAATCAGATGGAAGGAATGTCTAAAAAAGAGCAGGCAGGAAAATGGGATGCCAACTGTCGTAGCCACAAGCTTGCGAAGGTGAGAATGGATGGCTGCAGGCCAAGGAACCTCAGGCCCTGTAAATAAAATGTGTTATTACAAACAGTAGTTCTTGTACGTGCGCGCGCGTGCACACACACACACGCATCTTAATAAGAAAGCAACCGTGAGTTTTAAACAGGGACCTGTGAAAACCTTCAGCTTTGCTGGGGGAGCTTCCACAGTCTAGGCTTAAGGTCAAAAAGAAATGTTCAGTAAGGATGGATTTTTAGAATCAGAAAGATCCGGGTCAAAATCCTGCTGTCCTCACTCAGTGATCAGTTGTCTGTTCTTTAACCTTTCTGAATTTGTACTTCTTCAGTTTTAAAATGGATTAAAAACAGTCCCTATGTCTGGGCTTGTTAATGGAGATGGAATGTGTGAATGCAGGAAGGGTTTTCAAGCCTTACACAGAGCAGGCAGTGGGCACACTCTGGCAATCATCAATTAATGTGACTCCTTGGCTTCTCTGTTGCCCATTTGCAGCCGTGCCCCACCCACCCTTCCTTTAAAATAGAAACAGGAAAGCCTGGGTGGCTCAGTTGATTAAGTGGACGACTTTGACTCAGGTCATGATCTCGCAGCTCATGAGTTTCAGCCCCACATCAGGCTCTGTACTGACAGCTCAGAGCCTGGAGCCTGCTTCAGATTCTCTGTCTCCTTCTCTCTCTGCCCTTCCCCCACTCACTCTCTGTCTCTCTCTCTCTCAAAACAAGTAACATTTTTAAAAAAAAGTTAATTTTGTGATTTTAACACCAGTTTTTGCTTCATTCATGTCTGGTGACCTTGTGTATTTCCTTTTTTTGAAATTTGCTTTGTCAGTTTTTAAAGTTTTACCTATAGATAATTTGAAGATAATTTCAAACGTTTCTCCTTTATGCCCTTGATTCCTGTACCCCTGGTTATCTTAAACTGTGGGGTGAGAAGCAGATATTGGTCGCTGTAATCTGAGACTTAAGATGAAAACTGCCTCTAGAGGATTTTTGTGATTTATTCTGCCAGATCCCTGGAGATAATAGTGTTGCAGGATTTTTTACCTCAATACCTGTGTTTCGTTGTCTCACTGCCTCAAAGAATGGAGAAGTGGGCCCAAAATAAAATAAGCAGCAAGCAAAAGTTTATTAGAGTATAAGATCAGAAAGTAAGAACAGTATGAAAGCTCTCTTTACAGAGAGGGGGCATTCAAAAGTGAATGTCCGTGACCATAGGCAAGGCTTTTTGTTTTATAAGGTTCTGGTCGCTTCCCCCTTCCCTCCTGCCTCTTCTTAGGTCCTACGCTTACTGGCTGGATAACTGCAGGTGCTGGATTGTCCATTCCTGATTGGCTCTGCTCCATTGTGTGAGGAGTCAAACCATGGTCATCCTGTCCCTCGTTGTAGCGTAAATTTTATGGTTTTCTTTTTTCAGTTAAGTATTTTGATTGTCAAATTCCTGACGGGAACCTGAGGGGGAGTAGGTGGTATCTGTTACATTCTTAAGAGGACCTTAAGCCCTAGAACTTTTGCCGTGGTCAGAGGCTCCCAGCATTGTTCCAAAATATGTGGTTTTTTCCACACAAGGACCTCAGGTCCTAACCTTTCTCTCTGCCCGTTTTATCTTATCTTTTCCTTATCCATAGCAATCCAGGGCCAATTTAACTCAGTTCAAAACCAGAACTCTTCCTAAAATAATCCAGTCAACTTGAAAACATGCTGTAATTCCATGTGAGAACTTTTCCCTTTCTATTTTACCTTTTCCCCAAGTGAGTGAAATTCTTTGGGATCTCAAACCATTACGGGGAAAGTCTCTTGTTAGACTCCCAAATTTTTATGGGTCTTCGTTTTGATTATTGTTTTGATCATCGTACAACAGCCGCCATGCTCATTTCCCTCTCTCAATTTCCATTGTCTTTCCACTTTCTGTTGCAGAATATTTTACCACAATACCTGGGATTCGACCTCAGGTCCTACTCTACTGAATCCTATCTTCTTCTATCGTATTTTGACCTGATAATTCCTTATTGTCTTGTCAGGTTTTCTTTGCTTTTCAGATGACTTTAAAATATGACTTCTCTACTTCTTTTAGTTCTCTGGGTGTGGGAAGGGGGAAAGATTGGTCTAATTATTTAACCAATCATTGTGAGAAGCAAATTATGATTATAGCAAATGGTTTGCTATAATCCCAGCCCAAATTGCTGAAGTGAAATGTTTCATTTTGCATATGTAAAAGATTAAATGCCTATTATAAACTAAATGAGATGGTGAGTGGGGAAGTGGATACATGAGTCTAAAGCTCTCAGGAGAGTCCAGTATTAGAGGCGCGATTTAGAGAGACATCAACATATACATGTCACTTAACACCATGGGATCACATGGGATCACTTAAGATGTGAATGCAAATAGAGAAAAGGGTCAAAGATCAAGAACCAGAGATTCCAGACAATAGAGTTCAGAAAGAGGAAGAGAAGCTGGCAGATTAGGCAGAAGGAGCTGATGGTGTTTGAGTAAACCAGGATATCTTGGTTTAGAAAAGATATCCTTGGTTAAGAAAAGAAAGTATTTCAAGAAAGGAAGGTAGCCAATGGTGTCAAATACTCCTGAGAGCGAGTAAATGAGAACAAAGAAGAAACCATTGTTTTTGAAAGTATGGAACTCTTAGATTAAAACATTTTTAGGGGGGCGCCTGGGTGGCTCAGTCAGTTAAGCGGCCGACTTGGGCTCAGGTCACGATCTTGCGGTCCGTGAGTTCGAGCCCCGCGTCGGGCTCTGTGCTGACAGCTCAGAGCCTGGAGCCTGTTTCAGATTCTGTGTCTCCCTCTCTCTGACCCTCCCCATTCATGCTCTGTCTCTCTCTGTCTCAAAAATAAATAAAAGTTAAAAAAAAACAAAAAAAAACATTTTTAGGGAGCAGTGTGACTCAAACTTTAATGGAGTAGTCTGAAGAGGTAATATGACAAGAAGTGGAGAGAGACATTGAATGCTGACAACTCAGTACGGTTTACCTTGAACAACCCAGATTTGAATTGCATGGATCCATTTATACAGGACAGGGGCTTGTTTTTATATATAAATACAGTACTATAAGTACAGTACTATAAATGCATTTTCTCCTCCTTATGATATTCTTAGTAACATTTTCTTTTCTCTAGCTTACTTTATTATAAGAATACAGTATATAATACGTATACAAAATGTATGTTAACTACGTGATTGGGAAAGCTTCTGGTCAACAGTAGGCTATGAGGAATTAAGTTTTGGGGGAGTTGAAAGTTATATGTGGATTTTCAACTGCATGGGGAGGTTGATGCCCCTAATCCCCGTGCCTTGTTCAAGAGTCAACTGTACTCATTTTCTATGAAAGTGGTGGGGGGGGGAGGGACAATGGGGCAGTTGATGATGGAAGAGAATTTATGATCAAAGTGGGGATACTTTTAAATAGAAAATGACATGAATTCTTTCTTACTGAACTGATCTTGTATAGAGGGAGGAATTGCTGATGCAGAAGAGAGTGGGAATACATTCAAGTATAGAGTGAATGGGCAGGAGGGGAGAGAATCAAGACAGTATGGGATTAGGAACATTTCTTTTATTGTGATCGAGAAAACAGAGAAAGTAGGTTGATATCTATGTAGGTTGATACAGTTGGTGGTGGGCATTTATGTTTTTATTGGTTTTCATGGAGTCTAGACACATTTCCCAAATATTTTTGATCTCTGACAAGAAGTTGCATGTTGGAGAAGAACAAAGAGAAACATACCTAAGAGAGAGTGACTAGCATTATAAGAGGGTTTCAAAATTTTACTACTTAAGGAATGAATACAGGCACATTTAGTCTCTTGAATAGGCCTTGGGAACTCATGCTTCAAACAACTGAAATGCAACCATGAAGCAAAGGCAGAGGTCTTTTGTGTGTGTAGCTCCAGACACAGAGCTCTGACCAGTGGATGGAAGTTATAGGGAGGCAAATTTCAATTCATCATGAGAATAAACCTTGTAATAACCAGACTTTTGCAATTGTCAAGTTGCAAAGTTTCCTTTATAGGACATGTTCAGAGAGCTAGCTGAAATCCTTGAGGACCTTGTGGAGATATCACTTGCACTGAAAGGAAAATTGATGTTAGTTTGAATTTGTACCGAAAGTGAGTTCCACCAATTGTATGACTGGTTCATCTTCTCAAATCGTTTCTCAGCAATGTCTTTTCTTCCTCACATTTGGTTCTCAACTATAGCATCACGGCATCTCAAGAGTTCTTAATGGAGACTCTGCGAACGGTTGAGGTGAGATAGGAAATATAGTTCAGATTGCCTTTTATGGTCACATTTTACGAGCTTCACAAACAAAACATGCAGCATGGTAGAATTCCTCTGACCTAGGGTTGTCAGAAAACCTAGAGGAATCACCTATCCAATTTCCAGTTTCTTCTCCTTTCAGTGCTTTTGAACTTGAGTCTGGGCATAAGATGCTTCAATGGGGTTATTGCTTAATTAATTAGAGACAAGAGAAGAATAAAATTTTAAAGAGAGAATCGTAGATTACAGAGTCCGCTGTTCAGCAATGACATAGACTAATTCGACAATTGAAGGGTCAGTACCTGCGAAAGTAAGGACACTGCTTACAAGCATTAGCATCCAAGTAGTAACAATGTGCGCGCCAGGATAATGAACTTAAAACAATAGTAATTAGCAGGCTAAGACAAAGGATTAAAATTAAAAATGAATAGTGCAGTGCTTTCGCTTCCTTGTAAAACAGCATTAAGCCAACTTAATCCATTTTAATTCATTGTGAAACCTGCAGTGCAAATGAGATGGATTCAAGGGTCAGGTTCAGCTCCTGAGAAAGTGCGATACATTCACCTGTGACAATTCTTTCTGGAATGATAAAGTAAGGGAAGTCTCTTAAGAACTCTGAGTGACTCCATAAGGTCCCCAGGGATCAGGTGTCAAAGTTGTCTATCAGATGCCTGAAAAGAAAAAAGGGAAGCATTACTCAATGCTATTGTGAGACAGTTGTCATTGACTGATCAGGCCTTTGAAGCACGCTTTCACAGTCAATGAAACCACCTGAATAGATGAAAGCCAGACAGCTTCTGACAAACAAGAGTCTATGGAATATTCATTGTGCATCTGGGAGGGAAAGATTAATGTATTAGAAATTAAAATGGGACCAGAATGTATGATCTTGCTCTAACACTTGGCCAGACCTGTGTCACCCACTGCTAGTGCCTGAAGTCAACAGACAATTCTGCCAAGGTAACTGAGAATCATTAAGCATCCTGCTATTGTGCATGGTGAATAATAAAACTTTCCTCCTATTCTTTGCCTGGAGCTGACAATGAATAATTCTGGAGCTATTTGCAATGTTAACAGCACCTATCTTGCCCATCCATTCCTTTACGATAAGGATGGAAATATGCATTTCAACAGTCTGTACAGATACCGATTCACAGGCATTTCAAAGGACACCTGTCACTCAAGTGAAGGACCTGTCAGTCTTCAATGTATGATGGTGCCAAGAAAATGGCCAAAAAGATTATCTGTACTTTATTTCTCCCCTTTTTCAGATTAAAACACTGTTACATTCGCCATAGACTGACAAGTGATTTACGCTGGCAACTGTAATGTGTTTAAGACTAGAAAAAAAGCTATTCTCTTAGGCAGGCGGTTTCTTCCAGGGTTTACAACTGTAGCAAATATACTATCACAAATGTGATCTAGACCATACAGAATGTCATTATGCTTGATATTAGAAGCATTTAATCCGTTTGCTGACATAAAGGTGACATTGATAGAGTTGTATTTTTGATGTCACTACCCGAGTAAATTTACTTTTAAGAAATTACAAGCAGGCTGGAATTATAAGGCGTCCTTAGAGTATGACCAGCTTTGTCCTGGACATCTTCATTAAAATGATATGTGAGCAACTAAAGATTTTGATCCATTGGCACATCACTGAGTGTATGGTTTAGAATAACACAGCTTCCATAATCCGTAGAAATTCATGTCACTTATCAAAAAGTTAAAGTTCAACTACCAAAGAGATTCTTAATATTTTCTTCCCCTGGACCAAAATAGTGACCACAATCTAGAGTTTTAGAGTTCTTCAAAGTTTTATTCCCCTGTGCAAATACTGTAACTCCCATTGGGATCCTAATGTTTAGGAACAAATCATTCTGCCTCGTTCAACTATAGTTAAATTAATAACTGAATTAAATATTAAATTAATAAACTTCAAAGAGGTCCACCTTTCTCTCCCCTACTGAAGGTCATGAGAGCTCATCTTTTTACCAGGATGTTATGGGTCTTCTCTTTTTTCCTAGGAATAATGAGCTTATTACACTAGCCGTTGACCACAAGGCAATTCTTGGATGTTTTAATGGTACTTAGGTGTAACAGAAGACTTGCGTTTAGTACATTAAAGAACTGACCTGTGAATGTCTTTAGCCTCTGGTTAGTGAGCGATCTTTCTCTTTCTTCTCGACAGGAAGTTCTTATAAATATCAATCTTTTTTTCCTAAAAATTATGAACCAGAAATTGTTTAAAATGCCTTCTTAGGCATTCTGCCTGTAAGATATTATAAAACAAATATATCAGATCCCGATAGCATACCAAAATTTTCAGTGACTTTGTAGACGACCAAGATGTTAATCACCCACACATTCTCCAGATACTCGTTGTAAGTGGTTCCTCTTCACACTGCTTTTCTACCTTACCCAAATATGTGTTTTAATTTAAATTTCTCAGTGTTTAAGGTAGTAAGATTTCCGATTTTCCATGATAATGATATCAATTTATAATATATTTATTTTTTTATAGCCCTCCTTCGAAGTACTATTATTATCCCCATTTTATAGATGTGGAAACTGTCCAAGATCATGCAGTTAGATTTAAACTCAGCCAGTTTGGCTCCAGAGTCTATGCTCAACGTTTTGAATCCAGAAAGAGGTGCTTTGTCTTAGAATGAACTCACAGTCAGGGAGTACCTAAGGCAGCAAGATCCATTAAAGTTATCACACTTTTGGCTGAAAACTCCTTGAGAGATGAATTTAATTGTCGCACAATATTGACTCACATAACACAAACGTTCTCTAATTAGTGGATATTTAAACAATAACAAAAGTATGCCGTTTTATAATGTCCATTCAAGTGATTATTAAAATGATATCAACATGAGGAAGAGAATGCATTTATATTCTCGACCCTATGTATTACTAATTACTTATTACTTTTTATGCTCTGGATTTTCTCTAAGAAAGCCTACTTCTACTGGTTCCAATGCACAACAGATCTCAAATTCAGTGCTGGCTGACATCATATTCACAATGTTTAATTGTCCATAATAGTACACATAATAGTACAGAATAGTACACAACATAAAAGTG
Organism: Leopardus geoffroyi; assembly: GCF_018350155.1. Lineage (NCBI taxonomy): Eukaryota > Metazoa > Chordata > Mammalia > Carnivora > Felidae > Leopardus > Leopardus geoffroyi. The sequence continues at coordinate 146,994,257 of NC_059328.1, forward strand.
CACTTTATGCAGACTGGAATATAGAACAGTCAAACATCATTTCAGGTAAGGGGAGAATAGTAACAGTGCAGAGCATTATTTTAAGATTTTTTTTTAACTGATCAGAAGCAAAGTCTCTGTGTGAATTTTTTTCTTATCAATTCACCTCTCTATAAACATGTCCTGGGGCGCCTGGGTGGCGCAATCGGTTAAGCGTCCGACTTCAGCCAGGTCACGATCTCGCGGTCCGTGAATTCGAATCCCCGCGTCGGGCTCTGGGCTGATGGCTCAGAGCCTGGAGCCTGTTTCCGATTCTGTGTCTCCCTCTCTCTCTGCCCCTCCCCCGTTCATGCTCTGTCTCTCTCTGTCCCAGAAATAAACGTTGAAAAAATATATATATATAAACATGTCCTTTGATGTCCATGTTATCAAGAGACATTAGATTTTATATGTAAAGTTATACTAAATACTCTAGTAGTCCAGAGACCAGCTAGGATGTTACTTGCAATCAGCTCAACATGCGATAATAAACGTCTGGGTTAGGGAAAGAAAAAGATGGCAGGTAAGTGAGAGAGAGTTCTGAACTAGGAGACGCCAGTTAATCCCGGGCAGAAGTGAGGCTCGGAGGTAGTCTAGTTCCTCATCGCCACTTCTCTGCAGAACCCAGGGGCAAGAGTTTGTCTTTTGATTGAAAAAAGAGTGGTGGTTCGATTGTGATGGAGGATGGGGACAAGCTGCAACCATTCCACCTGGAGGCAGAGGTTGACAGAGTCTCCCTGAAGATAGGAGTGGCCTCAAAAGAGTGGAGCTGTTTTCTTGACAGACTTGGTGAGGCTCTTGGAACACCCCGTGAGCTTTGGGCCTAGGGTAAGGGAGAGGCCCATTCTGCCTCACCTACTCTCATCTCTGGCCATGGCTACATGTGTTGGCATTCCAAGAATGACCCAGCTTATTTGTGTTATGAAGGAGACCATGAATCCCAGGAGAGCAGTGATGCAATTTCAAGGCCACTGCCCTTTCAACAGATTTGAAATCTGTGGAAGCCAGAGGGGAAGAATATGAGGAGATTTGTCTACAAACACATGTGGTGCACACTCTAGATATTCCCATAACAGCTTGGGAGACTGGGTTCCAGGGCATAGCATGCAAGACAACAAAATAAAGATATGAAGGTCCGTTGTCCTCATTTGTAACTGTAGTCTGATTAAACCTGGGGACACTAGAGTTAAATTTAATGGAGAAATTTCAGGGATGTGTTATTCGGTGATAAGAAGTAGAGATGTGCCATAAGCATAAAATACACCCTGGATTTCAAAGATTTAGTGTTAAAATGATAAAATACTTCATTTTAATTTTTATATTGATTATACATTTAAATGATGATATGTTGGATTACATAAAATATATTATCAACATTAATTTTGCCTATTTCTTTTCACTTTTCTGAATGTGGCTGTTAACAATTTAAAATTAAATATGTGGCTCACATTTGTGGCTTGTAATATACTTCTGTTGGATAGTACTGCCCTCAACAGTGTTTCCCAGGATGTGGCAATTGGAATGGAATGGTAGAAATCTAGATTATTTTAGTTGAGGGACACCTGAGTGGCTCGGTCAGTTAAGCATCTGACTTCTGATTTTGGCTCAGGTCATGATCTCATGGTTTGTGAGATCAAGCCCTGCATTGGGCTTTGTGCTGACAGCCCCAAGCCTGCTTGGGATTCTCTCTCTCTCCCTCTCTGTGTCTCTGTCCCTCTATGCTCCCAGCTCATGTTCTCTAAATAAATAAATAAATAAATAAATAAATAAATAAATAAACGAACTTAAAATAGACATACATAGATTATTTTAGTTGATTAAAATATTTATTTCACTTTGTTATGTGTATATTTTAATGTATTAGAAAAAGATAACTATTAAGCCATAGCTTTATATGGTATTGCTTTGGGATAAAGATAAAGAAAGTAGGTAGCATCATAACAATCCTGTTTACATAGACCCAGGAATTACCAATACCACAAACTTTCCATTATCATCTGTTCAGCAATACTGATCATGTAGATGATTCCAACTGCTAGTATCTTGAATTTCTATGTTTATTCCTGCATTCTTTCAACTCATACCTCATACTATACTATGTATAGTCAGTTGACTATACGTAGTATGAAAAGAAATTTGAGGCTTTCTAAATAAAATGTCTAATATGAAAAATCATACACCTTCTTAGAACTGACATATGAATATATCCTGCACATGAGTGTGTATATATGAGCAATAAAAACTTATTCTTACAATGCATGTTTCTTACATCAGTATTCTCTTAAAGCCTCACATGAATTACTTGGATGCAATGAGGCCAATACTGAAGCTATAAAGTATTGAATTCTCTCAACCCTAAGATCTGGTTAAGAAATCATAGACCTCCCTGAAAGTGCACTTATACATTCAATATATATCTACAGTGTGGGTATCAAAACAGTTTTAGTCTTAGGAGATAGGGCAGTGAACACAAAAAATCCCTGGAGTAAGAATAAAAGGAGAGGAGTAGAGGAATAAATGAATAAGATCCTAGGGTTTTGTAGGCCCTCTAAAGACTTTGGCTTCTAAGTGGACTAGAGTTCTTGGCAAAGCAGTGATATGATCTTATATAGTGAAAGAATGATGCTGACTGCTGTATGGACAAGTAGTTGGGGTCTGAAGGCAAGACTGCAAGTCAGGGGACCAGTTAGGAGGTTGTGAAATAGTCCATAAGGGACATGATGGTGGCTTAGAAAAGATGGTAGTGATAGATCTGATGACACATGGTTGGATTCTGCATATAGATTCATACAAATTTCTGAATGATTTGGGTGTGTGGTACGGGACAGGAGGGAGTGAGAGAGAAAGAGAGAAAGTGAAACGGAGAGAGAGATAAGCATTAAGTTCAAGGCTGGAGATATGGTAGCTATTATTAAGATATATTTAAAATAGGGGCGCCTGGGTGGCTCAGTCAGTTGAGCATCCGACTTAAGCTCAGGTCACGGTCTCGCGGTCCATGAGTTCGAGCCCCGTGTCAGGCTCTGGGCTGATGGCTCGGAGCCTGGAGCCTGCTTCCGATTCTGTGTCTCCCTCTCTCTCTGCCCCTCCCCCGTTCATGCTCTGTCTCTCTCTGTCTCAAAAATAAATAAACATAAAAAAAAATTTAAGATATATTTAAAATAAATGACAAAAGATGTTTGTGCGTGTTTTTCTCCAACCAGATGGTAAAAGTGATGGATAAGAAATGCTTGTTTGCACCAGACTATGAATAGGACAGATTCAAAAGGAATAGGTTTGGGAGATTGCTTCGTATGGTTTCTTGAAATACGATTGTATTGAAAAAGAATTACATATCAATATGGTTAGTAGTTAGTTCTCAGTATCAAAATCTATCAAAGGAGTTGGATGAAATATCTTGCTCTTTCTCAGTAGATGACATGTGTGAGAGGAAATTTTCATTCTTGTTTAGCCTCACCACAAACAAAAAAATGCAATCATCTTACCTATATGGAACCCATTTTATTTTCTTCTACTAAATATCATCTAGCCAAGTAACACTTTATACTATTATCCAATCGATAACTTCATTATTTTTAATGACACACTTACCTTTAGGTGAGAAGTATCTGATTACATTTGTTATTAACTTTGTTTTATGTTTTAATTTTGAAGTTAATCATATTGTTTTGCATTGTGTTTGTTTTCATGGTTACTTTGATTCATGGCACGTGACTGGTAATACTATTTTTAAGGCATTTCAAGAACACAGTTGAACTGATTAAAAAAATATTAAAGAAGGACTCCAATAGATGGTATGGGATATGGCAAAAATCACAAAGATTTGGGTCGGATGATTCACGTTTGGGGAAATGTTAGTATTTCCGATCAGCTGCGTCAGTCCTGAGCGAGTAGGGTTATCTAGCCTCGTGCACATCTGACACCTTGCTGATTCTTATCAGCTGTAAAACATGTATGTTCTATCCTGGTGTGACATTGTTCTAGGCACTACATGTAGTAGGTTGTAAGGATATTACTCTTATCTTTTAGAAATGTATAATTTTATGCAGGCATATCTAATTTATTAAAGGAAAATAGCCGAAACCCGAAAAGACAATCACATAAGTCATAGATGTTTTCCTCTTGATTTTAAGAAATCCGGATCTTTTACTTCAAGGCAGAGTTCAAAGCTTCAAACTTCACCTCCCTCATAAACCTGTTCCTCTTAACACCATCCTCTTTGATTGTACTTTGCACACATCCCTTTAATATAGAGGTGCACAGGCCATATTATAAACTTAAATACTACTTTCTTGTTATTTTCTAATAATTATGCGTTTCTATGAAGTCGTAAGTTTTTTTCAATGAATTATAATTTTTAAAAAATTTCCGCAGCCTAGAGAAATCACTGTAGCTAATAAGTGTTGCTGAAATAAAAGTGATAGAACGACTCTTCTTATAACCTTAATTACCACTCACGGCTTCAAAAGTTTTTTTTCTTCCCAGGATCAAAAGTACACATCAAACCTTTGCAGTTTATTGTTTGCCCCCCCTAGCACATGGTGGCATCGCTGTCTGTATTACCCACACACAATGCAGAAAGCCGAACAGATAAAAGCAGAGGACGGCATCAGAACACGGTATTTCCACTGGTTCAAGTGATTCGACCTGTACCAAGCTCCTGGTCAGGTCTGGTCCCAGGACAACGGAGCCCTATTAAATATTATCATTCTATTAAGACAGTGATAGCTTACATAAAATAAACAGAAAAAAATGAAATAAATTCCAAAGTTAGGATCACCTCTGGGTTGTTATGTAAGCCAAACGGCACATTTCTCTATAGATCTGTCTCAAAACTGGTAAGGGGCTTTGAATTTTCAAAAGTCATCCTGAGGTTCTTGACTCATCTCCGTTGCCCTGCTCTTTTGCTCTGAAATATTAGCATCTAATCCTGTTTATCTTTGATGTTTTCAGCTTTAATGATTTCCAACTCATAAAACATCCTATTCACAAGAGAATCCATCTGAAGTCCCCACTTTTTGCGGTAACTGGCGAACAACAAATAGACTGACAACAAAGGCTGCTTAAATACAAGCAGAAAGCTCAGCAGCATGACAGACATCCCTGGGCAAATAAAATTAGGTCTTGCAGAATTTCACCCTACTAAATATGGGGGGAAATAAAGTGACATGATTTTAGCAAAAGGGTTTGGAAGAATCTGCATTTTTTTTAAGATTTTTTATTTTTAAGTAGTCTCTACACCCAACGTATGGCTCGAACTTATAACCCTGAGATCAATAGTCGCATGCTCTATTGACTAAGCCACCCAGGTGCCTCAGAGTCTGCATTTTTAAAACTGCTTATCTCCCCAGGCTGTGAGTTTGCCGTCAATATCTTCTATCAGGTATATTACACTCCTAAAAATAATTTCTCTGAAACATTCCTTCTAAATTTTTCTTTCAATTCTTAATAAGGGAAATATTTCCTTGAGTCATTTCACTTGAAATATTGTATCTAAAATTGATGAAGTGACAGAAATTTTTATAAGCAAGAAATATCAAAATAAAGCTTAGAATCCGGCTTAGAGGTCATGGCATGTTTTTCCCTCTTAAAAGAAGCTGAGTGTTTATTCAGAAACTAACTTTTTTGGGGGGGAAGATTAGTAGTAGGTTTCAGTTGAAGATATAGACAGAAAACATCTGTCTAGGTGAGAGCTTTGCTACCTTGACTTGGAAACTGAAAGACATATGTGCAATAAAAATGATTATTTTGATCCAAAGTTTATAAAAAGAAGCAAATTTCAATCTCCTCTCTGGACAAATATCCAAAACAGGATTGATGAAGTACAATCAGGAATTTAACAGCAAGACCACCAATGCATTTACAATCGATATGAACAAACATAGCGAGCACCCTATTTCTATGATTCTACACCGTTTACCCGTGACCACCGTAGATGTAATGTCTTTGTTCCCTGCCAAGTTGTGAGCTCCGTGACTCGTCCATTGGTGTTTACTAGTGCCTAGTGATACACCTGCAACATGGTAAATGTTCAAAAGGTATGAATGAATAAATGAATGAACAAACAAGTGAATCAGTAAGTGTGTTGAGTGAAATAGTAAATAAATAACAGTTATATGTTGCTAGTTTTACAATGTCATTCGCCCCCACCCTGCCAAATTTTTTGGCTACAGGAATTGCATGTTACAAATGCAAGATCCTAGCCCCCATCACAGACTTTATGAGCATACTTCATTTGGCTGCTGTCTCTTTCCTAGAATTTCTTTTAATCTCAAATATGTGATTTATTATTCAATTTTCAGGAGGTCTGCTCTTTCTTGTCAGTTAAAAGAAATGTTACAGCTGGAAGTATAACTCCAATCTCATGATTGCTTATTAAGAAAAATAAGTATAATTTCTAACATGGGCCTAAAAAGACTCTGCTTATCAGGGCAAGTCTGGGCGTTGGATGTTGATCACATTGCTTTAAGAAATTTTTATACTAATATTTTAATTTTAACTCTGTCTTGAAGCAAAAAAAAAAAAAAAAAAAAAAAAACACAAAAGCTCTGAATGACAGCACAGCATATTCTTGTCAACCTGTGCCATGGGAGACTTCTCTCCACCCTTATCCCAAAGTCGAAGACTCTTGGTCAGTTTGTAAAATGGGAGTTTTCTGCTTATGTTACAGAGCTATGTCACTGATCTCAACTTTGAAAGTTTGAGTGTCCCATAGGCACTAGTAAACATCAATGGACAAGTCACAGGGCTCACAACTTGGTAGGGAACAAAGACACATTAGCTCTACAGTGGTCACGGGTAAACGGCATAGCAACAGGATACTCACTATGTTTGTACATATCGATTGGAAGGGCATCGGTGGTCTTGCTGTTAAATTCCTGACTGTACTTCATCAATCCTGTTTTGGGTATTTGTCCATAGAGGAAGTTGAAAGTTGCCTCTTTTTATACCCTTCGGTCCAAGATCATCAATATTTGTATTACACACACGTCTTTCACCCATATGAGAAATTGTTAATGAAACCTTACTGAGGCACTTCTTAAGAAACCAAATTTAAAAGAACCCGTTTCGACGGTGAGTAAATGAAAATATGCTTCAGCAAATCTGCTCAATAACACTGGGAAACCCAGTGTTGCTCACGTTGCAGACGGGACACAAAAGTCTACTTTCAAGAGAAAGAAGGTAGCTTATAAGCAAGAGAAAATCCCATATTGAGAGGTCATAGCTATCTGAATTGAATTAGAACTAAGTTAATATGTTATTGTAGGAGCTCACAATATCTAACATAAAATGATTTTGAATATGCAATCAGCAATAGCGCCGAGAGGATGAACTCTATTCAGAAAGCGTGTATGAGGCTTTAAGATATTGTAGCATTTACAACGGTGTTGTAAGTGCCTATAAATGGAGTTATTCCCCAATTGCATAATATGATTAACTGGCAATAATGTTTCATTAGATAGATAGATAGATAGATATTTTTTATTTTTCTCTCAGTTACAAAACTGCTGAAGTCACCAGCCTCACTTCAAGGCCTTGGCAATCATACAGTTGATGTTAATAAAAATTATAAGTGCATCTGGAATATGGGATCACAAGGGTTCAGAAAGGTTTCCACACGACCCAGCCACTGAGATCTTATAAAATATCTCCATACGCTTTCATAACAACAGAGAAATTAAAAATATGACTTACAGTGATTTGCAAATAATTTGGAAAAGTTATTTGAGGTGGACAAAACTTTATCTGGGGGAAAAAAAGGTTTACTGCTACATGCTTTCATTCTAAAATTAGAATTAAAGAAAGTAAGTACAGGCATACTTTGTTTTATTGTGCTCCACTTTACTGTGTTTCGTAAATATTGGAAACTTTACAAATTGTAGGTTTGTGGCAACCCTGCATTAAGCAAGTCTATCTGTGTCATTTTTTCAACAACACCTCTGAGTTCCTGTCTCTGAGTCATATTTGGGTAATTTTTGCAATATTTCAAACTTTTCCCTAATCATTATATTTGTTATGTGATCCGGGATCAGTGATTACAACTCACTGGAAGCTCCAATGATGATTAGTAATTTTTAGCAGAAAGTATTTTTTTATTATTTAAAAAAAGAGAGAGAGGGAGACACAGAATCCTAAACAGGCTCCAAGCTCTGTGCGGTCAGCAGAGTCTGATGTGGGGCTCAAACTCTCAAACTGAGAGATCATGACCTGAACTGAAGTCGGACGCTTAACCAACTGAGCCACCCAGGCACCACATCAAAAAGCATTTTTGATTAAGTTATGCACATTGTTTTTTTTTAGACATAATGCTATTGCACACTTAGACCACAGTATAATGTAAACATAACTTTTATATGTACTAAGAAACCAAAAAATTCATTTGACTTGCTTTACTGCGGTGGTCTGGAACCAAATCCACAATTATCACTGGAATATGCCTGAAGTCTAATGAAGAACTCACAAAAACAACATAAACATCAATAAAACAGGAGCAAGAAAATATATTCAATGATTTTATTGTTTTAAAATAGTTTTTATCTTCAAGAGCTGCATCCTTGATAATACACTTATAAAACAGACAAGACTCTAAAGTCTAATTTAAAAAGGGAAAAAATACAAATCTAAACCCCAGGAATAATAAAGGGAGTTAAACTCAAATATCAGGGAGACATAGAAATAATAATGAAGATATAAAAACAAATCACAAGTTAATGAACTTTAACTAGATTCTGATTCAAATAAATAAACTGTAAAAAGACAATGGGGAGAGTTTGGATATATGCCGGATAAGAGATGATATTTTTAAACTATTATTCATTGTATTGGTGTGATAATGGCAAATGAGAAGGTAAAAAAAAAAAAAGATAAGCATGTATTTATAGATGAAATAATATCTGAGATTTGCCGTGAAATATTCTGGAAAGAAAGTGAAGTGAAACTTAACTTGGCAAAATGTTGATAATTGTTAAAGCTGAATAATGAGCACATGGGGTACATTGAACTACATTTGCTTTAAAAATTACAGCAGAATTTATTCTTTGCTAATGAACTTGGAAATTTTGATGGAGTGTACTACTTTTTGAGAAATAAAAATTGCTGAATTTGACACACAAAGAAGTGTTAAAAAAAACTCTGAATATTATAGAGGAAAATGGGCAAAGAATTTGAATGTATAATTTTGAAACAAATGCAATGGACAGTATATACAGATAGATAAGATCATGTTATAGTTGATGTATAGAAAATATCAACCATAATTTTTTTGAAGTATCGTTAACATAGAATGTTATATTTGTCTCAAGTGTACAACATATTGATTCGACAATTCTGTATACTACTCAATGCTCACCAAGATAACTGTAGTCAATTATAAGTTGACAACTATAAGTGTCTATCAACTATAATTTTTAAAGTCTGCCATTTTAAAGAGAAATGCGATAGATAATTTTACCTCTTATAGTGTTTCTTTTCATTTTGCCTTCAGCTTCTGAATACTCTGATGCTCCCAACTAGGATTTTGGATTTGAGGAAATGTTACAAAAGTAAATTGTAAGTTTAAGGTTTTTTTCTTGGAGACTACTGTAGAGTTGAGAATCCAGTGACTTTGAGGTGACTGCTTATGGAATCTAGCAGCAAAGTGACTTATTCCTCAAGTAAAGTTTAGTGAGACAGAATCTGTGCTGGAAGACTAAAATGGATCATGACTAAGGTAGAATATTGATCATATGTTGTTTCCCTTGGTTTCTGCACAACTCAGATTCTTTATCTTTCCTAGTGATTCTGTGCATTACCTGGTTCAAATCCTATATATTAATTTACTGCTTAAGTTAGGCAGAATCGACTGAAGTTGTTTATAATCAAGAGCCTTCTGGGGGCGCCTGGGTGGCGCAGTCGGTTAAGCGTCCGACTTCAGCCAGGTCACGATCTCGCGGTCCGTGAGTTCGAGCCCCGCGCTCGGGCTCTGGGCTGATGGCTCGGAGCCTGGAGCCTGCTTCTGATTCTGTGTCTCCCTCTCTCTCTGCCCCTCCCCCGTTCATGCTCTGTTTCTCTCTGTCCCAAAAATAAATAAACGTTGAAAAAAAAAAATTAAAAAAAAAAATCAAGAGCCTTCTGTAGTTCACTTATGTAATTGACAATGAGTGAAGAATAAATTGAAAGTATCCGTTTTTGGGACGCCTGGGTGGCTCAGTCCGTTGGGCGTCCGACTTCAGCTCAGGTCATGATCTCACGGTTTGTGAGTTCGAGCCCCTGGTCAGGCTCTGTGCTGCAGCTCAGAGCCTGGAGTCTGCTTTGGATTCTGTGTCCCTCTCTCGCTCTGCCCCTCTCCTGCTCGTTCTCTGCCTCTCTCTGTCTCTCAAAAATAAACATTAAAAAAAATTAAGAAAGTATCCATTTTAGATGAGATACAGTTTTATTTTTTTTACTAATTTTTTTTTAAGTTTTTATTTGAATTCCAGTTAGCATGCGGTATTATATTACTTGCAGGTGTGCAATACAGTGATTCAACACTTCTATACATTAGATTGTGCAGATGAGATACAGTTTTAAAAAGCAGTTTCTTGGGGCAATTGGTTGGCTCAGTCAGTGGAGCATGCAACTCCTGAACTTGGGGTAGCAAGCTTGAGCCCCACACTGGGTGTAAAGCTTACTTAAAAAAAAGGCACTTTCCAATGAAGTTAGTTAAAGTGTAAGTTTTTTTGAAGTCTATGAACAAATGCCTTTCAATATGCATGTCTGATGATATTTTCCTTTTGAAAATATATCCTAAAGGAAAAAACAATCATGAAAAATTACAAAAATATTAATTTTCACCTTTTTTAAAATTTTGAAAATTAGAAATGACCTAAATGCCAATCATTCAATTATAGATTACGGAGCCATTTATTATTGGCACAGAGCAAGTTCTTAAAACAATTTAAAATGCAGAAAAGTCATAAACCTTTTGGAAAATGTAATTCTAACTATATGGTGATAGCCAACTTCCAACATGCCACGAAGATCCATATCTCCCAGTATTCTAAATCTTGTATGGTCCCCTTCCATAATGAATCATGGCTGACCTATGAAACCAATGGAATAGTGCAGAAGGGACAAGATTTGACTTCTGAAGTTAGTTCCTAAAAGACATTGCACCTTCTGTTGTAGTCTCTTGGATCACTCTCTGTGGGGAAAAGCTGATGCCATTAGGAGTGGCTCATGTAGAAAAGAGGTTTCCAGGGGCGCCTGGGTGGCGCAGTCGGTTAAGCGTCCGACTTCAGCCAGGTCACAATCTCGTGGTCCGTGAGTTCGAGCCCCGTGTCAGGCTCTGGGCTGATGGCTCAGAGCCTGGAGCCTGTTTCCGATTCTGTGTCTTCCTCTCTCTCTGCCCCTCCCCCGTTCATGCTCTGTCTCTCTCTGTCCCAAAAATAAATAAACGTTGAAAAAAAAAAAAAAAGAATTAAAAAAAAAAAGAAAAAAAAAAAAAGAGGTTTCCAATCAACAACCAGCACCAATTTACCAACCAGCCGTGTGTATGACCCAACTCGTAATAAACTTTCCAGCCATAGTCAATACTTCAGATAACTACAGTCCTAATTGATATGAGATTGCAATATCCTGTGAGTATTCTAAGACAGAAATGCTCGATTAAGCCATTCCCAAATTACTAACTCATAGAAATTATGAGGGGTTATTGATTATTATAGTTTTAAGCCATCAAGCCTTACATGTTGCATAGCATTAGATTAATAGAGACTTGCAAATAAGTGTGCATTAATATGTGCATGAACTTAAAAAATACCTGGAAAGATATAAATTAGAAGGCTGGTCATGTCCTCTTTTTTATTTTAATTTTGTGGATTTCCTTTATGTATTTTTTTTTTTTTTTTTGCAATTGTTAAGCAATAATAATTATATCACGTCTCATAATGCAATAGCTTAAAACCAGTGATAAACAATTCCAAATGAAGTCATAAAAGGCAAGACTCAGCATAAGAAACACGAAGGTAAGAACTCTAGCAGACATTTATTGGAAGCAATGCAAAGCAAAACAATTGTGGAACATCTTTAGAACTGAGAGAAAAAAAAACTGCCATTCTAGACTTCTACAGACAGCATAAATGTATTTCAAATAAAAGTGAAATAAACACTTTTACAGGCATACAAATTTTCAAGTATCACCATGGACCTCTATTGCAGAAAGCGCTTAGAAAAGAAGAAAATTATGGCAGTTGTAGAAACAGATCTACAAAGGAATAAAGAGCACAGAAAACAATCATTACGTGGATAAATATATACTTCTCTAATTATTGACTTTTTTTAAAAAAAAGTAACTGATATTAAACAAACAAACAAACAAACACAAACCTATGTCTTCTGGAATTTCTAACATGGGTCAAAGTAAAATGTCCGATAACATTGCCACAAGGGAATAGAAGGGTACCGTGGTAAGTTTCTAGTAACTGTAAGGGAAATGGGATCATATCACTGAAAGGTAACCTTTAGTAAATTGAAAGTGTATAATACACGCCCCCAAACAACCACTAAAATAACAAAATAAAACTATAGGTAGTAAAACAAAAAGCAGACAATACAGAATTATAAAAAATACTACCTACCACCGAAGTCAGAAAAAGGAAAATGAGAGAAGAGTCTATGTGCTTACCAATACCATCCTAGGTAGTTAATTTATTTAATCTTCCATGAGTTAGATTTACAGCCAAAGGAGAACAGGAAAACAAATATCAAGGTGGCAGATTTAATCTAATCATATCAATTTTGTATAGACCCCAATTAAAAGGTAGAGGTTATCATATTGAAATCAAAAGCAAGGCCTCGCTCTAGGATGCCTAGAAGAAATGAGCTTCAAAATAATGGCACAGATGAATTAAAAGTAAAAGGATGGGAGCGCCTGGGTGGCTCAGTCGGTTAAGCGTCCGACTTCGGCTCAGGTCATGATCTCATGGTCCGTGATTTTGAGCCCCGCGTCGGGCTCTGTGCTGACAGCTCAGAGCCTGGAGCCTGTTTCAGATTCTGTGTCTCCCTCTCTCTCTGCCCCTCCCCTGTTCACTCTCTGTCTCTCTCTGTCTCAAAAATAAATAAACATTAAAAAAAAATTTAAAAAAAAAAAGCAAAAGGATGAAACAAGATATAACGTGATAATATGAATCACAAGAAAACTGGAGGGATGTGTTAACATCAGATAAAGTCGATTTCAGAGCAAAGGATATTGCTAAGGATAAAAAGGTTGCTTAATAGTAATAAAGTGACTAATTCACCAAAAAGATATAATAAGGTTACGTGTTCAGTATATTTTGTCCATGGTTGCAAATACAGCTGGTATCCCTGACTAACTACAAACCCTAGCTGCCTCGTGGAGGAAACACTTGAAAGAACGCAAGGAAAAAACAAAAACAGAAACAAAACAGAAGTTACCTCTGGTAGACAGAACGCTGGCCTAGCCAAATATGTGTACTCCCTAATCCCTGGAAGCTGTGAATGTATACTTTACATGGCAAACACAACATCTCAGATGAGATTGAGGGTAAGGACCTTGATTTGGGAAGATTACTCTGGATTATAAGGGTGGGTCCAATCTAATCATACAATTCCTTAAATGTGGGAATCTTTCCCCGCTGAGTGAGGGAGAGATGTGATGACAGATGAGTCAGAGAGATGTGACATCATTAGCTTTGAAGATACAGGAAGAGGATCACAAGCCGGGGAATGTGGCTAACTTCTAGACGATGGAAAATCCCAGGAAATAGATACTCCCCAGAGCTTCCGGAAAGGAACACGACTCTTCTAATATTTTGATTTTAGCCCAGGAAATCCGTGTTGGACTTCTGACCTAGAAAAATGTAAAGTAAAATAATAAATGTGTGTTTTTCACACCTCTACGTTTGTGGTAATTTGCTGTGCCAGAAATCTGAAACTAATACAGTCCTAATTACTAAGAATAATCTGAAAAGGAGCTTTGGCGTATGCTAAAGAAACACTAAGATGTTTTCCTGCTCAACTGGGATACATTGCAGTCTACAGTGCTTTTAGATTTGTGGTTATTGTGTTTCCAGATGGTAATGTCTCAAGATAATTGTCGCTCTCTAAATATCTGAAATAGCTTGTAGAAAATCTAGATGCTTCTTTATTCACCCCAACTACTTGATTTTATTATTTTGTCCTACTATCAGACTACAGCTTTGGATGTGTGGTGCTGGGCTAACCTGGCTACTTTCTGGGAGTCACAGCTCCAACAGATGGCAGTTGCATCCATACAGAGATCAACTGTACAGAAAGGCATTTCTCTGAACAAAGAAAGCGCAATTTTTAGAGAAGGTCCCTATTTTCAGCCATCTCTTTTGGGGACTAGTTGGATTACAAAATTAAGGACTCAGCAATTCATCTTTGTTCCCTGAAACTGCTTGTTTCTGCTAACCTCGTTTTTCCATGGTGTCTTACTCCATCCAGGCTGCCATAACCGAGCACCATTGTAAGGTCGTTTATAAGGCTGGGGAGCTTATAAACAGTAGAAATTGAATGCTCACAGATCTTGGAAGTTCAACATCAACGTATCAGCAGATTTAGTGTCTGGTGAGGATCTGTTTCCTAGTTAATAGATGGTCCCCTTTTAACTGTGTCCTCACACGGTGGAAAGGATAAGGGCCCTAATCCCACTCAGGAGGGCTCTATACTCATGACCTAATCACCTTCCAAAGGTTCTACCTCCAAATCATCACATTGGGTGTTAGCATTTAGTATATGCATTTGGGGAGGGCACACATATGCAGTTTATAGCACATAGTATCATATAACTCAGTAACATATTTGCAAAAAATATCATAATGATTACATAAATAGGGAAGCTTTCCGTTTTCATGGATGCTAAGTGATTTTATTGTTTACTGTGATTGTTATATTCCTTTTAGTCTCTTATAGCCATAGACTGAATTAATTTTAGCTTGAATTTGCTTGCCTGTCTGGGTTGTTTGTTTTGTTTTGTTTTGTTTTCCACAATGAATGATATTTTGCAGACCTGTTCATCTCTGACTTGTTTTATGTCTTCTCAACATAATGCACAGTGACAAAAAGGAAAAAAAAAAGGTTTTTCCTTTTCAAACGTATTTGGATGTAAAAGGATTCTGGTATATATTTAGTGTTGTAACATCATTGGGCTGGTACTTTAGAGACTGTAAGGTTTTGAATTCTTATGTAGCCAGAATTAATCTCTAACTACTTTCTTGGGCTTAGTTTAAGAAGACAGGCATACCAAAGAGATTGAGGAATAATGGGCAGAATTTGAACATGTGCGTATAAATATCATATTTAAAATATAATGAATTTTGAGACAGTTTAGTGAGTTCAAGTTACATTAAAAATTATTTTAATTTAGTTAATTTATAATTATGTTTCTTTAGTAAAATATTTTAAAAATATGTGCATACCACTATGAAAAGTGGCTCCGTCGGTTAAGTGTCCAATTCTTGATTTCAGCTCAGGTCATGATCTCACGGTTCATGGCCATGACTGGCCATGCGTCAGGCTCTGCTCTGACAATATGGAGCCTACTTGGGATTCTCTCTCCCTCTTTCTCTGCCCCTTCCCTGCTCGTGCTCTCTCTCTCTTTCTCTCAAAAGAAATAAACTTGTAATTAATTAAATATAAAGAATCTACATTTCAGCCCAGTGTGGTGCCATGTGATTCAAGTAAAGGAAAGGTACAGTTCACTGGAAGAAGACGATGTACTTAAAAGCTATTATTACTAGATACTTGACTTCTCATTTAATTTTCATCATATTTCCATGAATCAGACTTACAGCCATTTTAAAGATAGGCACACTGATACTGAATTTAAATAAATTGTGTACAAACGCTCAGCTAGCGACAAAGGTTGGATTCAGAAACAATATTTAGGCTTCTAAACACTATGGTCTGTTATAACTCACTCTCGATCCAGTATGTGTACAGCAATAAACTAGGTACGGACAGTTGTAAAATGAATAGAATTAGGTTTCTCCTAGGGTACCTAGAAGCCAGAAAGCAAAGGCAATATAAAGAAAAATGGCATAGGGGCGCCTGGGTGGCTCAGTCGGTTAAGCGGCCGACTTCGGCTCAGGTCATGATCTCGTGGTCCGTGAGTTTGAGCCCCGCGTCGGGCTCTGTGCTGACAGCTCAGAGCCTGGAGCCTGTTTCAGATTCTGTGTCTCCCTCTCTCTGACCCTCCCCTGTTCATGCTCTGTCTCTCTCTGTCTCAAAAATAAACGTTAAAAAAAATTTAAAAAAAGCTCTGTCTACTTTGCAGCTTATTAAAAGTATAGAAATTGACTTTACTAGATGACTGCCCTTTTATCCTTTTAAAAGCCCTTGCTTATTACTGGCATGTCTGACTTCTTTTATTATTATTTAAGTTCAAGTTAGTTAACATATAGTGTAGTATTGGTCTCAAGAAGAGAATTTAGTGGTTCATCACTAAATCATATAACTAATACCCAAGTGCTCATCCCAAGTGCCCTCTTTAATGCCCGGTCACTCATTTAGCCCTTCCCCCAACTATCTCCCCTCCAGCAACTTTTAGTTGGTTCTTCATATTTAAGAGACTCCTGTGGTTTGCCTCCCTCTTTGTTTCTATCTTATTTTATTTTCCTTTCCCTTTGCCCATGTTCATCTGTTTTGTATCTTAAACTCTTCATATAAGTAAAGTCATATGATATTTGTCTTTCTCTGACTCACTTATTTCTCTTAGCATGATATCCTCTAGTTCCATCTACTTGTTGCAAATGTATGTGTATCTATGTCTATATCTATATCTATATCTATATCTATATCTATATCTATATCTATATATCTATCTCACTTCTTTATCCATTCATCAGTTGATGGGCATTTGAACTTTTTCCATAATTTGGGTGTTGTTGATAGTGCTGCTATAAACATTGGGGTGCATGTGCCCCTTCGAATCAGCGTTTTTGTATCCTTTGGATAAATATTTAGTAGTGGAATTGCTGGGTTGTAGGGTGGTTCTATTTTTAATTTTTTTGAGGACCCTTCATACTGTTTTCGAGAGTGGCTTCACCAGTTTGCACTCCCACCAACAGTGCAAAAGTGTTCCCCTTTCTCCACATCCTTGCCAACATCTATTGTTTTCGGAGTTGTTAATGTCAGCCATTCTGACAGGTGTGAGGTGGTATCTCATGTGGTTTTGATTTGTATTTCCCTGATGATGAGTGATGTTGAACATCTTTTCATGTGTCTGTTGGCGATTTGGATGTCTTCTTTGGAGAAGTGTCTATTTATGTCTTCTGCCCATTTCTTCACTGGATTATTCATTTTTTGGGTGTTGAGTTTGATAAGTTCTTGATAGATTTTGGATACAAACCCTGTATCCGATGTCATTTGCTAATGTCTTCTCCCATTCCATTGGTTGCCTCTTAGTTTTGTTGATTATTTCCTTCACTGTGCAGAAATTTTTATCTTGATGAGGTCCCATTAGTTCATTTTGCTTTTGTTTCCCTTGCTTCTGGAGACACTGACACATCTGTCTCAACATCAACCTTTACTGTCTGTGTCCTCATATTTAAGTTATGTCAGTTGTAAACAGTGTATCTTAGTTGTTTTTTAATCTATCCTGAAAATGTTTATTTTTAATATTTAGGCCAATTATATTTAGTATAATTATTGATCAATGTGAGTTTATAGTTACCATTTTGCCCTTTGTTTTTTGTTTGAATTATTAGTGTTTCATTTCTCCAAAAGTCCTTAAGTGGGCCCTTCTATCTGGAATTCCCTTTCTCTTTTGCCTACATTCATTTAGTTATCTCTCACCAAAACTTTAGTTACTTTCTCACAGGGGACCAGCTGGCCCTATCTCTAGATATGGTTTCTTTTGGTAGTCAGTCTTGTAGTATCATATTTCTTCTCTTCAGTGCACATAACTCAATTATTTTGTGTACTGATTGATGTGTGTTTCTTCTAGACCATAGCTTGATGATGATAGGACTTATTTATCTTCTATTAATAAATACTTGCAGCATTAATAAATGAACATGTCAATTTTAAAACAAATTTTACCTTTCTTTACAAACAAATGTTAAATAAATACAAACAACACTTTCAGAAATGATGTACATATTTACACAGAACCACAGTATCTCAATGCAGCACCACCATTACACTAAATTTAATTTGGCTTGCCACAGATCTTATCAGGCACCCTTTGCAGAAGCTAGGGGATGCTTTACAGCTTCCTATGGGCTTATTCCTATATAAGAAAACAAGATTTCCTGAGACAATTCTATTTCTTTCACACCCACATGGAGGGAGAATAGGACTGACCAAGTGCTGGTTTATTTCAAATATTTTCCAGATTATTTGGTGCAAATTCTTTTCTACAATATCCCATTGTCATTTTTAAGTGAACTCGGCAAGGCTCAGGGCTCTGACTCATGAATGTTCACTTTCTTACTGGATTAAGTAGGCAGTCACAGGCAAAAATGTCTGATGACTCAAAGTTTCTCTGAGCGTGTTCAAGTTTTTTCCCTTTTGGAAATCACTCTGAGTACAAGTGGGAGAAATAATGATGTGCTATGGGTCCTTTCTGTCATTCCTGTGCAAACAGTACACTTTTTAGGACTTTTACCCTTTCAGAAATATTCCAGTTTATCAAGGTCCTCTTAGCCACTCCCTTATTAAAGGAAGAAATTATTTCCTCCTGTGCATTTAGTTTGAGAAAGTTTATAACAAATAATTTAAATTAAACAGAATAAATGTCCTGGAAATTAGAGAATAGTAGGTGAATAGACTCATTGCAAATAACCTGGAGTTTGAACCATCCTTGTGTTGAGTTACCTGGTACTGGGCTAAATTTAATCTGATGGGTTTTAATAAAAATTCAGGGAATGGTGCAGCCTTATCATCAACAAATATATTATTCTGCTTTACTAGAGCAAATAGAGTAAAAGAATGTATATCACTTTGTCTTCTTAACATTAAGAGCTTAAAATTTGTCAAATAAATAAATATATATATAAAAAGAAAATTTTAATATCTAATTCTTATAATAAATCCTTTTTGCCTCTGCTTCCTTTGAAATAGACTACTATTTTTGAATCACAAAACCTCAACATTAAAGGATTTTTTTTCACCCTCGCATGCCCAAAATCTCAGACTGGTTGAAACTTCAACTTCACAAAGAATTAAATGTTGTATTTCTAGCCCAGAAAGGTGATTGCCTACCATTTTTATCGTATAATTACTTAGATTTTCATATAGACTGTCACATACAAACTTTAAGTAACAAAATGCAGAATACAAAGCTTCCCCAAAGTATAATAACGCAGGTATTCATTAGATCAAAACATAAAGGAAGTTACTATGAAAAAATTTAGTCTATGTATTTAAGGAAATTAACCATAGGTAAAAACAACTTTATTCCATAAAAGAGGACAACTCTGCCATAAATTTGTTTTAGCAATAGCAATAATAAAAAAAAATACTTCTTGTTTTAAGAAAATCTAGTTATTTTCAAAATTTTTAGAATTCCCCATTTGTATATGTTCACACTTGTTGGAGAACTACATCCAGAAATAACTCATCTCATTTAGTACCTCTCTCTTTGAGAAAGTATTCCATATATAAGATATATATAGCAAATGCTCTAGACTTTGGGTGTAAATGTCAAATTAACAATCCAGTAAATACTAGCCATTCCCTTTTATTTCCCACAAATATAAGAAAGCCATGTTTTAGTGGGCTTTCCTCCCCTAACAAGTCTAAGAGTTCCTGACATTCATCTTCTTTGTCTTTATATTCTCAATCAGTCATTATCTTCTAATCCCCTGCTCAATTTTTTATAGGTGGCATACTATCTCTACAAACCACCTTTTCCTGTCTGCTACCTAAATTCTGCAGTCTCTTAACTGCAATTTGAGCATAGAGCATAAGTCATCAGAAAGCAGGTAAAACAGACTTGTATTTAAAAAAAAATATTACATAGGTTCAGGAATCAGAAATGAATAGGAATGTAGAGGGAAAAAAGCTTCAGCTAGATACCAGGCATCACAGCTTCTGGACTCCATAGGATTTGTTCATACCAAGAATAATTACAGCCTCCTTTTCCTCTGTAGGACTATTGTGACCACATTTTTTGTATACCAGGCTTCTCAGAATTTTCAACTCTCTCTGGGGCCCAGCAAGAGGAAAATCAGTAGTGCACCCCTCACTCACCCATTGTCTCAGCCAACTTTTGTTTGTACTTCTTAACTCTATAATAACAATTTTGTTCCTGGGGTAACAAGTTTTGACATTAACACACTAAACAGCTTATTCTTCATTGTGACAAATTTCTTTATTCCATAATAAATTAGGGTTTTGATTTTCACATAACATAATACTGCGGGGGGGGGGGCGGGCGGGGAGCACTTGGGTAGCTCAGTTGGTTAAACATATGACTCTTGATTTTAGCTCGGGTCATGATCTCATGGTTTGTGAGATCAGGCTCTGCGTTGACTGCATGGAGCTGGCTTGGGATTCTTTCCCCCTCTCTCTGCCCCTCCCCTGCTCACTTTCTCTCTTCCTCTCTCTCTTTCAAAAATAAATGAATAAACATTAAAAAAGAACATAACACATAGGCTTACTGAAAAAAGAGGAAGAGATACACACACACATACAGAGAGAGAGAGAGAGAGAGGGAGAGAGAGAGAGATTTTCCATTCTAAAGAGAATTCAGTTCTCCAAAATATAAACTAGGAAACCCCATTTCTGGCCCTGACAGAATGAATAACTGACTAGATTTGCCCTCCCATATTAAACAACTAGAAAAATAAAGAAAACATATGAAAACATTTGTTTTCAGAGATTGGACAATAGGCAGTGAAGTAATATGATTCTGAGGTAAGGGGAACAAACAAGATGAGTCCTAAAGCATAATTGGAATTTGAGGTTGCTGACATTTCCTTCACTGTTAATTCAGTCCACATTCTGGAAAGAATTTTCAAAACTGTTAAGGATTTTTTTTTTCATAACAGAGACACAATAGGAATGATAAGCAGAGAGGGATAACAGTTCCACGTGTATTAGTCAGTATATAGGAAAAGAGTAATTACCCTAGAAATTTTCGACAAAAAGGAATTCAATACAGGGATTTAGAGCTAATGTAATTGTTGGAAGGACCATGGAAGTGTTCAGAGAAACACAATGTTGGATTTTAGGACATTATAAAGTGGAGGAACCACAGGAATCCACTGTTGATGGTCAAGGTTATCTACAGCACGAAACTGGATGATTTTCGATAAGATGTTCAGAAGCTTTCACATGTATCCTTTGCTGCCACAAAAACAATGGCAGCTAGTACTTGGCCTTCTCTTTCAAAGCATCGACCAGTATCTTTCATTGATGGAGTCTAACCAGGACTCTGGTGGTGGGGGAAGGGGGATTCTTGAAAATGCACTCCAAGCTTTGACTGCTATAAATACAGGAGAGTAGAGACAATATGACATGGTAAGACATGCAAAGTGTAGACATTTTATTCATACAACAAATAATTTTGAGTATCTATTTACAATATGTGAAGCATTGCACTAGGCTGTGAGAGGAGGCATGGAGAAATTAATAGATGTTCTCAAAAACTTGCAATGTAGAAGCAAAGATCAGACTTGTAGTGAATACCACCGTTGAGAGAAGCACAGTAAAACCTTGGATTGCGAGTAATTTGTTCTGCAGGGAGAGCAAACATTTCTAATAAGTTTTAACTTGATAAATGAGCGATGTCTTGCAATATGAGTAGTATGTGATGCTGAATGTCACATGATCGCAACTGAGCCAATGGTTCTTCTCTCTCTCTCGCCGTGGGGTTGTGGGTGATCATCTCCTATGTTTGGATGCTCTGACTCAGGCAGAAATCAGTGATTTTTCGGAATGTTGGAAGACGCCCACAACTGGCACCAGTGTATTTTTTGCCACTTCAAAGCACCTATGGACAGTCCTTTGTTTTTCTATTCAAGAGTAAGCTTAGGAATGCTTTGCTTCACTCTAAGTCAGGCTGCCTGCAGATATAGACCCTTTCTTCTGCTGCTTTATTGCCAGAAATCCTCAAGAGGAGGTAAAAGCAAGTGTCTTTGGGTAGGTTCCTTGTTAAAGTTGCAAGAAAACAGAAATATTTCATGGAGCCAATAGATAGCAGTGATTCCAGTAGTGAGAGCGAAAGACATCCTACACAATAACCCTCCTCTCTCTTGTCTCCCTCACACCAGCCCTGAAGGTTTTCAAAGGTAAGTACAGATTAATTTGTTTATTTTTCTTTATATTTTGTATCTTCTTTGTTATTTCATATTATATTACAGTATTGTAATCATGTTTATGTGAATATTTTGGGGTTGTGGAATGAATCATCTGAGTGTCCTTTATTTCTTATGGGGAAATTCACTTTGATATACGAGTGCTTTGGATTATAAGCGTGTTTCTGGAACGAATTATGCTTGCAAACCAAGGTTTTACTCTATGTGGTTAGTACCAAATCTGTAATGTAAATAAAATAATTAGAAAATAGAGAAAGCATTTAGGAGATCCAAATTTTATATTGTTCAATTAATTGACTTGTATTTAAAATTTTTTTTCAACGTTTTTTTATTTATTTTTGGGACAGAGAGAGACAGAGCATGAACGGGGGAGGGGCAGAGAGAGAGGGAGACACAGAATCGGAAACAGGCTCCAGGCTCTGAGCCATCAGCCCAGAGCCTGACGCGGGGCTCGAACTCACGGACCGCGAGATCGTGACCTGGCTGAAGTCAGACGCTTAACCGACTGCACCACCCAGGCGCCCCAATTGCCTTGTATTTTAAATTAATAATCCTTTCAGTCGCTCAGCATTGCAAAAAAAAAAAAAAACATTCGCCATGTTTAATTAAATGTAATCCACTGCAAATGACATGTTTTCCTTAAAGGGTTGAGCCATTGCTGGCCTGTGACTTTTTAGATGAATTATAACTTTGGAGTAGCTTCCCTATTCCAGAGTCCATACCTCAGCTATGCACATGGAAGATATCTACTTCATTAATTCACTCAGGGATTAATATGTCAAGGGTTTGACCCCTACGAAACAATACATAACAAGCAAATGTACAAATCAGAAGGCCAATGTTTAATTTACCATGAGAGACTCATTTAACCAGGTCACTGAGATTGGCTGTATAAATGGGGCATAGCTCTTTGATAGGAGGAGCTTGTGCCTGAGAGTCAGTTTGGAACTGTCCACTCCTTGCAGCCTATTGCACAATTGTTAAAGCAGTGAATCTTTTTGTGAGTGACAAATCCACTGAATAAACAGAGAAAGACTCTAAGTCTTTGCCTTAGAGCAGTGCATTGCAATAATGACAAATCCTTATGCAGAAATGTACTTTCTACACAACACTACATTTGTGCTTGTGATTGACAGAAGCATGTAATTATTCCTGGACTTTCAGCCTACTGTACTTTGGTTTTACTTTTCATGGGCATCTGCCTGGTAATTTTTGGTGACACCTGGACTTATTTAAAACATCTCCTAGTGTGGGTTAACTCTGCACATGGCTTATTGTTTTAAATTTTTTTAATGTTCATTCATTTTTGAGAGACAGAGAGAGACAGAGCACAAGCAGGGGTGGGGCAGAGAGAGGGGGAGACACAGAATCCAAAGTAGGTTCCAGGCTGTGAGCTGTCAGCACAGAGCCCCATGTGGGGTTCACGCGAACTCATGAACTGTGAGCTCATGACCCGAGCTGAAGTCAGTCGCTTAACTGACTGAGTCGCCCAGGCACCCCTGCATATGGCTTATTGTTTTAATTTTCTGTTGATTCTTACTAGCTACAATTACAGAGGGTGATAGTTACAACTGGTCTCCAAATGCTAGGGGTGTGCTTCATTCACCGTTTGGAGATACATTGACTCCAGTTAATATTGGTAATTATAACTATAAATACCCTCCAAATATTCGGGATTGTTTTTAATAGAGGTTATGAAACATTTTAAAGCTACTTTGTATTATTTTAATGAATTAAATACACACTGCTTTTAACAGTCATGCAGATGTCAAAAATTGCTCTCATTACTCAGAGAAAAGTTAACACCATATTGTAAAATATTATTTTTATCTCAGCAAAGGTTTAAAAACAATTTCATTCTGATCCTCAGCCTCTTATTCTACTTAAACTCTTCTTTCATATGTAGTGATACAGATTTCTATTTTAAGTTACTAACAGTTTGTGATTTTTGTCCCTTTCTCTATTTGCAATGATAATTGGCTAATTAGAGAGTTGATCATTCACAAAAAAAAAAAACACAGCACTGTTGAGAAGCTGGCTTTGGATATGCAAATGTTCTTATGTATCAAAAGGGATTATTTTTAATGTTTTCCCCCCAAAACTCAAGCGTTATTGCTTTACTTGTCTTCACTTCTGAAAGGTCATCAATGACATTTTTTTAAAACACACCAAAAAAATAAACTGTGATTAATTTGTTTTACGAACTTTGTACTTTTATGTTTGTATACATTTTTTTAATGTGCCACTATCATTTATTTATGCATAAAATCTTGGCACAACCTACTATGGCGTTAACATTCAGTTTCATCTTTACATGTGGTCATTAGCACATTAATTTTTTAAGAATTATAAAGCCTCTTTTAGAAATTTTTATGGGAAAGGTATATTTACTCAAAGAATGTAAATTTAGAATATCTATTTTTCAAACTAAATAGGGCACTAAATAGAACCACATCTATCTCTTGGTTCCCAGCCCAGGGATTATATAATTTTCTTCTGTTTTTTAAATCTTTATTTATTTATTTGGAGAAAGAGAGAGAGAGGAGACACGTGGGGGAGGGGCAAAGAGAAAGGCAGAGAGAGAATCCCAAGCAGGTTCTGTGCTGTCAGCGCAGAGCCCCGTGCAGGGGCTTGATCTCACGAATCATGAACTCATGTCAAGAGTCAGATACTTAATTGACTGAGCCACCCGGGCACTCCTGTATCATTTTCTTTTTTTATAAAGTAAAAACTACAACAAATCCAAGGTTTTTGAAAGCTCATTTTGCAATTAATTTCTTCTGTTTCTTCGTTAATTTCTTCTAAGTAACTCTTGTTCATGAGCATCTGTTAATCTTAGGGCAATATTAGTTATTTTTAAGTCTGTCATTTGCTATCTGCTTACTATGTGCAGTTTACAGATATTATTTCATTTGACCCTTATACAAAGTCCATTAAATACAACCAGAGATTTTAGAGATGAGGAAAAAGAGGCATAGAAAATGTGAGTAACTTACTAAAGTCCTACAGATAACAAGCAGCCAGTCTAAGAATTGAGCATATGGCTACATGATCCAAAGTCTGTGTTCTTAATCTCTTTGCTATCATCAAGCTTTACCACTGACCAGCTATTGCAACGGAAGACAAAAAGGTACGTACATAACAATATGTAGCTTAATGAATGTACTTTCTTTTTGAAACAGATAACACCTCTCAGAGTTCAGCTTTTCTTTGAGCAGGTCAAGATCAATGTTGCATTACTTCCAGTGGCTGAAATGATAATATCTCTTAGCTTTCCTTGTTGTCCTTATTGAGTCACTTCTAAGAGATTTTTCTATATCGAAAGTCAAGTCACCTGATTCAACCATCTTGGTCATGGCTTTTTGGATCATCATGGGCATCTGACCCATGGTTTATAGTCTAGAAGAAGTCTAGCCCAAAGCTTCCCTCCATAGAGATGATGACTTGGCCAATAATATACTGTCACTAGGAGAGTTTGAATATAAAACTATAAAGGGGCACCTGGGTGGCTTCATTGGTTAAGTGTCCAACTTCAGCTCAGGTCATGATCTCATGGTTTGTGAGTTCAAGCCCCGAATTGGTTCTCTGCTGTCAGCTCGGAGCCTGCTTCGCATCCTGTGTCTCCCTCTCTCTCTGCCCCTCCCCCACTCGTGCTTTTTCTCTCTGTCTCTCTCTATCTCAAAAATAAACATTAAAAATTTTTTTTGAATGTAAAACTATAGAGAGATGTTGTTAGTTAGTTGCCTGAGCGGGGATATCTGGTTACAGGAGCAGAATCTAAAAGATAACTAGAGGGGTGCTGGGTGGCTCAGTAGGTTAAGCGTCCAACTCATGATTTAAGCTCAGGTCATGATCTCATGGTTCGTGACTTCAAACCCCACATAGGCTCTGCGCTGGCAACATGGAGCCTGGTTAGGATTCTGTCTCTCTCCCTCTTTCTCTGTCCACCCCCCCCCCCCGCTTGAGCTTTTCCTCCCTCTCTGTCTCTGTCTCTGCCTCTATCTCTCTATCTCTGTTAAAATAAATGAATAAACATTAAGTTGTCTAAAGGGGCAAGAACTATAGAGAAGAGAGGGGGAAATCAAAGCAACCAACAAGAAAGCAAGGTCATGAACTCTTGCCCACTCACTCCTTTAATTCTCTTGATGAATGTTTAATTCTCCTGAAGAATTTTCTCATCTTTTATGTCCAGCATATTGGCTTCAATTCCCGGCTGTTCTACTTATGTCGTGTCTTAAGCTAATCTCCTACCTCTTTCAAACAATGTACTTGTCTATAAAATGACAGGGCACGTATTGTGCGATAGTTCCTGGCAAATGGTAGACTCTCTAGAAACATTACTTGAATTTACATGTGACACAAGCAATTCTGCATTGAGGCTTTATTCAAGATCAGGCTCTATTCCCACTTATTCTGCCCCATTTTCTCCTCTCCCACATCTTCCCTCATTTCTCCTTGGGATGAGAAGAGAGGGGAGCTCAGTTAGATCCTTAGTTCAATTACATCCTGAACTTCCCTGCTAGCTTCTACACTTACATTCTATTTAAGACTAGACTCTAAATAGGAGGATACCAGTGGACCTAATATACCCAACATCGTTGTTTTTTGTTGTTGTTGTTATTGTTTGTTTGTTTGTTTTGTTCTGTTTTTGTTTAAATCAAATTCCCGATCATCCTTTAAATCCATTTCCAAGAAATTTAGTCTGGCTTCTCCCACCAGGTTTATTGTCCCTTGTATCAGAATTCCTTTTAAGACTCTCTTATCACTCCATCAAAGTGGCAGTCTCTGAGGGCAGAAACAATATATTACTCATTTTTCATCTCTAGAAGTATATAACACAGTACCTGGCACATAGAAGGTATTCAATAAATATGTGAACTGAAATGCAATGTGCTGAGCCCTGGGGCAGGCTGCCTGAACAGAAGCACTTACCAAATCAAAAGGGCAGGGGGATGCTTGAGCTGGTTTTGCTGATTTCAGGCCTTCTGTCCTTCCGAGATGGAGGAGATTCACCCTTATTGTACATGGGTGGCTGCTTTACCACACCCCAGAAGTGCAGGTGCAGATATTAGCATTGAGCAGATTTGCACAAATGAGAACTCTTCGATTTGTCATGAAAAGCTAGGATTCCAAGAAAGAAGGTGATAAGTTGAAAAATTAGGGGAAAATATGTTGTAAGAAGAATCTGGCACACCCCTTCCCCACCTCCATATTAATGAAATGAAAAGGGTGGGGGAAGGAAATGTTATGCTACACATTGGCAGGAAAATTGTGCGTGTCCTGTGAGCAGATGAACATGGGACTGTGAACAGGAAGCTGATTATTCCAACACATTCTAGTTCTCACTGGAAATATCATCCTGGAGGAAAAGTCCAATATCTCTACTTTTGGATCACCTACTGCTCTAACTTTCTGTATTTTCTTGGACTGGAGATAAGGAGACATGTAACTATCTTAGAGGCAGGGCATTTAAAACTAAGGTAGATAGGGGTGCCTGGGTGGCTCAGTTGGTTAAGCATCTGACTCTTGATTTCTGCTTAGGTCATGATCTCACGATTCGTGAGACTGAGTCCTGCATCGGGTTCTGCGCTGACAGTGCTTGGTATTCTTTCTCTTCTTCTCTCTCTCCCTCTCTCTCACAATAAATAAAAACTTAAAAAAATAAGGTAGATGTTTGTTACATATATGCATTCAGCCAAAAGCTGACCTCGACTTACCGTACTACCATTTGTGGGAATTACCTCTCTCTCTTTCTCTCTCTCTCTCTTTTTTTTTTTCTCCCAATTATCCAGGGAGAGTAACTGAAAGGAACAATCCAAATGACAGCCCTACCTTAGTTTAAAGCTAGGTTCTCTTTTCTGCTTATTATGGATTTTTGATAAAAAATACAATTGCTGAGAAGTCTGTTTTGCTTGCTGTTTGCTATGAGCATTGTGAGACCTTTCCTGGATGTAACCCGCTGTGTAGTAGAATGGGTTGTAAACCTTCCTAAATGAATGTAGTCTGATATGTAATGAAATGAGTAATTGTAGTAATTGTACACAAACTAACTGGCGTCCTTCGCTTCTGTAATCTTGCTTGCTTAACGCATTCCTCCCCTGCCCCCTTTTTCTCCTCCCACCACAAGTAACGGACAAAGCCTTCTCGCCGAAGGACAGACCAAGGACGCCCAATCTGAAAATAACAAATGTCCTTACTTTAAAATTTACCAATCAGGACCCTCACTCACCTATGCTGTTTGTCCCTGTCTATAAAAACCCTATACCGACCCTGATCGAGGCCTCTTAGCGTCACCGGTAACGAGTGCGCAGAGGTCCAGGTTCGAACCTGCAATAAACGCCCCTTGCCACTTGGCTTTGACTCACGACTCTGGTGGTCTTTTGTGGGAGGTTTAGGAACTTCGGGCATTACAGTAACTTATTTTTTTATATACTGTCCGACCAGTATAGTCACATGTGATCGTCCCAGTACTAGTAACTAAAGCAATCTAGACCAATCAGAATCTTTCTTTCTTTCTTTCTTTTATTTTTTTGTAATGTTTATTTTTGAAGGAGAGAGAGACAGAGTGTGAGCAAGGGAGGAACAGAGAGAAACGGAAACAGAAAGGGAGACACAGAATCCAAAGTGGGCTCCAGGGTCCGAGCTGTCAGCACAGAGCCGGACGCAGGGCTTGAACTCACAAACCGTGAGATCATGACCTAAGCCAAAGTTGGACGCTTAATGACTGAGCCATCCAGGCACCGCTAGAATGTCTTCCTAAAATGGGTACTGAGATGGGAGAGAATTCAGCTTATAATGTAAGAATTGGAGAGCCTCTGTCAGCCAGATTTTCTACTCCTTGGACCAAAGACATAGAGAAAGCTAAAGTGGTACTGAGGTAATAATGAATAAAAATGAAATAGCTATAAAGAAAGGAGAAAGATGCTCACAGATGGTATTTCAATTATTGTTTCCAAATCATCCCTGAGGACCATTTGTTTTCTATTCCTTGCGTATGAGACACTCCCATATCCTTAAAAATGACTGCACCACCACCACCGCCCCCCCCCCCCCCCCGCCAGGCTTGGAATTGTTTTCTGCTAAATACAATCAAATGAGTCTTAAATATTTCAATTTCAGATCACATCAATGTCAGTCTGTCTGAGAATGACCCAGACAGCTCTTATCTCATCTTTATTTTTTAAATATTTATGTATTTATGTTTGTTTATTTATTTTTGAGAGAGAGAGCGAGCAGGGAAGGGGCAGAGAGGCGAGGGAGAGAGAGAATCCCAAGCAGGTTTCACAATGCCAGGGCAGAGCTCAACTCGGGGCTCGAACCCAGGAACCGTGACATCATGACCTCAGCCGCAACCAAGAGTGGGACGTTAACCGGCAGAGCCCTCAGGCGCCCCATCTCCCCTCTCATCTCTAAACTGGAATCATTCCATGACTACCCAAGACTAAAAACATAATCATAGTTACCATTAAACGCGACTCTGAAGATTATTAAAGCTGGGCCATTAGAAAATAAAAGTCAAAGGTAAGAGCTGCAAAGCTTTTTCAGACAAGAAATAATGCTTAATAAATCACAGAAGCCAAAAAAATATCATGCAGTAAGTAAAAGCAGCCACTTTCATCAATCAATAAAGCAAGTTTTGTGGGGTTTTTTTGTTGTTGTTAAATTCCATAAAGTCGCTTTAAAGAAGTTGTGTTTAAAGCTGTGCTGTGCAGCGGTATCCTGAGTCCCCACATGGAGGGTAGTATTTTGAAATTGGTAAGACACGGGTGTGCATCATTTGAAATGGAATTCATTAACAGGTTGTATTATTTTACTCAGCCCCCATGGAACATCACAATGAACTGATCAGCTGCCACGCTTCAGGTAGAGGGAGGTACATAAACACGTTTTCAAATGAAAGACCTGTGGGGTTAGGAACATACACAATGTGCCCCTTGCCAGCTGATTTATCCAGTAGGACAAGGGGAAAAAAAAAGATCTTTTCTTCATTTCACTGCATTTTCAGTGTGATAGAGCACCAAATCCAGTGACTAACCCCACTAAATTACTTGGCAAGGGCTGGACCCTATTTTTCTTTGGAAAAAAAAAGTGGCAGTGCGATAAGATAATTTGTAGGTCTGGGTTTCTAATATACAATAATTCTGACCATTTAAAACAGTTTTTGCAGGAAATATTTTATAGTTAGAGAAATAGTTTTTGACATTTTGGGGGGAAAAGAACAATGGGCCGTTTACAGGTCTACACAGCAGATTAATGAATCTAATTGAGTCTGTAGGGAAATGTTTCAGTTTAACTACTGGAACTAATTTATACATTCACTACATCGTAATAAGTCAATTTAAGTTTCTGGAAATAAAACTGGATATCCTGGGTATAGATTTGAACTATAAATTTCTGCAAGAAAGGAGTCTGTGTGTTCATTATACATTGTAAAATTACCATATGGACCTGTCAACACTTCTTAGCACAGCTTTGTAATAATGTCATTTAGTTTAACATTGTAATGTGCCAACTGAATTAATGTGTATGACACAAAGCATGCCTCCCTCCCAACCTCTGCTTCTGGGGAGCTGTGCAACTTTTAAAGATTTTTCTCAAGGCAAGAGCCTCCTGCATTTGCATAGAGAACTTCAACACAAAGATTGAGTGTAATCACATTTACCAGGAACTGCTGAGACACAAGCCATGGGTCTCTGACGCCTAAACTTTCCAGAAATAGGCAGTCCAAAAATGGGAATAAATCTTCACCTGCGAAACCTTACTTTACAATCAATACTAATCAACATCTAGATAGCAATGGCTTTCTTCATTAATTGCTTTTTTAACTGTGTAAAACTCTTTTTTTTTTTTTTTTAATTTTTTTTTTTCAACGTTTATTTATTTTTGGGACAGAGAGAGACAGAGCATGAACGGGGGAGGGGCAGAGAGAGAGGGAGACACAGAATCGGAAACAGGCTCCAGGCTCCGAGCCATCAGCCCAGAGCCTGACGCGGGGCTCGAACTCCCGGACCGCGAGATCGTGACCTGGCTGAAGTCGGACGCTTAACCGACTGCGCCACCCAGGCGCCCAAACTGTGTAAAACTCTTAAGAAGGAGAACTGAGGAAACATTCTGCACATAATAACACGTGGTATTATTCTGTTACTCAAATGTTCTTCTCAATCTGGATACTTATAACACTCATATAAAAACATTTCTATCCAGATACCATTAGACCATGACATAATATAACCCTGTGGAGAAACAGTCAAGCAAAATGGAAAATGGTGGGAGGGTGGGGGGGAAGAGGGACAACTGCTAGCATTTACCATATGTGAACCATATACATGTATAATCTGATTTAATTCTCACAACCCATTCTGTAGATGAGGAAACTGAGACCCAGAGAGATTAGGTAGTTTCTCCGAGGTCTTGTACCTAGAACAGTTTGGATTTGAATACGGACGGGTCTAATGCCAGAGCAAGAGTTGCGTACCAATATACCATACTCTCTGTCCAGAATAATAATTACTAACTCTTACATAGAGCTAGTAGTGTTCCAGTAATTAAATTACTTGACTGAACCCCATAACCATCATGTAAGCTAACTGTTTTCATTATACCGATTTTATGGATGAGGAAACTGAGACACAGAGAGACCGTGGAACTAGTTCAAAGTCACATTGTTAGAAAGTGGCAGAGCGGGAGTTGGAACCAAGGCAAAGTGACTTTGGGATTTGATTTTCTTCACAACTACCACATACATGCAGTTGCCCTTTGAAGAAAGCAGGGGTTAGGGTGCCAACCTCTGTCCAGTTGAAAATCTGCATGGACATTTTGACTCCCTGCAAACTTAACTACAAACTGTCAAATGTTGACTGGAAGCCTTACCGATTGCATAAACAGTCAACAAACACCTATGTTGTATGTTACATGTATTATATACCGTATTCTTACAATAAAGTAATCTAGAGAAAAGAAAATGTTATTACAAAAATCAGAAGGAAGGGAAAGTACATGTGCATTACCGCACTGTATTTATTAACAACAACAACAACAAAAAAAAAAGTCCACATGTAAGTGGAACGATGCAGCTCAAATCCCTGTTGTTCAAGGATCCGCCGTAGTTTCCTTTGTGGCATATCTTAGTAAGAGAGTGAATTTCATCTTGTATTCAATCATAAGGGCTTCACAAGTGTGTACAACCATTCTTTGGGTTAGGACATTGCCTTAAAAAAAAAAAAATTCCGTTTCCCTTGGAAGAGCAATGCACTATCACATAAACCTTCACAATCACGTAGGGGCGCCTGGGTGGCTCAGTCGGTTAAACGTCCCACTTGGACTCAGGTCATGATCTCACGGTTTGTGAGCTGGAGCCCTGCGCCAGGCTCTGTGCTGTAGGTTCAGAGCCTGGAGCCTGCCTCCAATTTTGTGTCTCCTTCGCTCTCCGCCCCTCTCCCGCTCACGCTCTGTCTCTCAAAATATGAATAAACATTAAAAAAAAATACCTTTACAATCACACTAGGATAGATGAGTTAATCTGATAAGCAAGCTGCCTTTATGCAGAGAGTCAAGTTTCAAGCAGAGGAACCCGTGTTAAGTCGCTGATAAAGATAAAGCTTTCAGAAAACATCCGGATGCTCCCGGAAAAAGCCATGCCCGGTAAGGCGTGAAATGATAGAAGGTCCTGAATAAATAGGCCACCACTTTGTACCACGAAGAGAAAGAACACCTAAAGCTTGGACCTTTAAGCCACACCCAACTGACCACCTTAAAAGCCACCCCTTTAAGCTGACACACCCAAACACCGGAAATGGGATAACAAAGAAACTTAACTTCTTCACAGAAAACTTCTTGCTTGCTTACAGACTAAACGTTTCATTCAGCGTGTTACTTTTCTCTTGCCGCTCTGTTCCTCCCATTTACGCTCAACATTTGAACTTTGATTTTCTCTCTTTTGATCCTTGATGCTCTGAGTCTGGGCTCCCTGTCTCCTTGGATGGTTTACACCCTAGTTCTAGTCTCCATGATCTAAATGAGTTTGTCATTGATAACTAGTACCTTGGGAGGGAATAGATAGCCCAAGCCTTGTGATGAAAGTTCAGAGTCCCTGAAGTCATATGTGTATTTTCACCGTTTTGAAGTCTCGGTTGGCATGGCTGACTATGGGTGATGGTGCACGTTGCAGGAATTTTAAAAGTAGCAGGGCTTATCATACACCACCACCTTTACCATCAATATCATTCTCAGCTATTTAGATTTGTCCTCTAAACAACTGCTCTGAGAGACCCTTTGTCAAAGTTTATGGGATCCCCTGCCATTCATTCAGTATTGATGGCTATCTGCTATCTTACAGGAAGATAGAGTAGATACACTATAACTTTAGCAAGTTGGATCGAATTCTGGGCACACCTCCCAGAAGAGAACTTATATTTGCAAAAATACTGTAAATAGGTGGCTATCTGTCCAGAAAGTATGCTTCATTGCTGTTTTCCCTTTAAGTGGAACATTATAAGAAGTCTAACTGTCAGTGTCTCAGATGAAGGTAGGAAAGATTGGATGACATCATTTAATCCACTTCAGATGAAGTGGAGAGAGGTACATCTCAGATACCATCATTTATGCCCCCAAAAGATGTTAAAGGGCACATAACACCCTGTACTTATGAGCAGTCACTTGGGATAAACCACAGTGGTTGATGCTGAGTTGACGCCAAACCCCGTTAACCAAGCGAACGGTACAATATAATAGTACCATGCAGTAGTAATGCTTTCTGATTGGCCTCTCATTTTCATTGTTCTGTAACATCTGTCTCATTGGCTTTAAAAGGAAGAGAAGTAAGGAAAGATTCCAAAATAACTACCTTTACCAAACTGAAACAAATACAGACATACCTCATTTTATTGTTTATTGCTTTATTGTTTTCGCTTTATTGTTTATTGCTTTGTTGTTTTTGCAGAGCTTGCATTTTTTACAAACTGAAGGTCTGTGGCAACCCTGTGTTGAGCACATCTATTGGTGCCATTTGTTCCCAACAGCATTTGCTCACTTCATGTGTCAAACTTTGATAATTCTCCCAATATTTCAAACTTTTTCATTATTATATTTGTTCTGGTGATCTGTGGTCAATGATTATGACTGGTTGAAAGCTCAGATGATAACATTTTTTAGCAATAAAGTATATTTTAATTAAGATATATACAGTTTTTAGATATAATTCTAGTGCACACATAATAGACTACAGTATGCATAAACATAACTTTCATATGCACTGGGAAACCAAAAAATTCGTTTGACTTGCTTTATTGTGATATTTGCTTTATTGCAGCGGTCTGGAAGTGAACCAGCAATATCATCAAGGCATGCCTATATAATTCCTACAAGAGTTGAATTTCCCATATGACTCACGTTTAGAAATCACAAAACTAAGTATGATCTAATAAATTTGCTGAATAGTTTAGGTGAGAAATCATTAGGACAGAAAGCTCACATTAGAGCATAAGTACCCTGGTTTGGCTTCTGCCTGGATCAGTGTGGGGCACTGGCCTTGATTCTTCTTTCCTTTGCTCCTCCCAGGCATTGGTATAGTCTTCAGCATTGGAAACCAAGGTATAGGAAGGGGTTGGTAAATATCTTACAAATTCAGGTAATGGATCTAGATCTAGATAATGTAGATCCTAAATTAGATGTTTTGGTCTTGGAATTAAGAGCCTTATAAAATAAGCTCCTTTATTAGGAGGTCCTGCCTTAGCTCTATTAACAATTTCATAAGTGTGAGAAAAATTGCAATACTTCACTATTTTAATGAATTTGTATTCTCTTTTCAACATTTTTATAGAAATGCACAAATCTCTTGTTTTTATGATCATGGTAAATGGGGAGAAATGTAAAGGATAATTCTCATTTTCTTGATCACATTTGCACTTTCCCAACCAGCTCCTTGTACTTTCACCTAATCCCTGTCTTCGAAATATGCCTAGCTTTTCCGTTTAGATGACACATAATTTGTTCAAATTGTCCTTTCCAAATTTGAAGAAGTCCTACCTAGGGTATGAGGCAACACATGGCTTTAAAATACTTAGCATTTGTGTGATGCTGCTCATCTTTAATCCACTTCAGAAATATTACTAATTAATTAATTAGTTCCTGATTACAAGGGGGTAGAAGTTCAAGGAGAAAATTGACAACATTTCTCCACCTTTATAAGAAATATTGCTTATTTTAGAGAACATTATTTCTCCTGAGCAATCTGTAGTATCATAAAAAGTATTGCAGATGCCCTTTGCTGGGACTAGGTACAATAATCATTAAAAATGACGAATAGTACTAATAATATTAGTACAAATGCAGCAATATTTTGTAAGGTGGATACACATTTGTTAGATTCCTTAAGAGCCGGAACTATATCTCGTTGTCCTTTGTGTCTGACACCTAACACAGTCCCTGGCACAGAACATACGGAAACATGAATTTATAGGTAATGAAGTCTAATTTAGAGAGTTTATTTCAAGCAGTGATAAATAAAATGAGAGACAACACAAAACAGAATTGCGCCACGTAAAAGGAAAGTAAGAAATCAACACTGTGGTTGATTTTCTGATCACGAAGTTGAGTCCGTTAAGCCTCAGGAAGAAAAGGCAAAGGAAAAATGAAACAGAAAAAGAGCCCTTATTAAATATGAGCATATTCCGTGTGTAGAGAAGATTCAGATTTTGACGCCATTGCATACAAAGAGCAATCTAATGCTTTCAAACATAGTCTCAGCTATGTTTTCTTAGAATAGCCACCCTGATGTTATAACAGTTGAGTTGGTGGAGAGTGTAACCTCTTCTCATCCATCTGATGTCAAACAGCTAGATTTTTCAAATTGACTTTTTAGTTTTACACGAGTCCCTAATACAAGATAGACACAAAACTAAGCCGTCCACACACATAAACACTACACTGTTTTGATCCCCAAATAAAGTATTTAGCAAAAGAGATAAAATGACTAATAAACTTTTTTAAATTTAGAAATGACTTTTAATTTTGTAATTTTCTAAAATCTAAGATTTAAACTTCCTTTATGGACAAAGAAGGGTCCGCTTATTCTCTATTATTGTGGAAAACCAAATCAATAGCCTATAATTTATTCTGGTATGTAATAGCTATAATGTAAACAATATTCTTGCAAGGGTAGCCTAAAAATTTAGATTTGTATATATTGTTCATGATACATAAAAGAAAAATAGATGTTAAATTTGGCTGTGCAGCAAGGATTTTTTTAAGCTTTTTTTTTTTTTTGATATCTGACCCTTTTGAAAAACAAATACAAATTCTAAAAGCTTTCTTCAGAATAAAGAAGCATAAAAGTAATACAAACATAATGTTTTACACTTTATATCAAGAAATCCACATACCTTAAGAATCCCATGCATGGCCCAAAGAACCTAGGTCCCTTGGAAGATGGTCGAACAATGAACAGAAGTTGAGACATCCAGGAGAAAAAGTTTAGGAGAGTAAGTTAATTCGTATTTGGGTGTTGAAAGTTTCAAGGGTCAGTAAACATAAAGTGAAATTGTCCAGCACATAACTGAAAAATCAGAAGCTTGAGAGACAGAGGTTGGGGCTAAAAATAGAAACTTTTCTTACATGGAAGTGATTACTAAAATCATGAGCGTTAATAAAATCAGCCAGGGAGAAAATAAAGGAATGGGAAAGAAAAGATAATTGAAAAGATGGTAGGATGCTTACTTGCAAGGAGTGTGAGAAGAGCAAATGAGAGGAAAGTGGAAAATGAGAAACCAAACATGTAGAAGAAAAGCCAGGAAGATCATTGTCTTATTGAGAGACTCAAGCAGCAGATAGCCAACAGGCTCAGAAGCTTAAGAAAAACATATTGAGAATTGAGAAAAGACCAGTTAATGTTGTGACTAGGAGATCTCCATTAAACTAGAAAGGACTAGTCACTAAATTTTAAGGGGTTAACGAGAGAAGAAGAGAAAGAGTGATAAGGAAGAGAAGCCGCCATGTTACTGACAAGTTCTGTAGTCCAGCAGAAGGAGAACGGAAGGTAGACAATACTTAGAAAAGATCATATTCATCATTTGAGGACTCAATTCAGAGAAAGTTAGGGAACAGCAAAACAGTGAGACCACTTTCCCGCACACTTTCCTTTTCCTGTCTGATTGTTTTCTGTCACATATTGTCCTTTTCCTGAGACATCAAAAGCTGCTGAGCTGGGTAGAGTGGAGCATTTGACAAAGCCAGTCACTCGCATTTTAGAGAGAGAGACACACATGTTTATTATATTCATCGTATTAGGACTGTGAATTGCTTGGAAAACAAAACAAAACAAAACAAAACAAAACAAAACAAAACACAAAAATTTAAAAAAGGATCCTTGACTCTTTCTACCTGAAATGGGGGGACTTCTATAGTCATAGGGAAGTTGTCACCTGCCAACATATGAGTCTGAATGATGTGGCTTGACTAGCATAGTGTTCTATGACTGAACTAGTGTTCATAAGCTGATGAAATGCTGTGAGATTTCCCTGTGGACACAGTCTTGAGCCAAGCACTAGTGAAATTACTACAATCCTCCCTCACCGAATTAGATGATCAGACTAATCTTCACAAATGGGTAGGATTTAAGATATGATTGTAAGATTTTTATCCAATTGCATAAATCTATGTATGGATGTAGGTTCAGATTAGTAGACATTAAATGTAACAGAAAAAGATACGGACATTTCTATCTAGCAACTTTTATGTATATTTTAAATCATTTCGTTTTTGTATGTATTTCTCTCAATAAAAGTAGCAGACTGAAATGGAGGAATTTGTTGCAATAAAATATAAAACCGAGCTATTATGTTACTAGCTCAAGAACACAATGCCTTAGA
The DNA here is from genome assembly GCF_018350155.1 of Leopardus geoffroyi. Lineage (NCBI taxonomy): Eukaryota > Metazoa > Chordata > Mammalia > Carnivora > Felidae > Leopardus > Leopardus geoffroyi. The sequence continues at coordinate 147,032,400 of NC_059328.1, forward strand.
TATTTAAATTTGTGCAGAGGGAGTTATATATATAAAATCTCTGGCCAAAGTCACCACGTGTGAAGTTGGAAAGACAGTATCTATATATGGCTGAATAGAAAAGTTTGAAATACTACTTAAAAATTACCTCTTTACAAGAATATGCACATGAGAATCACTAAAATTAAAGTATTCTTTTTACTTAAGTACTTAAGTAAAGAATGCAAAAGGTATTGTGTTGGTAAGTATGCATGAATTCACCCTTAAAATAAAATTTCAAATAGTCTTTAGATAAAATCCTTTGCCAACCTGTTTTTTTACTCCATGTAACTGAGTTTTTATTTTTGGTGTTACTATAAACTTGCTTTCTATTTAATTCTGATCAAGAATACACACATTTTATCACACACACACACACACACACACACACACACACACACACTCCTGGGTCATAGAGTCAGGGCATTAAGAGCTGTTAGGAAATTTTGAGACAAATATAACTCCAGCCCAGAGCTAAGAGACATGAAACTTGGCTCACAGAAGGTGAATCCTCGTCCCCAGTCTACAGTATGAAAAATCTGGTAAGAACTTTGGTGCTCAGGCTTATGGTCAACTAACTTTATTCCATATCACTCTTCTTCATCATTTCACAAATATCCTCTGAAAACGTCTTACTTTGTGCCTTGGTATCTTATGCCGACACGTATTCCCTTCTTTTGTACCTTAAGAGGGTCAAGGTGATCTCCTATATTCCTTCAGACACAGAAAATAGGCTAAATATACAAGGCTCTAATCTCATGATATTAACCTAAGCCTGTTTCCCCCCTGCGATGATTCTTTTTTTCAACGTTTATTTATTTTTTTTGGGACAGAGAGAGACAGAGGATGAACGGGGGAGGGGCAGAGAGAGAGGGAGACACAGAATCGGAAACAGGCTCCAGGCTCTGAGCCATCAGCCCAGAGCCTGACGCGGGGCTCGAACTCACGGACCGCGAGATCGTGACCTGGCTGAAGTCAGACGCTTAACCGACTGCGCCACCCAGGCGCCCCTCCCCCTGCGATGATTCTTTTCCCAGAGATGGATTATTGGTTTCAAAATCAATGTTGTAAAGGTAAGAATTGATTCTCTGTAATATCTCTGTCCTGGTCCCATTTCTGCTGGGTCCATAATGTAAGACAACACCAAATGACTTTATATGCACTGATTTTGAGTTTTGTGCAAAGTTTCTAGCCTGAAACATTATCAATCCCATTGTCATGTGTACAACTAGCTTTTGGCAGAATATGTATCCGGTGGGTCATTCCATAAACCATGGAGTCTCTGGCAGTCATCCTTTTGGTAGTCCACACAAGGTGTTACTGTAGAGCTGTAGTAAAGACAGAACTCTACCTTATCATTCACACTCCATCTAAATGAAGAGGTCTTAGATAAGATCGTTCCATTCTTGATTTAACCCAGGGTAAATATTCAAATAAACCATTCTATTTTTTCAAGTCCTAATCTGTCTTTTCCTAAGAATGGAAGAAGAATCTAGTGTTGTAAGAGACGCTTAGGGTCTCACCTGAGATAAAACCAGGTATCTCAGTATTGACTAATAGTTGACTGTTGTTGACTGATTGACTAATAGTTCTAAATTGACTAATAGTTCCAAGTGACTTTAAAATACATCATGTCATGTGGATTTACCGAAGTGTTTAACCACATGTGTTCCTACTTAGAAATTGTGAAAGTAAGGCTTAAGGAGAGTTTTTCAAGGTCATGAATCCAACACACGTTCCAAATATTGTTCTCTTTGTTGTTTTTATTCTTTACTGTTATTTTCAGTTTAAAAGCTCCAAGTACTATATAGTGCTGACAGTTTTTAGCCTGCATGTAGAACACAGTGCTCACAATTAGGGACTACTATGGCCCAATGGAAAGGGTGTGTTAAAAAACAAAAGGTAGGAGGATCATAAGTTCATGGGAGTGCTTCCTCACCAGTATGCCACTAACACGTGCCAGGGGACTTTTTTCCCCTTATCATCCTGTAGGGTATTGAATATTGAAATATTTCCCCCAGACACCATAATCTCAAGATCCCTCTATCAGATGACACAAACCCCATTAAGAATATTTGTCATATTGGAAGAAAGAAAGTTATATTTTGTCTTCCTTTTCTACTTGTGAGCCTCTTTGATTGAAATGTCCCTTACTGATGTCATCCAGATCAGCTCAAGTTAGACATTTGACGAGTCCATCTGTATCCACAGTCACCCACAGACATGGGAAACTGTCACCCATCTGCCTCCCTGTGCTCTCACTTTGTTCCTGTCCTGGATATTTTGTTCTCATGTAGCCACAAGACATATTAATACCCTCCTCCCTCCAAGAGATCTGAAGAGAATAGAGTTTCTGCTAGCTTGTGCTCCAGAGAGGGATGTTATAGAAATGGCATATGTCATTATACTGCTATCCACATATGTTCCACAAATTCTCTAGCAACATCCTCACCTTTTAATGAGCATGTTGCTTCACTTCCTGACCTGCATTCACTGTTAATCATTTCAGTGACTGATTATGACTCATCAGTTACTCCACACTTTCCCTAAGTTGATTGTTTTCTCTTCATGTCAAAAAGTGCTATAAGTTTGGGAAACCTTCTTAGCTTCTGTTGCCTTCTGGCATATTGCCTAAATTGTATTTTGTCACTAATTAAGGTGACTTTGTTGGACTTGAATGTTTGTGTTAGTCCCTTTCTAACTTTGGAGGGAAACATTTCACTTTTTGGGAAAATAATGCCAGCATGATTTTCAACCAGAGAAAGGGCAAACTTTAGATGTGAAACTTAAAGATGAGAAACAAATGAAATTTTTTCTTTATCACACTCCTGGGGCACTCTGTATAAAATTCCAATAGTAATTAATGAGTCTAAAAATAACATGATTCTAATAATTCCATAAATATGATAAGAATTCAGAAGAGCTGTCAAAACTCCAAAGAAAACAATTTTGTCAGTGAATTAAAAAAAAAAAAAGATTACTTGGATCAATTTTAATCATTTTTTTAAAGAAGTCATATTATTTGAAACAAATTCTACAGATTACAGCTGAGTGTACTAACTTGCAACCATGTCATATGAATCCAAAGTCTTGTAAGATACATCCATTCACCATTGTCATGTAAGTACGAATGGTGCAAAAAAACAATTATTGTTTATCTGCCAATGCCCCTCATAGGCAGTTTCCTCAATAGGTAATATCAGTCATACTTAAGAATATGTCTGAAATGCTATTTTGAAGCATCAAAATAATTTTACTGAGGTAAAGACTATTTGTAGTTTCAAAATCTGCAGTTTTCCCTTAAAAAAATGTATTTTTGTTGTGATGTATTTCTGGATGCCTAAGCAACGTTAAAGGAGTTTAAATCTCTAAGTGTATTTTGAACGTACAATCATGTCTATGACTAACGCAGAGTTCATTTTGTTCAAATGAAAGTTACTGTAAATATTCTCTGAAATGACTTGATTTTTTTTTTTCATTCTTTTATTAGGTAACTGATCTTTAGACAAAATAATAAAAACAGGTTTGTTAAATGAGATAAACCTCGGTTAATCTTTTAGGAGACAAATTGTTGTTCTGGTTATTGATTCTTTCCTAGTTTTCTGTGGAAATGAATTAGAGAGGCTCAAAATTCTCATTTTTTAATTTCAAGAGAATGTGCCCGTAAATGTATTTCTGTGTAAATACAATAGCGCCCTCTGGAGGTCTGGAACACAGTGCATAACTTTCATAAATCAGTGTCTTCTTTTGTTAACCCTGCATATTTTTGTTGACTTCGACATTTAATATTTTATATTCTGATAATTGTATTTGTCTCTTCACATGATTAAATACATTTAATCTATGATTACTTTCTATCATGCATTCATCGTGATTTGTGTGTCATCTCATTTGTAACGTGACAATGTAATAACAAAACATACAATTTTGCTGATCTTGGTGATGGATCCATAACTTTTCTATTTTTTATCATGTGAAAATATTTTCCAAACAAGAAATGACAACTTTCATTGCCGAAATCCCTTAATATCTGGTTATATGCAGACAACAGCGAGCTAATTTTACCTCCTTTGAAGATGCCTCATGGAAACAGTTACTTTCATTCTTTGAGTCCCTGATCAACAAACACAGCTGTGGTTTTTCTGTGGTTTTGAAGCGAATTTATTGGAGATGGGGGAATATGGAAAGGAGCAGAGGTCAAAAAACATCGGAAAAAATATCATGAGTCACTGGAACACATTCAAGAACCAGAGTGACTTCTATTGTGCCATAATAATATAAATAAATGATCCCATAATCATTGGCCTCTCTGTAACAGCTTTACACACAAAGATCTTTTTGAAGTCCAGGGAGATGCAAACAGAGTTTTTCAGCCACTATAAAAAAGGGGATGAGCATATGACTAATGCAGGGTGAGAGGAAATAATGTCATGCAACTCTGAATGAAGCTTGGGCTTGCTTCTCCCGGAAGGTTTTCAAGAGGCCACATGTCAGCTAGGTGGGGGTGGATATTGGAGTGTCCCTCGGTTGGGTTGACCTCTGGGGAGGTTGGTCTTTCTTGGCTCAAGTAAAGGAAGTCAGAGGACCCACCCCCGTTCTGACCCCTGAAGGCAAAGGAGTGACTGCAAGCATGTCACAGGGAGTCTTCCTACTACATACAAAGATAAACAGACACAAAGGTGAATGGAATTATAATTCTAGCCCCCAGCACTCACATACACTCAAACATGGACGTACAAGGGTGCATACCATCATAATTTCTAGAGCAACTAAAATTCATAGAAAAATGTAACACTGAAATGATTATATATCTAACAAGGAGGAGGAAAAAGAAGATTGGAAGAGCTAGAACTGCCTCCATCATTCTGTCCTCAAGGTCAGAATGCTCCTTCTCCCCGTCTCTCCCCTCTCCTCCTTTAATGATATCATCGAGAGGAGTCAGGGCACAGCTGTCAGCAAAACCGGGAACATGAACTATGTTCATTATACAAGTTAATCATCATAGAAGTTAAAGATGTCCATGTCGTGTTGTTTGGATTTTGTCACTGACTTTCTTGAGTTTGTATCCAGAGTGAATGTCATAAGTAAGCTCCTGGTGCTTTGGTTTACCTACGGGGTGAGGAGAGTTAAGTGATGGGGTGCTTGCAAAGCATGAGATGCTGACCATGACATAGAAACAAAGGCTGGCTTTCATAGAGTTGTAATGATTTGACAGACACTTAGCACCCGTATGGACTGGGCACTGATCAGAATACCTCATAAGTTCTAGCCAGTAGACTCTTTCCGGCAACAATGTGAGATAGTTAACATATTCTTATCATCCATCATCTTCATCAGTAAATCTGAGACACACAGACTGAAAATTTTCCCCAAGTCACACAGCTAACAAATTCTGGAGCCAACATTCAATCCCAGGCAACCTGGCAACTCTATGCTCTTAGCTACAGGGTGATTTTGCAATTCTGCCACTGCAGCCATTATGGTCGTTGTTGGACAAGACCGTCCCGTTACTTTGCCAAATTTATCAAATAAACCTGTATTGCAAGAGAGCGAGGATAACTTTCTCTGTCAATATAAATGCAATGGCATGATTGAGGTATCAGCATAAGAAATGGAATTTGAGAAATAATGATTTGTTTCTTAAATTATCCTTAACATTTCTTTTTTTATATTTGTTCTTCCCTTGGTGGCCATAAGTTACTGGATGATCATCCCTCGGAACTCCAGATGGTCTTCATGTAGACATTGAAAATCAAATGAGAAAAAGAAACACAGCAAGGGCCACCGACCCGTCTTGTGCCCAGCCTCCTGGTTGTGTACATGCTCTGGTGGTTCACCATCATAGCGCTACAGTTTTTCCATCAAATATTCCACCAGTGATTCTCACAGGTAAAGACTAGAATTGCTGAGGGACCCACACCTTCCTAGAAAGTAGTGGGTTTTCATGTCTGGTGACATTTGTGTTTTTTTGAGTCACGAAAGAGCAGTGGCACTTGCTCTGAATAAGCCTTTGGAGTTTTGATGTCATGTTTTTGGCTCTTGATGGCTTCGACCCAGCTCCTTTTATAAAGGACTCATTGCTTAGCTTACTGCTAAGACTGAAAGGGCATCTGTCCACATTCCTCTTAATCATCAGATCTCAAACTCAAGTGTGAATCAGAATTTTCCCAAAGATTCTGGCTCAGTATCTCCAAAACAGGGTCCAGAAAAATCACAGATTTCAAATGATTCGGATGCAGGTAATTCAAGGATTGCACTTAAAGAAACAGAGCAGACCAGTTGGTCTGGAAGCCAGGGGGAACAGTGGTCTCCTGCAAGGCTCTTTCAAACCCATGTGCCTGAATGCCATACTAGATGTGAAGAATCAGAATCTCTGGAAGATGGAGGGCTGAGCATATGTTTTTAGAATGAGCTATTGGAGTTTTCTGCAATGTCTTCAGAACTTGCTCTGTTCTGGGATTGTGGTTTGAAGGCTGTGTTGAGTGGAGCCCCAGGAATTTAGGAAGTGCTTCAAAGCCTTTTCTGTGGCCAAATAGGCAGGCATTTCCCTTCAGGCTTCTTACCAAAGCTCTGCTTGTGTTGCTTTTTAAAAATATTGGGATTCCACACAGTGTCCTCCGTTTTTTGGAGAGGGGAAGATTTCTGGGGGGGGGGGGGGGGAAGAAAGAAAAAAAATATATTTCAAAACTGCACCTCTCAAATTAACATCAGGGATGTCACTGAGGCCGTATAGATAATTCTGGTCATTTTGAACCAGCTTTGTATCCAGCTGTATTCCCCAATCTCCAACAGACGTGTGATTGACATAGCGTCTCAAATCATGGAAATCTCTGAGTCACAAGTGATACGAAGAACCTGTTGATTTTATTTTAAGCCCATGACCTAAAACACACAAAGAATTACTTTTCATTTTGCTGTTATCTAAAGATAATTCCACAGAAATAATCATAAAAATCAAGACATTGACATCTGACTCCATGTTAGTCAGAGTTGATTTTTTACAAGCTTTCCACTTCCACTCAGCTATTAGCATCAAGAAAAAGGCTGATTTATTCTAAGCCTCAGAATGAGCACATGGACTGAACTGAATGTTCTATTTACTCCTGGTTACAAACTGACAAGGTTGCCATTGGACCAAGAAAAATGTTTCTCCTGCGATTATTAATATTTGTTGAGAACCCAGGGTCTGGATTGCCACCATAAAATTTATAAGACAAAATTTATAGTCTGTCAAGCATTAAAAGTCAGAAACTAAAAACAGGAAACAAACTAGATGTAAAAATATAGGTGAACTAAAGAACCAGAGTTAACTACTTTCTTGACAGATATTATTCTTTTATTTTTATAGATGGCTTGAACAGGATCATCCTGAGGCACAAGATCAACTAATTAAAACATTTGCACAGGAAATGCTTATACTTACAAGTTCTGATTTTGCTGCCCATTGGAAAGAACAATAATTCATGAAATGGGCCAAGTAAATTTCAAACTCACTTCGACCACTAGTTTCACCCCCTCTGCTCATCACCTTCATCCCTCTCTACCAGATTCTCCAAGTAGCAAATATGAGCCATGTACACTTTATTCTCTTCTCTGTCCCCAAGTACAAACAAAACAAAAAACAAACAAAACGAACAAACAAACAAAAACAAGGACATAGCTCAAACTTAGCCTCAAGACAGAGAAGAAATGCAGTAAAGTGTATTATGGCTGAAAAAAAAGTTTTTTTAAACATTTTCAGAACTATCCCCTTTGTATAGTCATCCATTTAGCAAATATTTATTGTGTCCTACCGTATTCTAGGCATGGGGGAAGCAATAATGAATAAGAGGCAATTCTTTGCCATTTGGGAAAGACTTTTTTGAATTGGGAGCTGTGGCCCATTATTGAGCTGTGAAATCAATAGATCATGACCAACAATAAAAAAAAAAAAAAATGAGAGTAGAAAATCTCAAAGGACACTGCCCATTGTAAGGGAATATATTCTTTTTATTAATGTTTATTTATTTTTGAGAGAGAGAGAGAGAGACAGAGAGAGAGAGCAAGCATGAGCAGGGAAGGGGCAGAGAGAGAGAAGGGGACAGAGGATCTGAGGCAGACTGCGCTGGCAGCAGATAGCCCGTCGTGAGTGAGATCATGACCTGAGCTGAAGTTGGATGCTCCACTGATGAGTCACCTAGGCGCCCCAGGAATATATTCTTTTATGGAAGTTCTGTTTCAATCTGTGTCTGTGCATGCTTTGGGTCACGATGTAAACACGTATTTCTAATGGCAGTTGCATTTGAAAAGTTTAAATGATACTGTTAAAGAGTCTACCTAAAGAGGGAGACAATGAATACAATTAACACAAAAGACCACAAATGCTCTTTCACAGGTGTGGAAAAGGAAGCCTGAAATCTTAAAGAGAGAGAGTGTCTATCTCTGCCTCGAGACTTGCAAATGGCTGTTGAAGAAGAGTTTTGATATTTGAACTGGATCCAGAAGGATGAAACTGAAGGTAGAGAGGGCGACCCTAGAGGGAAATTCCAGGAAGAAGGAACCAACTGTGCAAGCAGTTCTGAAAGGGAGCACTGTGCTTAGAGTGGTAGGAATGTGTCTGTGGGGGAGCACACGGTTCATGGGGGTGAAGGGAGGGGAATGGCATGTCATAAAAATGGAGAGCCGTATATGAAACAGGCTAGCCATTGAGGAAAGGAACGACAGATCCAGTTTGCTCTGCTTCATTTGTCTGTTTTTCAGAGGGTAACACTGTTACCATCAAGATGGGCTGGAGAAAAAGACAAGGGAGGAGATCATAGCAATCATTCTGAACATAGTGAGGGTGGAAAGGAGAAGATGCCACATTTGGGAAGATGCTAACGTAGAATCCAGACGAGTTCATCATTAATTAGACATGTGTGGGGTGACGTAGATGATTCAAGAATGATCCTATTGTTACAGAACTACGGAGACAAAAGCATCAAAATGTGAGCGAGACGTCTATTTCTCCCCTTATAAATTAACTTCATTTTCCGTGGTGGGCCATTAGGTAACTTTTTTTGAGCCTCCACTTTTTAGTCTGCTAAATGGAGATGTATGTAGCATAAAGATGCCTTTAATCGGAAGTTTCTAACTGTATAGCCTTTTGAACAGACTATGGTTTATTATTATAATGGCATAATTCTGTGATGCAAAACACGTGTTTGTTAGTGTCATCCTCACTACGACTCAAATATCTCACTTCTCAAAGTATTATTTGCTCAAAGAAGTCAGAGAAAGAAGCTAATTATTTTTCTTCTACTTCAAAAACAAATCTAATAATACAAACTCAATTAAGATTCTATATACCACAAACTTACTTAGGTAAGAAAGAAAATAAACTATATTGGTCATCTCGTTAAAAGAATAAAAAAGCTGTTTTCCTTTCTCACCTTGTTCACACCAAGGACACACAAACCTCTAAGCATTATCTTCTCATCCTGCCATAATGAGAAAGAAATTTTGTGGTCTGTGTGTTTGCTAATAGGTACATTTCAAACCTTCCATCTGGGCATCACAGAGTCATTTTCTCCCCCCAAAAAGACATCCAATTCACAGGAGAATGCAACTAAAAGCAAGTCAACTCAAGCTCTGGAGATTTTTTAGAGTATAGGGTGTGTGGCCCCAAAATCTGTTTAGCCGCCCTAAACAAGATTCCAGCACTCCCCATCTATATACAAATACTGATAACCACTCTCATCAATATTCTTTTAGAATTATAAAAGTCTAGGGGTGCCTGGATGGCTCAGTCGGTTGAGCATCCGACTTGGGCTCAGGTCATGATCTCGCAGTCTGTGAGTTCGAGCCCCGCGTCAGGCTCTGGGCTGACAGCTCGGAGCCTGGAGCCTGCTTCTGATTCTGTGTCTCCCTCTCTCTCTGCCCCTCTCCCGCTCATGCTCTGTCTCTCTCACTCTCAAAAATGAATAAATCTTTAAAAAAAAATAGAATTATAAAAGTCTACATTAAAGTAAGCCCTTAGTTATCAAGAAAAGTTGAATATTTTATGGATGAATCATGTTCTGTATGTTGGGCTGTGTAAGTCCCTATAAAAGTATCCAAGAGCAGATTCCTTGTTGCTTAGTATGAGAACCTTAGACTGGATCGCCAGATATTGTGGACTCGAGGAAGGTGGTTTGGAGAAATCCAAGAACGCTGATTGAGAATTTATAGAGTTGGATTCCAGGCTTCACTCTTTCTCCAGCTAATCAATGTCATGTCTTCATTTTTCCTTAGGGTTTGCTCACTCAGAAAAGAGAGGGTTAAAATTAAAGGGATGTTAAGATCTTTTCTAGTTGTAATGGTGTCCAACTTTATAAAAAGCTTAGAAAATAAGAGAGAAGGTAAGCGCATTCGGCTCAACATCCTGGTAATTGTTAAGATGAATCTGAATTGGAAAGAAAAAAGTCATGAAGAAATTTAGTTTGGGGACCATCCTGAGGTCCCAGGTGGAGAGGAGAGGAACAATAGTTGTTGGGCTCCCTCCCCATCTTGAAAACAGTTTATTTGTAAATCCCTCTAAGAATGGTGGATTGTGTCCTCTTCTCTATAAAATGCCTTCTCTTGTTCACCATAAAGTGCAGATTTTATAGTTTCACGTGACCAGCCTAAGAATTATTAATAATACTTATTTGTTCACCATTCTGCACGTAGGTGGGGAATAGAGAGCAAATAAAGACTCGTTCTCTCATATTTTCCATATCTAGGATTTCTTAAGCTTTTGAAAACCATTAGTTCATGTAAAGGCACATTGTCTTTGAGGAAGTTTATGGCCTTGTCTTCATGAAAGAAATTAAAACTACACATCTGGTAATAAAATATGACTGTGGGTATTTACCAAGATTCTCCCAGAGAGCAAATCTACTCTCACTGAAGTGTAAGACTAAGTTCCTCTGTTGAAACACTTTGAATCTCTGGGAAACTTATCCTTTTCCTAGATTTCCAGTTCTGGAAAATCTATGCAGAATAGAAATTAGCAGATGGACTGAGAAATCATCAGAATAACGCTTTTGGTGACAAATTCTCAGCAAGTGCCTTGTGAGCATGTTCCCATCTAAAAAGGATCGCAGCTGTCTTTCCATGTTAACTCATGGGTAATGGGAAGAAGTCCAAGTCAACTCTTTGATGGGAAATCAACTCCTAAAATCAAGGTAAAATCAAAGCGCTATTTTGGGGGGTTCTTCTATCCTGGCTTAATGTAGGCATATTACACCATTTTGAGTGAAAAGTGGCCCTGGCCCTCTTATCAATTATCACCCTCACTTGGCTAGAAGGAGAAAACCATTTTGTTGTTTAGCGAGAGAGACTGGCTTGAGCATACCTGCCAAAAGGTGAGTGTGGTGAACTCACTCTAAATGCGTGCTTTGTTTTGGTGGATCTTGTGTTGATATGGTGTTCAGGATCGATGGCCCTCCAGTTGAATGTGAAAGCCTGGCAACAACACATACACATTCCGTATGGACTCATGTTATGTATTTATATGTCAAAGAGGAGACCTGATTGTCTAATATTCAATACTTCCCCCAGTAACATATACCACCTGGGATCTGTTTCATGTTTACAACAGGCTAACAGTTCCAGTTCTAGGGAATTTGCTCCTTTTGTTTAATTCTGTCTCTACCAGGACCAAGTAACCACATGTGATTAGTGGCTACCATATTAGACAGTGTCAATTTATACTTTGACGTTCAAAGCATCCCAAGATTTTAGTTAATGGCCACCCAGATTCTGAAATCCAAAATTGTTCCTGACTGTCTGCCATTCTTCAGTGGCTAAAAACGCCCTTTTTGTCTTATGAAGTATAACTCAATGTCAAAAGGGTTTATGTAATATTTAGACTTGTATTACATGAAATTAATCTTAACATAAAAAATCTTTTGATTACAGAGTATGCTTTGTCAGTGATTGATTAACTAACTTATTTATTCATATAATAACGTCACTATTTCCTTTTATTTATATTCTTGAGCTGTAACAGAAAGTTCCTATTTGTGCTATGCTAGAAGGTCGATTACATGGTTATCATAATCTTTCCACCTGTTCTACTAGGCTCCCTAGAAATAACCTTTTATTTTCTTTGTTAATGACTCTCCCTCAAAATCAGTTTCTTCATATAGAACCAAGATTTGAGGACAATGATATTATTGTCTATAGAGATTCCTACTCTTTTCTCACCTTTACCTCTGCCCTCACCTCACTGGTGTGGAAAGAATAAAATCTTTATTTTCATCATGTCTTCTTCATAAATAGTTACACTTGGAAGTGCAGTGACATACGTATTTCCTAATGCACACTCTGACCCTTGTCTATACTGTTTTGTATTATTCTTGCCTTTCTTGTCTCTCCGTGTGTAAAGTGAATTGAGGACATTAACAATGACCTTCTAATTTGTTTGCTTTCTGCATTAACAGGATAGGTGATAGGTATGGAATAAACTAATAAGATCCCATACATTGATTACTTTGTTGATTAAGACCTCCATAATGAAGGAAACCAAGAACAAGTTCATTAATATATCAATCAACATTTATTTATAGTCTACTATGTAGTCTGAATTAAGAGATATATAAATAAGTATAAGATAGGATACCGGCTCTCAGAAAACCTCCTGTAGTTTAGGAAACCAAGATGAATACTCAAGAAGCTATTGTGGACTGAAACAACATGAAATTAATCATTACATTTATGTCAAAAATCCGTAAGCATTTTATACTTTAAGCTGTAGGATTTCAGGAACCAGAGAGATCAGTGAAGATGAGTAAAACAAGGAAAAATTCATGGAGAAGAGGGTACTTCAGCTGTGCCTTAATTAGCAAATAAAATTTGATGAGACCCCTGAGAAGACAGATACTATTCAAGGGAGAGAGTAACTCAGATGTAAGTCAGAAAAGCCCTGGAAAAGGGCAGTGCTGGTAGAATGGAGAGGTTGGCATGGGTGAAAGAGAATCTTGAAAGGAAAAATGGAAAGTAAGCTCTAGCTATAAGTGCAGCAGATACACAATAAATCTTTGTCCTTCATTCAATGATATCATATTTTAACAAGAATTACTATGTCCTAAGATTTTCTTCTGCTTCACAAATCTTCATAAAAGGACCAGATGGCAGTGGGATCTTCTCCTCCTCCTTTTTCTTTCCTTTCCTTTTTTCTTCGTGTATTGTTATTGTTATTATTATTATTATTATTATTATTATTATTTTCTAAACCCCATGTACCCACTCAATATCAGAAGACAGTTTCAATCACATCGGTATAGTCCTCTCCTCACAAAGGTGATCAAGGAACAAATGAGTGACAAGGAAGGAGAGTCAGAAGGATGTATGGAGCAAGGAAAATTTCCCAAATTGGATTCTGGGCACTCACTATTCCTTCCTGTATTCTCTTGCCCTCTCCAAAAGCAATATTTCCCTGGAATGGGACAACCATGGCAGCTGAGGAAACCAAAATGCAAACATTACCCAAATTATATTTATTTTCAATATGGATTTATCCCTAAAGTGTCTCCTTGTGCCTTTTATGTTATCAGGTAGTCTCTCATCATTAATATGCTAAGTTAATAAGAGGAAGTCACTGTAGAGATGCAATTTGCCAGCCTAGGTAACCAAGTACTACCGGAGAACCAGGGAGCTTAAGGAGGAACAGCATAAAAGTTGAACAGCTTTTTTATCTTGCTCTTTGTACAAGGGAGTTGCCAATTCAATTCAGTGATGTTTCAGCAAGATTTTGTTGATCTTGTTTCAGATTGGAAAATATAAAATCTAAAGCCCTTACCACAAACATAGTGTTCACATACAAATATATATGACAGGCGTGTGTAGAATATAGGATAAATATATGCCCAGAAGCCAATGATATGCAAATTTTGCTGTAAATTGTCTATTACTGTCACCACTTGTCAGCATGTCACCAAAACAGTAGCTATCTTAGACCATAACTCTCTCTAATGAGTAAATTAAAAGATTGTGAAATCAGAAGAATGCATATTTTCAACTCTAACAATCATAATAATGTTATGGTGAAAAATCATAATAATACGGAGTACCTGCATCCCGCTACAAGAAAAATGTCAATGAAAATCCACTAAAAATGGTCTAGATTAAAATTATTAGTACTATAGAAGTCATTTCATGGTGGGGCACCTGGGTGGCTCAGTAGGTTGAGCTTCTGACCTCAGCTCAGGTCGTGATGTCACAGTTCGTGGGGTGGAGCCCCACGTCGGTGGAGCCCCGCGTCGGGCTCTGTGCTGACAGTTCGGAGCCTGAAGCCTATTTCAGATTCTGTGTTTACCTCTCTCTCTGATCCTACTCCACTTTCACTCTGTGTCTGTCTCTCTCAAGAATAAATAAACATCAAAACAATTCTTGAAAAAAAGTCACTTCATGGTAAGCTAAAACATTTAAAGAAGATAAGTGGATTTATCCTTTCCAAGGCATTTTATAGATGTTGGGGTTGAAAATGTAATGTAAAAATATAGGGAGGCATAACCTCATAGATAGCGGTAAGCTATAGCATCCAGGCTTAACTTCTTTGCTAATCTTTTAATTAATTTTGGAACTTTCTTTTCTCTATTTATCCCCAATGCATAACCAGCCCAGACTAAAATTTACTTCATTTAAATAAAGCATTATCCCATGAGGAAACTGCAGATTCCAAGAGATATGCACCAGTGGAGACAATTCCAGTACATGGCAGCTTAGGTGTGTTATGAGTGTAAAAGCATGTAATTGTCTTCCCTTGTTATAATGAAAAATGTTATAGAAACCTATGAAGATTCATCCTTCCTAACAGGTCTTTTACAAGTTTCCTGTCCGTATCGAAGTCAGCCTGGGGCTAAGAAATGAAAATGGGATGTATGTCAATTTAGTAAATAATGTTCAGCCTCTACACACAGCCAAGAGACTCTTGGTATTAAGATGTTTTAAATTGCTGCTCTCTCAATTAGCAATACTACACTTAAGATCTTTAACTGTTATCTTGGTTAACTAGCCCTTTTGCCAGGAAGGGTCCAGGTCAATGACGTAGATTTAGAAGCGTCACTGCAAAAGGTAATGTTAGTAAAAATGGAATTCTAAGAAAATCTTTGTCATATATTATGCCGTATGTTGCAAAAATATTTATTGATGAAATTTTTTAATACCAGGGATTGTATTATGGTATA
This sequence comes from Leopardus geoffroyi, assembly GCF_018350155.1. Taxonomy (NCBI): domain Eukaryota; kingdom Metazoa; phylum Chordata; class Mammalia; order Carnivora; family Felidae; genus Leopardus; species Leopardus geoffroyi. The sequence goes on from NC_059328.1 coordinate 147,047,588, forward strand.
AAAATATTAGAAATATCTCAAGAAAAATATCCAGGAAAAGAGAGGGAATAAAGAAAACAGGTTAATTTGAACAAGATATATTCCTGGCACCAATATTAATATGATTGAGCCCTGACCTTTGGAATATTTCATGCATTATTAATCCATTGAAGACAGTAGGTAATATGATTTTATGTGCTTTTTAGGTTATAATTTGCATAGCTGGGGATGTAGTTTATTTTTTCAGCGCCTTGCATGCTGTGAGTGCTCAATAAATACTAAACAACAATAATATGGTGTATAGTGTATTCCTGAGCTTTAATTTGCATGGCCATCTGGAAAACTCTTGTGTTGTAAACACTAGTTTTATTTTGAGTAAGAATGAAATTCTGCAGAAGTTGTTTAGCATTCTTGGTTCAAATTTTTTCCTGGTTTTCGCCCTTTCATTTGGTAGAAAATGTGAAATAATCCAAAGAGTTTAAGGCTTTTCAATGTAAGAAGTGAAAGATTTGGATAGATTATATTTACATGATGGTATATATTTTATCAAGTTAGCTTTTTATAACTCTTTTGGAAATCCATATATTTTTTTTTTACTTTTATAAGTCCTTTTCATTTTCATAAATCTTCCTCTTCTCCAATCGTATATGTAGGAAGGTAATTACCAGGCGAGGCCCATTTTTTTTTCGATTCATCCATTTGCCTGTTTTTATAATTGAGATCTAGGTCACATTGCATCTAATTGGGATCTAGATCACATTCCACTCTTTTAAAATGTGTGGTTCAATTTTTTTTTAGTAGATTTGCAGGGCTGTGCAATCATCACCATGGCTAATTTAAAAATGTTTTCATGGGGCGCCTGGGTGGCTCAGTCGGTTAAGCATCCGACTTCAGCTCAGGTCACGATCTCGCGGTCTGTGAGTCCGAGCCCCGCCGTGGGGCTCTGGGCTGATGGCTTGGAGCCTGGAGCCTGCTTCCGGTTCTGTGTCTCCCTCTCTCTTTGCCCCTCCCCCGTTCATGCTCTGTCTCTCTCTGTCTCAAAAATAAATAAACGTTAAAAAAAAATTAAAAAAAAATGTTTTCATCATGGCAAAAAGCAACATGGTTTCCACTAGCAATGACTCCCCATTTACCTCCAACCCTTCCCTTCCAGCCCAAGACAACCACTAATCTACTTTCTGTTTCTATAGATTTGCCTGTTCTTCATATTTCATGTAAATGGAATCATACAAATGTGGCCTTGGTGACTGTCCTCTTTCACCTAACATAACGTTTTCAAGTTCATTCTTGCTGTGGCATGTAACAATTATTTGTTTCTTTTTATAACAAATACTATTCTGTACCATATATCCATTCACCAGTTGATGGAAATTTGGGTTGTTTCCCCTTTTTTGGCTACTATAAATAATGCTGAAATGAACAGTTGTGTACAAGTTTGGGGGCATAAGTTTTCATTTCTCTTGAATATACACATAGACATGGAATTGCTGGGTCATATGGTAAAACTATATTTAACTTTTGGAGAAACTGCAGCCTGTTTTCCAAAGTGACTATACTACTTTACATTCGCACCATAGTGCATAAGATTCCAATTTCTCCACTGCCTCGCCAATATTTTTTTTATTATCTGTCTTATTGATTACAGTTATCTTATAGGTGTGAAATGGTATTTCACTGTGATTTTGATTTGCATTTCCCTGATATCTATTTATCTTTAATCTGTTAAATAATTGACACAGCCTAAAAATTATTGGAAGGGGTAGGCTAATGTGTGTGAGAAGCTTAGGGGTCAGCTGAAAGGTAAAGCATAGAGGCAAATTCCTTCTCCCAAATCATTTGAATGAGATTCAAAATTATTTAAAACTTCCAGGGTGGCCCAGAAAATCCTCAATCAAATTTTAGGGAAAACCAATCAAGTCCTGAGATAAACTCCCATGAAAACAAAAAAGATACTAGTGGACTGGTCCTTTCATGGGAATTGTTGCTATAACAGAAGATAGATTCTCTGTATAAGTTTCTACATTGATCAGTCATGACCCTTGAAGGAAACAAATGTCATATTCAAAGGAAGTAATTAAAAAGTGTTTAGTAAAGGAACCATTTACAGAGATATGGGCAGGGTTAGGGGAACTAAAAAGTGACAGGGAAGCACCTAGAAACTAGCAATAGTGCTAAGCCATTATCACCCTTAGTTCTGAATGGTCCAAGGCAGGATACAATATTCTCTCAAATCACTGAAAGCTATAATTATGGGACAGGAGCCACCAGAAGGAACCATTATCTCATGTAGAAGAATGAAGCCAATATTAAAACTACCTCCCAGATCGAGTATGAAGAGGAAAAAATATGCTGATCTTTCCTTTTTCCCACGCCGTCATTCTCCCACCAATGCCTCCTATTGGTCAAACTCAACCAGAAGCTGAAAAGCAAAGCAGCTTGTGTATGAGATGCAGAGATATTAGAATCTTAGGACATAGAACATGGCAGGGAAGAGAAGAGCAGATAATGGATCTGGAGTGGCAATGAGATAACACAGCCAGGGAGGAAAGGTGGTAATGTGCTCTCCGTGTGGAACAGAGACAGTGGAGGTACTTTTCAAACTGTCTACCTTTGACCTGCTTTCCCAAAGTTTCTGGTTTTGATGGGGGTAACGGCAACACTGAAGTCCCCCTGAAGCAAGTAAGTTCAATTCCAAGTGGCTCTACAATCAGGTGGGGAATCAAGCAGTGAAGAGGAACAAAGAGACACTATTCAGTCACAGGAGGAAATAAAAACACTTCTGGCACCACTTAGAAGTTGGGAATTGGTTGATTGCATTCTCTAGATTTCATCTGTTACCCTCTGACCTTCAACATTAGAGTTGGCAGCAAAAGAGGAACAGCACATTCCAGGAAAACACTTTCTGATGGCCTGGGCAGAATGTTTCCTACTGCAAGGATGACATCTATACCTGTAAAATAAGAACAAATGTGACTGGTCCTGGGTGACAAGAAAGCGCTCTGAGAAGTTTCTGAGTACATTAGGCGAGGGGTGGTCCATTCCAGAGAAGAGAGATAATAGAATTCATGCCTTCTGAATAGATGGGTTCTTAGGTAGTATTTGGAACCACTGTGATGGAGCTACTATTTACAGTCTAAACTGTAAGTCATGTATCTTACATCAACTCTCTCTCTCTCTCTCTCTGTGTATATATATTTATATTATATATATATTTATATTATATATATTATATATATATAATATATATTTTCTTTTGGTGATGGCAATGATGCATGAGTATAATGATAATTTAAAATTTTGTTATCTCCCACACTTGGTTTAATTTTTAGATATATTTTCACATTAAAAACGAGGTTCAGGGGCGCCTGGGTGGCGCAGTCGGTTAAGCGTCCGACTTCAGCCAGGTCACGATCTCGCAGTCCGTGAGTTCGAGCCCCGCGTCAGGCTCTGGGCTGATGGCTCAGAGCCTGGAGCCTGTTTCTGATTCTGTGTCTCCCTCTCTCTCTGCCCCTCCCCCGTTCATGCTCTGTCTCTCTCTGTCCCAAAAAATAAATAAAAAACGTTGAAAAAAAAATTAAAAAAAAAAAAAAAAAACGAGGTTCAAAATATAAGGTCTATGGTTTTAATTCTTTCAGCCAGAATCACAGTATCACTACAAAGATGTTTTAGAACACTGATGAGTTTAAACAAGGAGGAAAGTTTTCAGTGAAGAGTTAAATTTGAAGGTTGGTGGCCTATAGGCTAAGAAAGGGGCTGTTGCAGATAGATAAGATCGCGCGAGGGTGACTGCAAGAAAAAAAAATGAAGGAATGTTCAGCTTTAAAAAACAAAATAGGGGGCGCCTGGGTGGCGCAGTCGGTTAAGCGTCCGGCTTCAGCCAGGTCACGATCTCGCGGTCCGTGAGTTCGAGCCCCGTGTCAGGCTCTGGGCTGATGGCTCAGAGCCTGGAGCCTGTTTCCGATTCTGTGTCTCCCTCTCTCTCTGCCCTTCCCCTGTTCATGCTCTGTCTCTCTCTATCCCAAAAATAAATAAACGTTGAAAAAAAAAAAAATTAAAAAAAAAAAAAAAAAAAAAAAACAAAATAGAACAGGGGCGCCTGGGTGGCGCAGTCGGTTAAGCGTCCGACTTCAGCCAGGTCACGATCTCGCGGTCATGAGTTCGAGCCCCGCGTCGGGCTCTGGGCTGATGGCTCAGAGCCTGGAGCCTGTTTCCGATTCTGTGTCTCCCTCTCTCTCTGCCCCTCCCCCGTTCATGCTCTGTCTCTCTCTGTCCCAAAAATAAATAAACGTTGAAAAAAAAAATTAAAAAAAAAAATAAAATAGAACAAAACCAGAGTACATTTCCTTTCTTTTGTCTTTATACAATAAATACTTATTTTCAGTGGAAATCTCATCAAGCCGTCAAGTCAGTTGATTTGAGCTGGGAATCTGAATTCTCAAAATAAAAGCTAATCCCAGCCATATTACCTGCCACGGAGATTTCGTGTTCAATAAAAAGAGCCTTGCTCTTTGGGTACCTCACATCTCTGTGAGGTGTTTGTTCCTAATCTTTATTTCCCCCATCCACCTCAAGCACAAAAGATCAGATGGCAAGCAGCATTTTGTATCTAACATCTAAGTAACTGGCATAGCATAGTGTTTCACTTCTTCAGAGGATAAATATGCCAGGAAATCAAATCGTTCTAACATAGCCCCAGACTAGCAACACGTTTCCTAATTGTTGGCAAATGTGTGTGTGTGTTTATAACACCTCACATGGTTTCATTTCGAAAAACTGTATTGTGTGGGTTGTTGTTGTTTTTGTTTTTTTTTTTTTTTTTACATACATATATAGGTGATCCTGGTAATCACCACTTTACATAAGCATGTGTACTCTTCCTTCATTTTTATGCAAATCCTTTCCACAACCAGACAGGTGCATTGTCTGCTTTCTATTCATCATCAAGAAATCCAATAACTTGGCTGTGTACCTACATCTGGTTAGGGTTTGACCCAATATGTACTTGGATGTGGATTTCAAACACACGCAGGTGTTGAGCCTATCAGAGCTACTAGCAATTGGAATCTCATTCACCCCTGCAAAGGCAACCAGTGATTTAAAAAAAAAGAAAGAAAAAAAAGATTATAATTTGGACTTTGATGCCTAGGTCTTTTGGTAGGGGGAAGGGGAGGGGAATTTGCTTACTTAATTACTGGAGCACCACTGAGAACTAGGTTCTCTAAAATTCTGTTATGCAGCGAAATGTAGCTTCATGTAACTTTTGAGAACTGACATATAAAACGAAAAAATTGAATTGAATTTCAAAATCAAAGGAAGACACACAGCCTATGTTTGGTAGTGTATTTTTCACAGTGTTTGCCTACAAAAGTGACCTTCTCAATGGAGCACAGAAGTCAGGAAAGAGCTGGACTCCGGAGAGAAGACAACAAGCCGTCCAAAACAAATGGTAACATTGCAGCTCTTCTCCTTCGCCAGCACCCCCCCCCCCCCCCAGTGTGCTTGAAGGAGGACACGGATGCCACTACATATAGGCAGCTATTAATCAAAGAGCCCCTTTTGGATACTCACATGTTGAGAAGATTAAGGCCTATTTTTAGTTTTCAGGGAACAGAACTGCTAACACATAAGGTCACAATCAGTTGCTCTATAGCAACGAAGATTTACATGCCCACAAGAGAGAGGAAGTAAAAAACAAGAAAGGCCAAGATAGCTTTGAAAACTGTCTGTTGTCTCATGGCCATGCAAACAGCTTAAAAGCCTGGGAGAATGGAGGGGGGGAAATGGACCGCCCATATATCAATGACCAATTTATAATCTTGTAAATGTGCCCTTAATTCCTAAGGCAAATTCTGTTGGCAGCGTAGGGATTTGGAAGGAAGAAAACCACTTTGTACCTACAGCAGACAGAAAAAGGGAATAAGGGGGGAAGGAAGTTCTAAAGGGAGCGTTGACAACGCATGGACTCAAAAATGACTGAAAAAGATATAATGAGCTCATACTGGGCACTAGAAAGGATGAGAGAAGAGGACACACCACAGGGGGAGAAACAAACAGATTTAGCATATACTTTACACCAAGGAGAAAAAGGGAGGGAGGGAAGAGAAAATGTGGTTTGTCATTATAGAACATCCTTCTGGCAGGCTAGACAGAGTATGCTGCTTCTGGAATTGAGACAGAAGCCAGCTCCTTCCCCCTCTGTCTGAATGGCACATAGCTCACTCCTCCTTGAGGTCCAGGGAACATGTCAAGGCATCATGAACCTAGGTCAGTGAAGAGCTTCCTTAAATAGGGAGAGCTTTTTAAATGATAAACAAAGTCCGCTGAAACCTCTCAGGGTAAAGACGACATCTCAGACAATTATTATGAATTAGAGAATGGCAGACCTGGACTAAAGCATGGAATGGAACTGAGTGAATTTGGTAGATATTTAATTTGCTTCATTGAAGGCTTTAACTTGAGAACCGTAGGAATGCACTAATTTAAACCCAGGAAATCTGTCACAAGAGATAGAGATTAATATGATCCACTGGTGCCCACTATAAAGATTTCAAACCTATGAGCGCAATAAAGGAGGAAGAAGTTCAATCCAATGGCCAGGGGTGACTAATTCCACCCCAAAAGACACCAAGATCCCACAAGTCCAAAAGGCATGTGACTCACTCCGTTTCACTTCTGCCCATTATTACCATACCAAACCTGTTTCTTCACCAGGCATTTTTTGTAAACCATCTTAAAATCTCTAAATGTTCTTTTCAACGCTGGTGGCCTGAAAAGCATTAAAACACTTTCAGAGTTGTCTGAATGGAATCCAGAGGGGCTCTGACATGGGTAGAGTTGATTCTGTAGGGAGCATTCACAATCCTTTTAAATTATTGTATTTCTTGTTTTATGGATCCTTACGATTTGATGTATCCACGACATTCAACAAACATTTATGAAAAACCTACTATTCTAATTATTTTCCCAGATGTTGGACTAAAAGAAACACAGAGATGAATAAGAAGAGATCTCTGTTCTTGAAGAGTTTGGAACAGGCAGAGTTAAAAAGTATCAGTTTCTAGTTTAATGGTTGGTAGTGTTTGAATTAAAAAAAAAAACTCTCAGCATTATTTCTTTTCCTGACTTATCCTAGGGGTGAACTAAATATTTAAGTGTATTATAAAAGATCATATTCTCTTTACTATTTTTTTCTTTCACCTGAGAATTCCCATCAGCATTGAAACTGGAAACACACTTTGTGGTTTCTCCAAATTTCACTGACTTCAGCATGTTAAAAAGAATACCCGAAAGGCAGATATGCTTTTCTTCTATGCTACTTCTCAATTCTTTCTTCCCCTCCTTCTGCTTAGAAAAAAAAATCTTATAACTCTAAACTGGTCTCCTGCTTGGATTAATTTTCTTCACCAAAACAGTGACCATTGTCAAATGCCTCGCATCTCCATGGAAACTGTTTCCTTGGCCATAGACAAAGGTCTGCCTATAATACAATGCCAGGAGAGTGTCTGAGGTTGTAGACCCCTTGTTTAAAAAGCACAGTGCAAGGGTATAGTGTAGATTTTATATTATTTCTGCCTGTCTGCTGCAGCTGGTGGGCCTTCATTCCAAAATAATATTTTCTCAAATGAAGTAGCAGAAAACAGCTTTACATTTTTGTTATCCCTTCCAGCACAAAATAAAAAATGCCTGTGCTGCCACTACCTGATTCAATCAAGTGGAGTACATTCGATACCCACAGGCTACAAGTGCTGGAAAAGCTGACTTGTATTTTAATTAATAATGTGCTACACTTTTTCAACAGCCAGGCCTTTGGCAATCTGATTTGCTTTGTTCATTATTTGCTGTAAACAATTTTCAAACAACATGTAGGCAACTCTATTTCTGAATATCTCCTGCTAATTCATAACATTAACAAAAACGTAGAGGAGATTTTTTTTTCTTACTTGTAAAAAAAAAACCCTAATTAAACTTTAATCATAGCCAATAGAGACTTTAAGATAGGAATATTGGGGTTCATATGTTCAAAATATAAAATTAAATATTTTAATACAAAAATAGAGCAAACATTACACACACAGACACACACACACACACACACACACCCATATATATACCTCTATACATGCATATATATATACCTTAACCTATAAATATATATATTTATGCATACATATATACACATACATATATACATATATACACATATTCTGCCAGTTCACTAAAGTACATATAACCAGGATGAAGCATAGGCATTAATTAAAAATCTGGTGACACAAAATGGAAAAAATTCCATAGTTGTTATTCGGTATGGTGCTGTGGACTGAACCATGACTCTCCCAAATTTAGATGCTGGAGCCCTAACCCCCATGTGACAGTATTTGAAATAGCACCTTTATAGAAATAATTAAAGTTAAATGAGGTCATAAAGGTTGGGCCTTGACCCAATACAATTCATATTCTTATAAAAGACACCAGAAAACTGTATCCATGCCATGTGAGGGACAGCAAGGAGGTGGTTGTCTGCAAGCCAGGAGGAGAGCTCTTAGCAGAAACTGACTCAGCCAGCGTCTTAATCTTGAGTTACTCAGCCTTTAGACCTATGAGAAATAAATTTCTGTTGTTTAATCCATGAAACTTATGGTGTTTTGTTACGGCAGTCAAAGCTGACTAATACATGTGGAAAAGGAAATTGAAAGTGTTGAATAACTTGCGTTATATTAAATAGAATATATATACCTCCTCACCAAATAGAAGTGATGGGCATTGGAGGGCACTTGCAGGAATGAGCACTGAGTGTTGTATATAAGCGATGAATCACGGGAATCTACCCCCACAACCAAGAGCACCCTGTATACACTGTATGTTAACCAACTTGGCAATCAGTTACATTAAAAATAAAGAAAAGAAAGGAAAAAAAAGGGAAATGAATGGTTAATCTTCATTTCCACAGGACCAGACCTTCTGAGAATAGCATTAAAGATTAAGAAAGAGGACTTGATTTAGACATGAAGAGTAACTTTAGATTAGGGACATATATGGAAAGAATAATTTCTTTCCTTTGTATGGAGCTTTACAGATAGCAAACCACCTTCCTACAGATTGGCCTTCCATCATCTCTATAAATGCAATAAGAATTAGTATGTCTATCTTTAAAACAAGGAAACTGATCAAGACTACACAGGTTATCACTGGCGGCACAAGGAACAGGGGATGAAGGATATACCTGAGGAAAAAGGATTCGAATCTTTCTGGCCATGAGTGTAGTACATAATGAGAGGTATAAAAGGACCAGTTTCAAAGTCTACTTTCCAAATATGCATAGCTTAAAAGAAGAATTTGTTTTTAATTTTCTCCTCGTTTAACTTCACTTAATAGTATATTCCAAAATAAATGACCATTCCCATCACATTAACATTATCTACCAAAAAAACCTTCCATAGGACAACAGTGACTATAACTATAGCTGAGGTGAACTTGGGTTGATATCTTCAAACAAAAAACCATTAATACATTTATTAACCTGTGAATATTTCACCTAACAGATATTCAATAAACATCTATTTTGTTTCAGACATTATGTTTAGTGCTGAGTATATAATGGTGAAGAAGATAATTATGGCCTCTACCCTTAAGGAGCTGATACCCATTAATGCTAGTTCCAGTAAGCCAACACGTACTGAGAATCTATTAGGTAGCAACCACGAGATAGACAAGAAAATAAATACGCAAAAGTCAGATTTGATGATTGTAAGAAAAAAATGATGAATAAAAAGTTTTAATGCAGTATAATTACCATCACGTAGAAGTATGGGCTAGATACCATGGTTTCATGAAGTCAGAGACAGTCAACTCTTCTCGTGAAGGGGAATCAGAAAGTACTTCATTTGAATTTTGCAGAATGAAAGGAAGAGCACTAGGTGAAGATTGTGAGGAAAGGCCTTTCGTTCAGGTGTAATAGCTAGCATAAATATATACAGGTCGGGGCGCCTGGGTGGCGCAGTCGGTTGAGCGTCCGACTTCAGCCAGGTCACGATCTCGCGGTCCGTGAGTTCGAGCCCCGCGTCGGGCTCTGGGCTGATGGCTCAGAGCCTGGAGCCTGTTTCCGATTCTGTGTCTCCCTCTCTCTCTGCCCCTCCCCCGTTCATGCTCTGTCTCTCTCTGTCCCAAAAATAAATAAACGTTGAAAAAAAAAAATTAAAAAAAAATAAAATAAAATAAATATATACAGGTCAAAATAAAGAGTAGGACCGGAGCAAAATCTTTCAGTTTCACATATTTTCATCTTTTTGGTAGATGGGTAAGGTGTAACCATGGATATATTCTGAGGGATAAAGAGCAATGAGGCTGAAGATATAAATGGAGCCAAATCATAAAGAGCTTTAAATGCCACAAAAAATAAATTTGCTTCGTTTTATAGGAAATCGGAAACCACCGTGGAGTTGTAAAGAGAGCGCTGAAATGATCAGACCTGTGTTTTTGGTAGATCTCTAACAAGAATGTGGAAAACAGGGTGGACAAATGTGAAACTGGAACCCAGGCGATATTTGGAATAGTCAAACTGGGGTTAATAAGGACCTCAACCAAGGCACTGACAGTGAAAATGAAACTCGTTTGCTGATACGGTTAATCACAAAGATCATCCAGCTTGCTTTCTTATTTTACGAACAAGACCTTCATAGCCAGAGAGAACAAATGACTTATCCAGTGGCACATAGAACCAAAATTAGAGCTCGGATCCCCTCATTTCCATTCCACCCCACCGGCCTCAACGTGGGAAGGCCTCACTCTCATCTTTATCTTATTTCACATAATGATAAGCACCTGACTTTCCAGGCCATCCTTCTCTTGGTCTTTTCATAGACTTCCACTCAAGCCTGATGCATTGCTGATCACATAATTAATATACAACATAGGTGGAGACTGAAGGATGTCCATGCCACTGAAAGCTGCTTCTTATTTCTGAGGGCTTTCAGTCTTAAAATAACTCATGAGCTAATAAGTGCAGGCACGAAAGCTGTCCCGTACCCAGCCGGTCACACAATGTCACATCAGTTGAGCCGGATCCAGAACAGAGTCTGAAGAGAAATGGTTCCTCAGGACATCGATAGCATAGAGTCCCTGTTGTCCTAAGAGAAGCACTTGGTATAACTGGAACCTCTTTTAAATCAACTAGTATATTTCATAGCAACTCACATCAGCCTTAGAAATCAACCCACTTTGAGTAATAGTCAAATATTCAAAGTTATTGCCTGGGGTTATAATCTACGTTCCTATGTGTGAGAATCCTGACGAATACCTTGGCAATTTAACTTTAGATCCTTCATTTAAATTTTATCTTATCCTCACAGAGCATAATAGTACTTCAACTCCCCATATTCGTATCACTAGAGTTAAAAACATTTCTTCGTATTGAAAAGAGTTGTTACCATTGGGATTCCCAAACTGCCCCCTGGAGGTCCAGCTGCTCAATCCATCTGCTGAGTGTAAAGGCATCTCTCTCACTTCAACTAAGTGTGAGAATAGAATAGTATTTCCAAATTCTTGATAAACACGAATCTTTGGGGTTTGGGAATGAAACTTCGGAACCCCTGCAAATTCTTGAGAATTCTCAAAATCATAAGTTATTACTATATTTTTCATAAGATTTTCTTTATGTGATAGTAATGAGTGCCCATAATAATAAACATGAATCATTCATGGATAGGGTTACACTAAAAGTTTCAGAACTGTTCTGTTAAAAAAGGATATAATAATAAATGAGTGTTTTATTCTGATCTAAAACAGATGATGAGTTAAGTGATTTTCTTTATGTTTCTTAAGATACTTTCAACATTTTGCATACTTTTTACTTGCTATTATGAATATCAAAAATTGTTTAATACCTAAAAATTATGAAGTTTAGTATTATTTACAAAGAACCGTAACTGATAGAGTATATTCAAACACTGAAAATGCCAGTGAATATTATTGGGTGGTATTTGAACACAGTAACATTCTAATCTCCTAGCAAGGTTAAAGGCACTGCACAGAATCAAATGTTGAAATTACCAATTTAGGAACTCATTTTACTCCCAAAACTTGTTTATTCTTGGGGCATCAATCACAGGATTTAACGTATACTATATGTATAAACTTCTATGGGGTGCCTGGGTGGCTCGATCGGTTAAGCGTCCAACTTCGGCTCAGGTCATGATCTCGCGGTCCGTGAGTTCGAGCCCCGCATCGGGCTCTGTGCTGACAGCTCAGAGCCTGGAGCCTGCTTCAGATTCTATGTCTCCCTCTCTCTCTGCCCCTCCCCTGTTCATGCTCTGTCTCCCTCTGTCTCAAAAATAAATAAACGTTAAAAAAAATTAAAAAAAAAAACTTCTAAATATTTATTTCATTTGTGAGATTGATGAACCAGTAGGTAAGACAGTATCACAAACACGTTTATAACCTGGCAGCCAGTCTGTAACTAGGAAAGCCTGACTCATTAGGATTGTGACCACTTCTGTCCTCCTTGCTCTAGCCATCATTCCAGGAAACATTTTTCTTGGACTTCACATCTCAGCACTTCCTACCCTTGCTTTTTTTTTAAATTTTTTTTAATGTTTATTTATTTTTGAGACAGAGAGAGACAGAGCATGAATGGGGGAGGGTCAGAGAGAGAGGGAGACACAGAATCCGAAACAGGCTCCGGGCTCTGAGCTGTCAGCACAGGGCCTGACTCGGGGCTCGAACTCACGGACCATGAGATCATGACCTGAGCCGAAGTCGGACGCTTAACCAACTGAGCCACCCAGGCGCCCCAGTTCCTACCCCTGCTTTTGACTTGAAGCTGCTCCAGTAACAGTTTTACGTTGATTGTTCAACTTTAAGTCCTGTGGAATTACAATACTTTTCCCCATTTTCCGGATTTCTACACTGATCTTTCTCAGTATTTGGGATTCAGAAAAACACATGATTCTCCCAAGAAATACCAGGACAAATTTTTGCATGGTGACACTGAAGCCAATCATCTCTTGGCAACCTGAAGTCACAACAGACATCAGCCATCACAGTAACCGAACCCGGACTTTGAGAACGTGAATGGTGAATTGATGTCTGCAGGGTATTAACATGTTCAGAAGTCAGTGATTTACACTCAGAGAACATACTTTTAATTTCAATGAAAAAAAAATACTTGCATTTCAACATTACATTAGCCAGATGACTAGAGGAGTGATTACTTTTTAAATTTCAGTCATTGCTCATTATTTATTTTGGAATGAGAAATCAACAGATATTCATGATACTCAGTTGCCCTGACATCTGTAAGGATAAGATGAATTTCACAAGTTATTCACTAAGTTTATCTCATTATAACAGATACAAATTGTATTGCTCAGCTACTCAGAGAAATTTTCTAACCTTCTGTAATAGATGAAGTACATAGATAGAATAACTATTATAGGATTCCCATTGCTCCGAAGAAAAGAGTTTGGCTTTTCTTAAGTTTACAAAACCAGCATAGGCTCTGTAATCTCAACAATACCATTCTGGTCATTGTTGAAATAACTCTTGTGTATTTTTCATGGATTTACCTGGGTGCTGAATACAAGAGATAGAGACCAAGGACCTAGTACAAGCACCTGACACAGCACCGTGACATCTGGTTCACAGTAGAAAAGGGAACATCTCCATCAGGATCTCTGCTCTCTGATTAATGAGGAGGCATTCATTACAACTCAGGAACAGACAGCACCTTCACATACTGGGAACTTAATTTATTAGTTTAAGGGGCAGAGGTTAAGGAACACAACAAGAAAGAGGAAAAAAAAGGAAAAAGAAAGGACAAGAAGACAACTGGAGCAAAACAGAGACATGGAGTTGTAAACATAATGGGCTTAACAGTAATAATAATGACTTCTAGAATTAAGCACATATTTTAAATAAGTATAAAACCCTTTAATGATTAGAGTCTAAATATTAATGATTCAGCTAGATGTGTTATTTTAAAGGTACCCATGCCACTTCCATTTATATATATATGAAACTGACTGTATTCTGTTGAGAAAACCAAAGAATATGGGATCCACTACAAAAAAACAGAATTTTTTGGAAGCCTTTACTTCCTACTGCCTACATAGCTAGTGTCTCAGTAGCCAAGCATTATTAGACAGGATGACTCACTTTCAAACATGACCATTCCTTGGGTCTGGATGGAAACCAGAGCTGTCTGAATGCCAGAGACCCAACATAAGGTTGACGATAGAACTGACTTCTGTTTGCATCACTTCTCTCCCCCGATGAAACAATTCTCCAAGAGAGCTGGGACCTTTGCCATATCGTCTTCCAAAAGTGTACACATCACCTCGGACAGTTCAAAGCGCAGTTATTCAAAATCTCTTAGTTTGAAACAAATAAATGTATTTCTTTGGAGGATTCCTGTATAAACTCTCACATCAGCCACGGAGTTTATTATCACTGCCATAGCAATGTGATGTCATTTTAAAGTACCACAGCTTTGCCAGACACTGGCTAACCCTTCCCAAATCGATTTCTTCTTCTTCCCCAGAACACAGCTAGACTGTTTTCCAAACTTTCTTACAGTTGGGTGTGGCCACTAAACTAAGCTCTAGTCAATGACTTGTGAGTGGAAGTGACTGACCTACAAAGCCTCCCACACAAGGTCCTTCATGCGTTTCCTCTTTCTGCCAGCTCGGGAAGGGGATCTCGGCTATGTCTGGGTGCCATACTTGAAGACGACGAAACCACAAGATGGAAGAAGTCCGGCTTCTTGAGTCACCACTTAGAGGAAAGGCATCCACCAGTCCAGAGCACCTGTTTTGGATTATACGAGACCAAAATATCAATTTCTATTGCATGTGTGCCATTATGCATTTGTCACTGTTGTTAAAGGAGCTAGTGTCACCTTAACTATTACAAGAGTTATTGTGATGTAAAACCATGCTTTATCACCCCGTGTTCAGAGACTTCATATCATCTGTAAGGCCAGCGTGAATCTGCACTAAAACAGACATATCACTCATGCACCATCACATTACCGCTTTTAATAATTAATTTAGAAAATGAAATTAATGGTTGCTCACCACTGAATTTCCGGGATCCCCTCTGCCTTATCTCGCTAGTTAAGTGATAGGCCTCGGGTTTATTTTTTTGATCTTTCACAGCGTGCGAGGAATAGTCAATGCTAGTCGATAGCATTAGAAAGAAGGTCGTTAAAATCCTGAATATTATTTATTCTTTTGAGATTTATTATTTTACTCCGTATTCAGTATTTATACTTCCACAAAGGTGAAAAGAGCTCAAGGACATCAGAAGTTAATCCAGTCCAAAATCAATACAGTATGGATACGTATTTCCTCAGAATCAAACAAAAAAACTTTGATTTAAAGGCAAATTATATAGATAAAGATATAGAGATAGAGATATATAAGGTTTTTAAAGCATCATCAAATCACTTTAAAGGATAGCTAATATCTGAGGAAGATAACTAAGATTATTTTGTAATACCGAGGGAGCTCACACTTTACAAGAAAAATGTACAGTTCTAAAGTGATCATCCCAAACTGCCAAGCAGCAGAGTATAATTGACTAATCTTTATTATTTATTCTGTCATCTTCTTCCCTTCGGTAAGTGTTTTGTTTCAAAAGAAAGAGAAATGCTATGGAAACTGCTTTTCCCTTCTCCAAAGAGTATCTGTAAGTCACATATGTTATAATACATTTGCATTCTTAAACAAATAGAACCCAGACAAACAAATTAAAAATGATTATTTATGCCCTCAGAAGCTGGGTTAGCCCGAAGTGCCAGCAAAAGGTCAACCATTGCCTCCAACTCTGCTGCGGATACCCTGACCGGGAAGCGCCATTGATAATGACCCCTCGGCTGTAGGGCTTGAAGACTTAATCATCTGACATGCAAGCAGCCCGGGGCGTTCGGAGCTGGCATTTTCCTTCGTGAGATGTACACAAACAATATGCATTTTAAACAATTCAAAGCCCCGGCGCCTAAAATAGACCTGGCACCGGGCCCCTCCGCAGGAGCGGCTTCTCACCATCTCAGCTCGCACGCAGAGGCACATGCCGGGGAATGTGGGGCTGGCTGCGGCAGCTGGAACAAGACGCGGCGCACCTACCGTTGGCATCTTCCCCACATTTCAAGGCACGCCTGTCATCTGTATCAACGGAAACTTAATTGCAGGGCGCTGTAACTCCAGCCTCTTTGGAGAGGAATTTTTACGCGTTGTGCCGAGAAGGAAAACTCTCTGCTCAGAAAATTTCACCCTTGTCTTCGGCGCGACACCTGAACTGAAGGCATTTGCACGCAATGGCGTGGTTGCTGTGTCCCCGTAAGTGGTATCGCTAGGTCTTCGTGAACGGAAGCGCGGAACATCGGGAGGGTCATTTCGACTACCCCTGAGATTCACCCAAGGCCTCCGGAGAGAGCTTTCTCCTGATAAAACCGAGGCAAAGAAAAAAGCCGTGCGTCTAGAATCTGCGTTTTCTGATGCCGGACAGGAACATTTAGGAACGTTAGAAATGAATATCCGCGGGGGAAAGAATCCTCAGAGCTGATCAAAACGACTCTCAGCATGTCGGGTGGAAACCTATGTTTTAAAGAAGAAGAACCATTTCTCTTTCATATACAAGAAAAAACGAAAGCCATCAGGGGCTTCTTCTGTTTAAAATGCCAGTTTCGTCTCGCGACCAGAACTACCAAAACTCCTACCTACCACTTTCTAGACGGTCAGTGGGAAACCTCCCTCCTTTAGCTCATGTCGTTAGCTGAGTTGCACGTGGCCTGTGATGCCATTCTTCCATCCAGGAAGTGAGGAGGGCTTACATTCTGCACGCCATGCAGACACCCCAGAACTGGCCAACAAGCCCAGATGAAAGGCCATGAGTCAACTTCAGCTATAAGGCCATTTGGCAGGAAATCACTATTGGTAGTCGTTGGTCCCACCATTTATTCATTTAAGAAACATTTTCAGAGCTCGGTGCTATATTTGGTGGGAAGATGGCTCTAGGGAAAAAAGAGGCAGCCAGATGTGTATGCAAATGGCCAAGGCAGGCAGTGCTGCACGTGCTATGGAAAGATTCACCCTGGGGTTATCCGTCACAGGTATTTGATGCTTTTTTTGCTATCGAATATTTTACAGAATTTATTTCATCCACTGAAGGGTTTAATCTTAATAAAAAGAGAGAGAGACAAAAATAAAACAAAACACACCAAAAAACTTCACACCATGAAATGTGATGTCTCTCTCCTATTTTTTCCATTGCTCAACACCAAGAAAATGAAACCTTTCTCTTACCATGTGTTGTGTTTTAATAAACTGTACATTAGTTTCATTCAACTGCTCCAGCCCCTGGCTATCCACTTTTCTGTATATTAGTTTTAAATACACATTGCTTGCAATAACGCTGTAGCAGGAGCTGTGCCTCAAGTGAAGAAATGGTTAGGATTGCTTTACATTTGCAGTCCCATTGAAAACATTTATTCAATCAAAGGGAAAAATAAATGTGGTCCCTCAGCTCTGTCAAGTATAAACTGTTATTGATCCCCTAAATGAAATTTGTTCATGCTGATCGATCAAACACATTATCTTTTTTTCCAGTCTATTACCAGCAATTGGAAACTCTCAAGCGTCAATAGTTGTTTGACCACATACAGCTGTAAATTTAGACGATTGCTTTCAAACCTGAATTATTTCTCCCCATCCATCTCTCCCAAAAAGTGATGTCGACATCGAGCTGATTTCTCTCTGAGCTGACGGTTAAAAAAATAATTGAATAACATGTTGACAATAATTGGTGTCTCTCCCACTAAGCTACAAGGCAGGGAAGAGTGGAAGCTATAAAACACGCTTTAGTGACAGCAGACTCAAAGCCCTTTTCCCTTTTCCTGGTCTCCTTACACTGGGGGCCATCTCACCTTCCTTATACATTGTTAACCACATTTGACACAGAATCATTCATTATTGAACTTTCCTCCTTACACGTTCTGTTAGCATTGGTTGGCTTCTGACTTATTACACTACTCGAGTCTCACGCACCTTACATGACAAACTAATCCACTAGGAGCGCAACCTCTCCATAGAACACCCGATGTTCCTAACATAGGTGGACTTGAGAGGAGTTTAAAGTTCCACTGGATCTCGAGAAGCCAGTCTGACTTGATAAAGGCAATGGATTCCATTTATTCACCCATTTATTCATTCAGCAAGCCTGCTAGCCATTCATTCGATCATTCATTCATTCATTCATTCAAGTTCATCGTTCTGCCTTCTATTTTTTAGACACCACTATAAAATGGCCTATTATATCATAACACTTATTGCACTGCAAATCAAACTGAATTCCCTGCACACTTAGTGAAGTGCAGTACAATAAGTCAATTACATGGATGTTGAGCCTGGCCCCAGTACTAACACCATGTATTAAGTTCTGTAGTCATAACAAAACAAATCTGACAAATCCCAGATCAGATCTATATTGTCCCACCAAGTTATGAATCATTACAGACAACCAGAGGACCATAAGCATTTGTGTGAAATAAGCCAATGATTTCACCCCCACTTCAGCAAACAGTGAGACTGCCACTGTCTTTATACTATATCTCAATAATGATGTACTTACCTGTCACAGAAAAAAAAAAAACATTGCTAATGAAAATTCTATCCGTGAATGGATACATGGGTTGGGCTGGTTCAAGTTCTGTGAAGCCTTTTCTCCCCTATGTCACAATTTTACTATTTATCAAAGCAGATCTGCTTCTACCTTAGACAGTAAAATCAGATTCTCGCCACTAGTTTCCAATCGTCAACTCTCTAGAATTCACGTTACATCTTCAAAAAGAACTTAATTTAGAATAGATTATACGTATATTTTTACAGTAACTTTCACCTTTTAATTGCCATCATTAGGGACCTACTTTCTACCGCTGTCAATATCATATATGTTTGTCTTCCGTCTTGCTGATAGGTAATAATTTTCCAAGTAAGCTTAGGGGAGCAGTGATTCTTTATTAAAACTAATAAAAGAGGAAATCACAGGTTTTTAAAAATTAGTCTGGAAATTATTACTGACAAGTCTGTCTTGAATTTCTAAGCAGAAAAGAAACAGTGGGGAGTTAACATGACTTGTCACCACGGCAAGCTACTGGCTTTTCTGCCTTACACTTCCGCTTGTGCCTTGTACAAGTAAGTTTTAGCAGGTGCCATTCTACTATTGTCTGAAGCTCCATTTTTCTTATGAGTGATAAAGGTAGGAGAAAACATAAAATGCATCGACTTATAAAACCATATTTCAATGATGGTTACTAATTATAAATCTTACTACTCCTGACACAAATATGATAAGTAAGTAATAGATACCAGGAAAGAAATCACTCTATAGGAAAAAGCATTACGGAATGATAAAGACCAGTAAAAGAATATTTGTATTTCATTAGAAGCTCACAGTGAGACTAGAAATAACTAAAGTATTAGAGAACCATATTCTTCTTTCATCAACTCAATTCACCTTTGGATTTTTGTTCTGTCTTCCATTTGGGGAAGTCTCAACTGGTAGACAAAATGTAGTTGCTGGAGAGAGGTTTTTAAGAAAAAAAAAAAAAAAAGGCAATGTTTCTGACCTGTTCACCACCTGTCAGAATTCCAAAGTCATTGTTCCTTCTACTTTCTAGGGAATTCACACAAAAATGAACTTCATCTTAGCGCTATTAAATCAATTATCAATCAAGAAATATTTTCGGAATGAATTCCCATAACATAATGAGTGATATGAAGCTTTATGATTTCTGCTAACTAGGATAGAAGCATTTGATATGACATATACTTTACCTTCACAAATGGCGCTATTCATAATACAATGGGAATAGGGCACTTTAAAATTAATATTGACAAATAGTACTGAGGGTTTCTATAATGTTAAAAAAATACACATTTCAGAAAGTCAAACATAATTCTCATTTTCTCCTTATAGGAGAATCCACGCAATTGAAAGTCCAAATTAGTTGGAAGTGATTTTCATGCTGTATTACTGGATGTGGGGAAAAAATTTTCTTGATTCCTCAATCTATTCAATCTTCTCCCTATGTACTTAGTATAACCATTTAATTCTGGTGTATGGTTATATAGATGGGAATCCTCAAAACAATGACCAAAAACAAGACAAATATTCATAACGGCAACACTGAGAGCATATGTATAGTTCATTCGAATATAAGGAAATTCATATTCTTAGGATGTTCATAGTCACAAAAACCTTAGTTTGAGCAATGAACTATTTTAACCTGAACCATAACTATACAGAGCTCAACTAGTAATAATTTGCCATCTAACCAAATATAGAAAGCTTCTGTTCAGCTCTGATTTGTTGTCTCTAAATGGTTTTTCAGGGATAAAAAGGAATGTGAGTATATGTTATGTGAATATCTAAGTCAGACTGCCTTTGCATGCTGGCGTAGGGTGTAGGATTGGTCTTCCATTTATGCAGAAGCGTCGGTCTTGTTGAAGTAATAGCAATGTTTCCTTTAAAGTTAGGGAAAAAAGGCTGTACAGACAAATATTAGAATTAAAATTACTTTCAATCATTGTGTATCTAAATCAACATCAGATTATCCACTTTGGATCCATCATATTTTTTAATGTCTTTTAATTTTATTATTATTATTTTGAGAGAGAAAGAGTGCGGGAGAGGGGCATAAGGAGCGGGAGAGAGAGAGAGAGAGAGAGACTCCTCAGCAGGCTCCACACTCAGTGCACAGCCAGAAGACCTGGGGCTCAATCCCACAGCCCTAGGATCCTGACCTGAGTCAAAATCAAGCACTGGATGCTTAACCGACTGAGCCACCCAGGTGCCTTGGATTTGTCATGTTTCTTAATTGCTCAACAATAATCATAAATAATGCTTATCGAGGCACTATTTTAAGTGTTTGAAATGTATTCATTATTGCCATCCTCACAATAATCCTATATGGCATAATAACTTGTGTTGAGTCATAGGGTTCCTTAGTGGTAAAGCCAAGAATTGAGTTCAGAAAGGCTTGTTTTCAGAGGCCACTTCCTCTACCTTATTTTGCTTGTCATATAAAACAACATTAAGAAATGCTAACTGTCAGATCTCTTTGCTTTTCAAAAGATGAGCTAGAAAACTATCTTTAACAAGTAAAAGGAAAACTGAACTTCTGATTTTGTTACTTTGAGAAGACTAATTACCTCCTTAAACAAGTGTACTTATCCTTCTAAGAACATGGCAAATTTATCCTTCTCTCACATTTGGATCATCTAAATTTATTCTGACAGTCAACTCAATGATACAAATTCGATGATCCTTAGGGCCAAATGGGCCATCCAGGGATCCTGGTATCTACTTCTTGGTGAGAGAATGCCTTCTAACACTGTCCAACAGGCTGAGCAATAGCTCTAAGACTCTGAGTAGCTTAAGAACATGGATAGTATCATGCTCATTTATGCCTCTGCAAGGATGAGCCCAGTGCTTGGGTCAATGTTTGGATGCCATGTGGTAGATACTGCAGTGTTTTGGAGGTTAATCTTGAGGATTCGATGTAATAATTATTATATTAAGTTAGGGGCCTTCAAATACCCAAATTCTGTAAGATTCTTCACAAAGAACCACAATAGCCAAATCAGAACAAAATATTACTATACTTAGGCCCTGGCAAGCCCTTAATAATTCTTCACGTGGGAGCTATTGATTATTACTAAAATGTAAAATATGACTTTGACTTAGAGGCCAAACAAACAGGCAAAAATCTTCTGCTTCCTCTTCCTATATACACACATAATTGGGGCTCCTTCCCACTTGATCTCTCCTCTCTAGAATTTTCCCCTCACTTCCCAACAATTGTGGTTGCCCCTAATTCTATCCTGTGGCTCTTTTGGCAGGAACACTGGTTTTGTTGTTGTTGTTTCTTTGTTTGTTTGTTTTTTTATTGGAGTTTTGGCTGTTCCAAATAGTGCCAACTTTAGCCTGCTCCTCAGCTCGAAGTGTGTAAAAAAAAAAAATTTACCCCATGCTACCCTCAGTCTAATTGTCTACCCTGCTTCAGAATCTGCCTGTTTTTGTTCATTTTCAAATCTCTATAGGTCACTGTGTGTGTGTGTGTGTGTGTGTGTGTGTGTGTATTTCAGAGTTTATAACTGCCACCTATAGGTACATTAGGTTCAGTAGGAGCTTATTCAACCATACCAGGATTGGAAGTCCTAAATTAAATGAAAATAAGTAAATAATAAATAAATAGCAAATAATGCCTCCTAGATATTCTCTACATACACAAACGATAACCAACCCCACCAGGAAATGCATAGTTGTTGAATCAAAGGCATAAGCAGCAATTCCTAATGGGGCTCAAATGAAAAGAAACTAATTTTAGTGGTTTGATGAACAAGCTCTATCTAATCTCTTAATTCTCTAAAGTAGACCAATCACCTGGAAATTTCCTGACAAGACGTGCATTGCTATTTACCATTATCTACCCATATCTATCATAATGCCAGCTACATAATTGCTATTTAATAAATATCTGTTGTATAAGTGAGGAAAATGACTACTAATAAATATTATAAAAGAATTGAACAAGGTAATAAAGAAAATCAGAGACATAACTCATTATTATATCTCAACTGAGTGTACATAAATAAATCATACATACAATAAAGTTCATACTTCATTCTGGATCTCAAGAAAAGAAAAAGAAAATTTACCAATCCAGTCAAGGAAAGTTGAAAACTTCTGCAGACGGCTACAGAATAAGTCTGGTAAAAATAAGGTGAAGATAAGAGTAGGATTTCTTAAAGAAGTTGAATTAAAAAGAAAGAGACCTATCCCCTCCTGAGAAAAGGAAAAAAGAAATTAATTGGCTGATAACTTGGCGATATCTAACTTGATATAAAATAAAGAAAAGGGCAGCAGAAACCTGCAGAGCTCTCTTCTTGACCCTAGGCATTTTTAATTTCCTAGAGAGTGCTTCCCACTCCCACACTGTTGTTTTGGATAATAAAAGGCCTTATGTGGTGAATGTGAGTCATACACATTTAGAGGAAGTAAAGTTTCAGGCAGTAATCAAGGCTTCAGTGGGCCCAGCAAGCTTCTCAGGCCACATGTGCAAGGATTTGGAGAAAAGTTATCTGAGTCCAGTCCAGAATAAAAGCACTAGCTTCTGTGGCTTTTTAAGTCATGTCAAAGCAACAAAGTAGCTGAAGTCTCCATCTGTGTCTTGGGTTGTAAACCTAAAGTCAGTCACCAGAATGGGAGAGGAATGTTTCTGCAGTAGCAATTAGGACCCAGTGGCCTCGGAGCCCTGACTGGTTTGCAGGGTTGAAAGAAAGTTGCAATCCCCACAAGCAAATTTTGAAACCCTTGGCACAATGACTAAAACAGAAAACTTAGCTGAAACACCCCAAAGAGAAACCATGGTCCTCCCACACCAGGTCAAGAAACAAATCCCAAACCTGATAGAGTGAAGATGTTAGCATCGCATAGATGCAAACAGAGACAGAGATACTGTCTATCTTCCCAGAAAGATAATTGGATGATTACTGCAGTGAGTCTTTGGGCAGCTCATTTCCCCTTGCCACGGACAAGATTTTTCTCTGAAAATGAGGAGACCCAAGAAGGTGACCTATTAAATCACTTCAAGCTATGAAAAATTCATATGCTAAAAAATGACGGGGAAGCAAAAGACACAAGTGGAATATTGTATTTCCACTCCTCTGTAGGATGGGGCAACATATATTAAACACTGATTTTCAAGACATTTGATATCAGACAATGAGGAAGGCGATATTCATAAGATGGAAACGGATAAAGTAAGCCCTGCCATTTTTCCAGCTCATAGCTTTGAGAGAGTTTGAGAGGTAATTCGAGAGCTCTAGAGATCTTCAGAGGATTAAAGCATTTGGCAAAGTATTGTCATACACGTGAAGAAAATTACCCAATAGCAAGGAAGGAATAACTAGAAGAAAGAGTACTCACACCAGGTCAGAAAAATTGCCTGTTCAAACCAGCCTCATATTAGAAAGTCTCATAATCCATGGGGCATTTAGTACTCAGACAAATCTCATTTCAATAGTGGGGTAAAATTAACCATAGATTAATACTGCTTTAGCCATGCCAAACATATCTTAAAAAGCAAGCTCTAAAAACATCAATTTCTAAGTAATTAACTGGGTCCCTGAACAAAGTTCAAGAATATTTATAGCAACATAAACATACCTAGCACAAGAAAAGGTAAAATTCACAATCTCAGGCATCCAATGAAATGTTATCAAGCATGCAGAGAAGCAGGAAATATGACCTATAATGAGAAAAATCTACCAGAATAGACCCATAATTGACACATGTGTTAGAACTGGTAGAAAAAGACAGGAAAATAGCTATTATTGCCATATCTCCTACATTTAGAAAATGTAGAGAAAATTTTGAATGTGTATTTAACTTATTTAAAGTTCTATGAGGGCGCCTGGGTGGCGCAGTCGGTTAAGCGTCCGACTTCAGCCAGGTCACGATCTCGCGGTCCGTGAGTTCGAGCCCCGCGTCAGGCTCTGGGCTGACGGCTCAGAGCCTGGAGCCTGTTTCCGATTCTGTGTCTCCCTCTCTCTCCGACCCTCCCCTGTTCATGCTCTGTCTCTCTCTGTCCCAAAAATAAATAAACATTGAAAAAAAAATTAAAAAAAAAAATAAATAAAGTTCTATGAAAAGAATACAAGTTAAATTTTAGAGATGAAAGGCAGATTAGACATTTTGAAAGAGAAGACTTGTGAATTTGAAGATATATCAATAAAAACTATCCAAAATAAAATGCACAGAAAAAAACAACAACATAAAAAGGTAAATAGAGTGTCAGTCGGCAGTAAGCTGCCTGTCAACTTTAAGAAGTCAAATATGTCATTGAAGACTCCACAAAAAAGAGGGGGTGTGGGCATGACCGAAAAACAAAGAGCAATCGCTGAATTTTTTCTAAATTTAATAAAAACTGTAAACCTTAGGGGGCGCCTGGGTGGCTCAGTCAGTTACGTGTCCAACTTCAGCTAAGGTCACGATCTCATGGTTCACATATTTGAGCCCTACGTCAGAGCCCGGAGCCTGCTTCAGATTCTGTATCTCTCTGCCCCTCCTCTGCTCATTCTCTCTCTCTCTCTCTCTCTCTCTCTCTCTCTCTCCCCCTCCCTCCCCGCCTCAAAAAAAAATAAAATAACACAAAATAAAACATTAAAAAAATAAAAAAAAACCTGTAAAACATAGATTCAAAAAGTTCAACAAACCTATGCTTCAGAAACATGAAGAAAATTACACAAAGCACATTGTAAGCATAGTGCTAATGACCAGGGATGAAGAGAAAAACATAAAAGCGGTCAGAGAGAAAAGAAATGTTGCATACAAAAGAACAAGACAGTTCTTGTTAGAAACTTTACAAGTGGGAAAACAGAGGAACAACATGGATAAAGTACTCGAATTCTATATCCAATGAAACATCTTGCAAAACGACAGGCAAAGGCTCTCCTAGACATATAAAAGTTGCAATAATTTATCACCAGCAAATCTGCTGTGTGGAGAATGCTAAAGGAAACCCGTCAGTTAGAAGGAATAAAAAAAATGTCAGTTGAAAATACGGATCTACATGAAAAAATAAAGTTTACAAAAAATGGTAATTCCATGGAAAAATAAGAATTTTTTTATTATTTAAATATTTAAAAAAGATAATTCAATACTTATACAAAAATAATGTAATATTAAATTTGTAACATATTTAGAAGTAAGATATATAGCAATAAAATTACAAATATCAAGAGTGAAGAAATGAAAGTATGAAGTTTTAGGTTTCTTATCATATACATACTGTTTAACATCTCACAAAGACTGTGATAAGTTAAGGCTGTGTACTATAAACCCTGAAGCAATCACTAAAATGACAAAACAAGGGTTGTCACTGAAGAGATAAAGAAAGAGATAAAATAGAATTATAAAGAGTACTTAATTAGGGGCACCTGAGTGGCTCAGTTGAGCATAGGACTTTAGCTCCCGTCATGATCTTACAGTTTGTGAGTTCGAGCCCCACATCGGGCTTGAAGCTGTCAGCCTGTCAGCACAGAGCCTACTTCGGATCCTCTGTCCCCCTCTCTCTCCATCCTCACCTGTGCTCTCTCAAATATTAAAAAAAATAATAATAATAATTACTTAACTGACCCAAAAAATGTTTTAAAGAAAGGAAAATGAGAGCAAAGAATAAACATGACAAATAGAAAGGAGTACCAAGATGGTAAATCCAAACCTACCCCTATAAGTAAACACATTGTAACAAATGATCTAAACACACAGTTAAAAGACAAAGCTTGTCAGATTCAACCCGAAAGCAAAATTCAACTCTATGTCACCTTCAAGAAATTCACTGAAATATAAAGATAAAAACCTGTTAAAATTTAAAGATTAGGTAAAGATATAGCAACAATTGTCAAATAAAACTGGAATGGCTATAGAACATCAGATAAAGTGAATTTCATAGGAAATAATATTACCAGGAATTTTTTTAAAAGTCATTTCCTAATAATAAATGTATGAATTCATCAAGAGAGCATAACAACACTTTAGTGCATAACAATAAAGCTTCAAAATACACGAAGTAAAATAGAAGTATAAGAAACAGACATAACCACAATTGTGGTCAAATATTGCAATATCCCTCTGTCAATAACTTATACAGCAATTAAACAGAAAGTGAGTAAAAAGAAGACATAAAAAATGCTGATCAGTAAATTTGCCTTAATTGATATTTTTAGAACTCTCCAAGCAACACTACAAAGATTGTTGGTTTTTTTTCAAGTGCACATAGAATATTAACCAAGATTGACCGTATTCTAGACTGTAACAAAGCTATCAATACATTTGAAAATATTCAGGTACCACGAAGTATGTTTTCTGACCACAACAAAACCAAACTCAAAATTAACAACAGAAATATTTTTGGAAAATCCCAAGGAATTTGGAATATAAATAATACACTTCTAGAATTGCATGGGTTAAAGGAAAATTTTAAAGAGAATTTAGAAAGCATTTTGAACTGAATGAACATGAAAACATAGCATAGCAAAATTTTCAGTATTCCACTGAGCAGTATTTAGAGGAAATTTTATAGAACTAATGGTCTATTATAGAAAAAAACATAAAGTATCAAATCAGTGGCCTCAGGATCAACTTTAAGGTATTCAAACAAGAAGACTGCATTAAAGCCAAAGTAAGCAGTAATAATAAATATCATAGCAGAAAAAAAAAAAAACTAGAAAAACTGAAAACAATAAATCAAACCAATGAAACAAAAATGATTCTTTTGAGATCAACATAATTGATCAAATTCTTGGAAAGACACAAATGACCTAAGGTAACTCAAGAAAGCATCCGGATGGTGACATAGGTCATTCCTGACTTCAATTCCTCTCACAAGAAGACTAATTAACAACTCTCTATACACAGGACACCAACTATGGAAATCCCAGAACCCACAGATGGTGCTGAAGCACCCACCGCAAAAAACAAGAGCTGAGAAGGACTGCATTATAAAAAGGTAAGAGGAGTAGTTTCCCTGTGACCGCATTATCCCTCCCCCAGGCTGGCAAAGCACCACACAGAGAGGGCCCTCCTGGGGTTATAGTTCTTCCAGTGGGAAACGAGACCCCAGAGTGGACATTCAGCTATGCCAGCATTATGGCTTCCTTCCTGGGAGGCTCACTCCTGTCTCACCTCTCTGGGATACTGGAGAAGTCTATAGAGCTTGACCGCTAGGGATCAGATAGAAATGGAGAAGGGGGGATGCGGTTTACAACAACCAACACTCAGATTTTGGTGGATCACATTCCTGATTGCAGTGGCACCACCCAGACATCCCAGTCATCAGTCTACCTATCTTTAGAGCTGGGCCAGTGGCCCTGTCAGGCCAGGGAGCTGGGTTGGCAGTTCTACCTGATTGGATCCCCAGCCATCGGGTCATACTGGATGAGGAGCTCACTGTATAGCCCCGTCCCAGAAGGAGAGCAAATTCCCAGTCCTGCTCAGCATGGTCACCAGTCCTGCCCCTTTCAGGTCATAATCTCATGGTTTATGGGTTTAAGCCCTGCCTCAGGCTCTGCTTTGACAGTGTGGAGCCTGCCTAGGTTTCTATCTCTCTTCTCTCTACCCCTCTCCTGCTTGCATGCTCGCTCTCTCTCTCTCTCTCTCTCTCTCAGATAAATAAACATAAAAAAAATTTTAAAAAAGGGCTAAAAAATAAAATCCTAAGTGCTGATGAGCAACTAGATCTCACATGCAATGTTAAATGCAAAATGGGACGTCATTCTGGAAAAAGCGTTTGGTAGTTTCTTTATGTATATTTTAAACATGAGTTTACTATAAAACCAACGGGTCCTGTTTGTAGGTATTTTTCCTAGAAACATGAAAACTTACATTCCCACAAAATTCTGTACATAAAAGGATTCATAATGACCCCAAACTAGAAACAATTCAAATGTCCTTGAACATGTAATAAACTGTGGTGTATTGATGCAATGTAATACTATCCTGCAACAAAAAGAAACAAACTACTGACTTAACAGCTGGATAATTTTTTTAAATTTGTATGTGTGTGTGGGTGTGTGTGTGTGTGTGAGACAGAGAGAGAGAGGGAGAGAGAGAGAGAGAGACAGAGAGAGACAGAGACAGAGACAGACAGAGACAGAGAGAGAGGGAGGGACAGAGAGAGAGGGAGACCCAGAATCTGAAGCAGGCTCCAGGCTCTGAGCTGTCAGCACAGAGCCCAATGTGGACCACAGGATCATGACCTTACCCAAAGTTGGAAGCTCAACTGACTGAGCCACCCGGGTGCCCCTAACAACTGGATACATCCTAAAGGCATTATGCTGAGTGGGAGAAGCCAGCCTCAAAATGCGGCACTGCATAGTAGAATTTCTATGACAATTCTGAGAAGACCAAAGGGTAAAATAAAGAACAGAATCAAGGTTGGGATGGGGCAGGGTATTGACTGCAAAGGGGAAGCTGGGGGGGGGGGTAGTTTTTGCAGTGATGGAAACATTTTGTATCCTAATTGTGGTAGTGGTTACATGAAATCATCCATGTGACAGCATTCATAGAACTTTGCACCAAGAAGTCAATTTTCTTGCATATTAATTAAAAAAAAATAGAATAACAGATTTGAAAACAGAAAATAAACTTTGGTATGAAGAAAACAACTCAATAAAAATGGGCAAAAGATATGAACAGATATACGGTTGGCAAACAGGCCCACGGAAAAAAATAGTCAATATCATTTGTCTTTAGGGAGTTGTAAATTAAAATCACAAGGATATAACACCCCATGCCATTAGGCTAAAGTTAAAACATCTGACCACAGATACCAAGTGCGGGTGATGTGAAGGAGCTGTAATGCTCAGTGCTGCTAAGAGAATCTGAAATGGTAGAACCAGTATGAAAAATAGTTTCTCTGAAAGTTAAAAATATACTTGTCATGTGCTTCAGACATCCCATTCTTAGACATTTGATCCGGATAATATGAAAGCATACATCTGCACAAAGACTCATACACAAACGTTATACCATCTGTATTTCTGGTGGCCAAAGTTTGGAAACAACTCAAAAATCCACCGACAGTTGAATCGAAAAACAAATTGTGATATATCCATATGATGGAATACTACTCAACAAGAGGAAAGAACAAATACATACAAGATGGATGAGTTTCAAAGTAATTATGCTGAGTGGGGAAAAAAAAACTTCCAAAAACAGAGTGCATTCTGGATGATTCCATTTCTATAAAATTCTAAGAAGTGTAAACCAATCTATCAAGACGGAAAGCAGAGTAACAAGCTGCCAAGAGATGCGGTGGGGTGCTGTGGAAGGGCGGGGTGGAAAGCTGTGAGGGGCAGGAGAGAGAGATTAAAAAGGGGGCACAAGGAAACTTTTGGCATGATGGAAATGTTTATTTCTTGATTTTAATGATTGGCCACATGGGTGTATACATATGTCTGAACTTAAGTTGTATACTTTAAAAATGTGCAGTCTAATGTCTATCAATTTTACCTCAGTAAAACTATGAAGAAATAAAAAGGAAATGAAAATAAATTTTAAAATATCAAGAATGAGAAAAAAAAAAAAACAGAAACGATGTCAAGGAAGACACCAATGATCATTTTTACCTGTCCAAAAAAAGTAACGGTGAATACTCGCCCCTCACACACACAAGCGTAATTCCATTATGGCTTCCCACTCGTCATATTCCCCTTCTTCCATCTTCCTATGAGGCAAAGATAGCCCACTCGGAGAGGAAGAGAAAGGGTAGCAAGTTTGGTCAGGGTTTGCCTTCCTCCTCCTAATCTCCTTGGATGTATGGTGCCCCAGGCTGCAGGAAAAGACACAGCTCACTGCTTCTCTCCAAATCTCCTTGACAGACGTGAATTCAGTTAGTTTGGGAGCATGTCTAGTACAGATAATTCATCAGGACCATTGTCAAGATTGTCAGCAATATGGAAAAGCTGTTTCCCAACCTCCAGAAAAGCACAGCTCCATCCAAGTGAGAGTCGAAAAACATCTCAGTTTTTGTACAAAAATCCCATAGACCTGACAGATTCAGTGTCATCCGCGTACCCCACATGCAATTCCACTTCTTTGCTCATGTCTTGTTAAGTGATTTTTGAAAGCTGTAATTATATAAACAGAGAGCCTCCCACACTCTGACAAGAGGAAAAATACATATTAACTCCAGACAAAATGTGGGTGGTGGTATCTTTTTTTTTTTTTCCTTAGCAAGCGTTATACTGTCAGAAACTATGAAACACTACCGCAAACAGCAATAAGTCACTAAAAGTCTCTCATACTAGAAACTGCCGTGCAGTTACCGAGGATATTATTTTACTTTTTTATGTCTCCTGGGTGATTTCACCAGTGTGAGAGGTGACACCGCAAAGCTCTTACATCCAATTCTTCCTTTCTTGTAAGATGTTGCCAACCCATCCCCTTTCCCAAATACTTGTGTTGGTAAGACGTGGCTGATTAGCCAAATGCTTGCTATGTTCTGTTGTGAGATGTATTGATATGAGTTCCTTCTGACACTGTGCTTTCTCATCAGTTGAATTGCATGGTGTGGCGGGGTGGGAAATAGAAAAGAAAGATAGGACATAGACGTCTCCCCTGGTGTAGAAACTAGGACCGTCTAATGCAACATCTCACATTAATACCAATGTGAAAAACAAGACCACAAACCCAAATCAGGTGTAGCAGAATTATCATCGTTAAGACAGTGTTAATTGTTAAACAATTTAGTTTGTGTCCTTGGATGAATTTGACCTTTTGAAGAGTTCATTCATTTAGCCTTCTTAGATAACATTAGTATTTGTTGAACGTTTGTCACGTAAAAACTGGCGTAAAGAAGCTAAGGTCGCCCTGGAAAAATTAGGACAAATTAGTAGAACAGGTATTAAAAATACTTAGTCTGGCTTCAGAATCCCACTTTCAACCCTTCTGCTATTCTATGTCTCAAAATTGTGATGAATACTTATTAAAAGCTTCTTATGGGCCCAGCATTATTCTAAGCCCTTTATACTTATTATCTCAGTTCAGGCTCACAATAGCCCTATGATGTATGCATTCTTAGTTTCCCAGTTTTTCAGATGATGCGACTGAGGCATGGAGAGATGAAATAACTTGTCCAAGATTCATGGCAACCGGCAGAGTAGGGACTTGAACAATGAACCTGACCCCAGGGCTTGTGCTCCTCAGCAAACATCGAGGAACATGGATTAGGTTTATGATCTGGACAAATCGCCACGTCCAGTACTGGAGTTTTATACATAAAGCCCCTGTCAGAAAGCAGCTCAGCGTCTAGTTACAGGGTTAGGGAAGTAAGCCAGGCTCTTATCTGCTGCTTCTCTTTCCTTCTCCCCCTTTCTTTCTTCCATCTTCCTGCTTTCTTCTGTCAGGATTTCATTCTACGGACAGAAAAGTAATGACATGCATAATGACTAATCCATCTCCCACCCCAAAATGGTAGAACTGGTAGGTGAAGGAAGTGGGAGGGTATAACATTTTCATGTTCATCTTTAGAGAGCTCGGGGTTAAAAATGTTAAGGCATACCAGAGATTGGCAGCTGCAAATTCACCCAACCTTCTTGTCAAATCTGCGTCCACGTGTTCAAGATTTTCATGGGTGACAAGAAACCCCATCCTATAGGAAATAACTTAGCTGGAAGGAAGGTGCAAGTAATTTCAAGCCACAGAAATGTTGTCAGTGAGACCTGAAGGCACATAAACAAAGAAACAGGCCGACTCTGCCATAGTAGATCATTCCTGAGAGGAAGAGGTAGAAAATCTGGACAGCAGGACGATAGGGCAGCAAGAAATAAAGCTTGACGTTACTGAAATTTTGGAGATATTTTGTACAACAACCAACAGCATCCATCCCACTTAAAAGAGAAAGTTTACCAGAAACAGGCTTCTGCGTTAAGAACAAATATGAAATGTATAGCACTGGCTTAGACGTCAGGTAACCAGAGTCAAGAAAATAGATACAGCAGGTTGGGCAGCTGGAAATTCTCATTACACTACGGGAAATATTTAACAAAACTGTGATAATTTGGAAGACGGAATATGTGTCTCCTGAGACTAGCTTTTAAGGAAGTTGTTGGGAAATGTCAGAATGTTATGTGCTACTCTGTTGCTTTTAGCAAGATGTTATAAGAAAGAGATGACTTCAGGCAAGAATAGCTTATTTTGAGGTAAAAGTTTAAAAAATAGAGAGTCAAGAGCTTTACTTAGTTGCAAATGATGTTTATTTCTGGACCCCAAAATAGTAAGTTGGGTAAGTTTGAACAAAGTTTTGAGCATCAAAAGCCCAACAAGACTTGTTAATTGAAAAAAGTATCTCAATCTTTCAGCAAAGATTAACCATACAATCTCTCCACCCAAGTCATTAAGTTAAGGTAGAGAGGCATAGGAATGAGGAAGCCAAGAAAAAAAGCAATAAATAAAGAAGGAAACTTTGGGTGTCATGACTGGCACATGGAACTGAATGAAACAAAACAGGCCGAAAATGTAGTAACTGTATGTGGGACTTGTATTGCCCCCGCAGAAAAAAAGAACCCAAACATCAACTGCCTGACACCCTCTTTACCTGTGACCAAAGAGAATATGGACGAAGCACCCATAAACTGAGGGTGTAAGGGACCCAGAAGAACGATAAACAAGATGGAGTCTTCCAGAAGCTGTAATTAGAGACTATGAAGGGATTCTCCTACTGATAGGGCAAAGGTATTTCACCGACCAGCTGGACTTCATCGTTGAACTAATAAGGACAGGCAAAATGCCAAGAGTTTCTCATTGTTGCTTTTTCTACACGGGAGCTTATACTGCAGTTACCCTCTCTCCATCCTACCGTTGTACGCTAGGTGGCGGATGTGGTGGTGGAAGGAGCAGAAATAACTTGTCTTCAGATCAGGAGCCAGCAGAACACGAATAGCCATATCTACATGAGAGAGAGAGAGAGAGAGAGAGAGAGAGAGAGAGAGAGAGAAAGGGAGAACAGAACTGCATCTCCCCTACAGGTTCTAGATTTCTAGGTATGAAACTTTGGGCCACCTCCTTGGGGGATGTATTCAGTATATTCTAAGAGAACTGGCAAGGATTGGTCAGC
This sequence comes from Leopardus geoffroyi, assembly GCF_018350155.1. NCBI lineage: Eukaryota > Metazoa > Chordata > Mammalia > Carnivora > Felidae > Leopardus > Leopardus geoffroyi. Next base: position 147,081,240 of record NC_059328.1, read on the forward strand.
CCTTCACCAAATGCATTTACTCTTCCTCCCGCGCACACAGCTAAATGAGAAACCCCATTCTTTCAGTTGACATGGTCATGTGGCTAGTTATCACCTGCATTTACTCTTCCTCCCGCGCACACAGCTAAATGAGAAACCCCATTCTTTCAGTTGACATGGTCATGTGGCTAGTTATCACCAGTGAAATTTGGGTGAAATAACACTTGTCACTTTGGGGATAAGGGCAAAAGAAGTGAATGTGTTTCTTTCACCCTCTTTTTTTTCCCATTAATAAACTAAATGCCAATGACCCTGGAGAAGGGCAGAATTACAAAATGAAGGGGTTCTCTGTTCCATAAAGATCATATGGAAGGCCAGCTACCAATTAGGAACATCCCACCTGGGAGGGCGATTTATGTGCAAGAAAGAAACTTACATGAAGTCATTGATATTTTTTCAGATTTGTTTGTCACAGCGGGAAACATTATCCTAAGTAATACAATGCACAAAGCCTTTAGTATTCTAACTTGATCTACAGTGCTTTATCCCTTCTTTGAACTTTATATAGCACTTAATCTGTGATAGGCACTGTTCTAATAATTCTACAAGGTACTTTAAAGATATTATTATATATTATATACATACACACACATAGTCCATTAAGCCCCATATCAAATATAGGCTGTACTTCAGAACTTAATACTTAACTGTACCCCAGCGGACACAAAAAAATAACTTTTTATCCATCTATAAGTTAAAAAAAAATAAAAGTCAGTTTGACTAAACAAATCACAAATTGATCACTAGGGGACCTTAGTAAGATCTGCTTGAAGAGAACTCACTTTGAGCTCTATCATAACTTTATAGCTTTCATCTCTTCACTGGTCATTTAATTTTGAGACATAGTCCAGCAGCAGGACCTTGGGTCCAATTTAACTAGTAAGTTACACAATAAACTTCTTTAGACTCTATCTTACCTATGATATAAAAAGTATTATTTAGATTAGCTGTAGAAACATCATTAGACAAACATTTATTGTGCATTGACTATTGCTTAGCTTTTGCTAGAAACACAAAGATGATTGAGACCCAACTCCTGTTCTTGAGGACCATAGAGTTTAGTGAACACACAGGCATGTTAAAAAGTACTACAACTACAGCGCCTGGGCTGGCTCAGTTGGTTAAGCGTCTCACTTCGGCTCAGGTCATGATCTCACAGTTCATGAGTTCGAGACCCATATCGGGCTCTGTGCCGACGGCTCAGAGCCTGGAGCCTGCTTCGAATTCTGTGTCTCCCTCTCTCTCTGCCCCTTTCCACTCGCACTCTGTCTCTCTCTCAAAAATAAAAACTGAAAAAAAAATTGAAAAAAAATCTACTACAACAAAACCTGATGAATGCTGTTGTAGCAGCATGTACAGACGGATATGCGCACTGGCCACTGGTGTCAGAGCCATAATTCTACAAAGGATCATTCTGTAGGAAAAAAAAAAAAGATTTTGAAGCAGAAGATAAAAACACACACACATGCACACATACGCACATACACACACATTATAGGAAAGAAAATTCTCATGGCCCCTTCAGCCAATTATTCACAATTATTCACCATAGTAATGGTTCAATTTGATCACTAAAATGCTCCAATGATCACAAAGCCGTACATCAAGAGGTGAGTCTAAGTACTATAGCATTTATTGTTATTCGGAAATCCTTGTATCATTTCTACCATTCATTAAAATTTTCATGGTTAGTACCAAATTGATTGCCACTATTACTAGTATCCCTTGCCTTCAAAGATCCTCCTTACCCAACTCTTTAAAAAAAAAAAATCGTTCTTCTACAGTTCTCCCAGGTGAAGCCTTGGATTCATATCTGATCTCTCTTTCTTTATCACCCCCACATTTAAATATAGCTTTGTCTCTCACTAAGGCTGTTTATAACATGCCTAGCCTTCTGAGATTGCCTCCGTGGTAACCTGTCTGCCTTTCCATCACCTGATTCATGTTGATACTCCCTACCAGACAAATATTTCAACAGCTCTAGTTTAACTGTGTCACACTGTTTCCAATCTTTCCATGTCCCCACATTACTTAAGTCCTGACTTTGTTACTTACCAACCAGGTACTTAATCTTGTTGAGATTTGATTCCCCACTCTGTAAAATGGGGATAATAATCACACCTAACTCAAACATTTATCGTGAAGTTCAAGTGCTTTCAAACAGGTAGCGTATTTAACATAGCTTCCAGCACAGAGTAAGCATTCATTAGATTTTATCTGTCACTATTACTTTCAGTAACACAACGTGTGATGCAGTCTGAAATTTGACCCAAATTTAACTGTCTACTTTTATTGCACATAAAGCACCTGTTCGTAACAAAAAGCAACTTCTCCCAAGTTTAAGAACATGTCTTGCAAATCCCTTCCTTTGAACCTATAATTTTAATCATGTTCTCCCCCAGATATCTCTTGCTTTCGATTTGTTCAAATTCTCTTCATTCTTTGTGGACCAATTTGAGTCTTACCCCACAAATATCTTGCCATAGCTGATGGTAGTTCTCTCCCCACCTTGAACAGATAAAATGATATTCCTTTGGAGATTATCATATCATGTCATATTGTGGGGTATGAAATAATGCAGATCTAGATCAGATTGGAAAAAAGACATTCTTATCTCCACTCAGTCATGGTTTGCTCAGCATACTGTCCCAAAGCTGGAAGTGAGCCATAAATGTTTGGGGATTGACTGTTCATAAGGTCAATAAGGATATTCCTATAAAGTTTAGATTTAGAAGCAAGAGGGCAAAAGACAAAATAATGAAAGACCCATATACAATTCTCCCTTGAGTCACATAAGGGGGAAAAACAGCATCTAGAAAGAAAGATTGCTATGATTACCATATCTCCAAATGATACCACATGGAAAAAAGCTAAATATTCTAAAATTAATATTTTCTTGTCTTCTAACAATTGGCTTTTTTTGTTTTGTTTTGTATTTTGTAACTGGAACTGATTTTCATTTCTGTGCACCAAATCACAATCGATACGTGATTCTAGTCAACTAACCATGTCAAAAACCATACAGATTTTTATACAATTCACATAGACTTCATGCGGATGAGCCCTCACTCTACCATGCGGATGTTTTACACTACAGCCGCCTCTGTCTATCCCGGTGGGTTGGATAAACACCTGTGCATATATTTTGTTTTACTTTTCAGAGAGTAATAATGCATCCCCAGAGACCGGGAAAGCAGATTAGCCAGGGTGAGGATTAATGAACACAAGCTTTGGAGTGAGACACATCATTGCATTGCTCTCCCCAAGGTAGATGGCCATGGGCAAGTTACGTAACCTTCCTGAGCCCTTGTTTCCTCCCAGTAAAATGAGGATAATAATACTGCTTCATGAGGTTTTCAGAAGGATTAAATGAAATGAAGTCTAGCAAAGTTCTCGGCTCATAGTAGGAGTTCAGTGTTTACTCGCTCACATTTGCAGTTCAGAATTATGATTGCATTAGGAAAAGAGGTTTTCCTTCTATGTCATGGATGCTGGGGAGTGATACCTCAGCCTGATTTGTAACCCCCATCCTGGAAAATCATGCTGGATATTTTCATTTAGTGCAGTGACTTTCAAACATTTCCTTTAACAGCAGCAGCAGCACCTTTTGGTTACCAGTTAAAATCTTAAACAGACCCCAATTAAAGATAAAAAAAAAAAGGCAGTCATTCTGGGAAGACTTTGAATTAGAAGATCTGGTCCTATCTAGCTTGGTATTGCCTGAATTTGAGAAAGTTACTTGACATTTTTGAATCCCTTTTCTCATCTGCAAATTTTGGATGATAAAAAATACTCCCCTGCTTAGTTTACAAGATTGTTGTGACACTCAAGTGAATGCATGTGTATGAACGCACTTGGAAATAGTAATGCAATACACAAATATACACTTAGTTCTCTTATCACAACACAAGCTTCTGCATTTTGGCTCACCTATTTGATTTTTTCCCAACAGATTTACCTCCCTAATTACAGGCAGTTCCTTGCTAGCAAACAGGTGTATTCCAAAATTTAATTTGCTAATCAGTTGTTAAGAACTCAGCACACATTTTCCCTTAGAAATGATGTTATAAATGGAATAGCTTATTTCTAAAGAAATTTCAAATGAACACTGTAGCCCATGATGTAGTTGAAATATTATATACATTTGCTATAAAAACCATTGGAAATATTATTGCAATATAAGTAAATAGTCAAATAATAAAAATAAATGAGTTTAATTTATCTTTAATGCCAGCATTTCATGTCCAGCAAGTTTAATGTAAAAATAGTAGACATTTAAGCTAGTGGAGATTCTAAAGAGAATTTCTGTGTCCCACAGGGGTTTGGAATTCGTATTACCTGCTTTTGTGATTGACAGATTTCAAAACTTAGATTTTTTTCATTTCTTTTTTGTTACTTTTATGCCTAGCAATTACTACTGGGATAATTGATGGGGGGTGGTTATAACAAGAAACAAAAACAGGTAAGAAGAAGCATGGAAAGGGAAGACAGGTAGGAAGAGAAATAAAGAGTGAAAAAAACAGAAATTTAGGGTAACCAGGAAAATGAAAAGGAAGGCTGAATGATGTGAATTCATCTGGGAAGAAGACAAACAAACTAAAAAAAAAAAAAGTAGGAAAGAAAGAATGGTGAACCCAGTTAAAGATTAAGGGGGGAAAACATTTTGGAGGATTTATATAGTTGAATTCATTCATTCTACACAAAGGTTTCCAGTACTTGAGTCAAGCAGTTGGAGAAGGGAATATGGAGCCTCCATAAGGTAGATGACAGAACAGGAACAGATGTGGAGTTGACCTTTGGTATGAATTAGACATTTATTACTAAGTGCTATTGACTCTGGAAGTCAATAACCTAAACAATATTAAAATCATTTGAGGCAAAGAGTTAGTATCTGAGAAATAATTAGGAGAAATTAGCCAAAGATGAAAATATTTAACTGGACAATCTACTTGGTGGATTGATATACAATCACTTGAGAGATGTCTTTGATTTATAGCATAATAGGAAATTGTTTTCCACTCAAACATTAAATATTTATCATAACACCTGATGCTCACGAAGACCCCTACGGCAGTGAATAAAAAGCTAGTTGTTAAAGTAAGGGCAAACTGTCTCTGACAAACCTCCCAGCATCTCCAAAGGTCACCAATGACTTACTCATTGCCTCATACAATCAGCTAGTACTCCACAGCAATGTGTCCTGATGCATACTTTCTGATGCTTTCCAAATTGGGGTTCTCATGACCATTCTTTCCTGAATCTTCATCTGTCTCTCCAGCTATCTTCCGCTTTCATCATCGTAGGGCTCCTCCTCCTTGCCCTTCCTCCTCCCAGTAAAAGTTCCTGTTCCTCGGTGTTCTGACTTGGTTTCCTTTTCATTTCGCAAGCGCTCTGCAAACAATCTCACCCACGCCCATGGTTTCACCACCATTTGCAAGCTGTGTTCTACACACTAGTAACACCCACATTTCTACCTGCAGCCAGGACTTTGCCCTGAGGTTCCAGAGTTCTGCATTCAACTGGAAGATAGCCAGAAGCCAAGATTCACGTTTTCCTCTCATTTGAAATGCCGTGGTTTTGATCATTTAAGAAGTTGAAGTGCACTAAATGAGAAACAGCAATTTTATCTTTTGTACCTTTGTGCCGATTCTCTCAGAAATTAAAATAATTTATCTTCAACTTAACCCTTTGTATGTATTCCCCCATCCTTAGTATTATAAGTTGATAAGATAAAGAATTCACAAACATTTAAGAATCTTCCTGACGACGGCAGCTTTTGATTGAATCTTAAAACATAAAATCGTCGGGGCACCGGGATGGCTTGGTTGTTTAAGTGTCCAACTCTTGATTTAGACTCAGGTCATGGCCTCACAGTTCATGGAGCACATCAGGCTCCACACTGACAGCATAAAGCATGCTTGAGATTCTCTCTTTTAGTCTCCCTCTCTCTCTGCCCCAGGTGTTCACACACTCTCTTTCTCTAAATAAATAATAACTTAAAAATAAAAGTTAAGGGGCACCTGGGTGGCTCAGTCGGTTAAGTGTGCAACTTCAGCTCAGGTCATGATCTCACGGGTTCGTGAGATAGAGCCCCGTGTCGGGCTCTGTGCTGACAGCTCAGAGCCTGGAGCCTGTTTCCAAATCTGTGTCTCCTTGGCTCTCTGCCCCTCCCCCACTCACGCTCTGTCTTTCTCTCTCTCTCAAAATAAATAAACATCTAAATAAATAAATAAATAAATAAATAAATAAATAAATAAAATAATTTTTTAAAAAAAGTTAGGGGTGCCTGGGTGGCTCAGTCGGTTGAGTGTCTGACTCAGGTCAGGTCATGATCTCATGGCTCATGGGTTAGAATCCCACGTTGGACTATGCTGACAGCTCAGAACCTGCTTCAGATCCTCTGTTTCCCTCTCTCTCTGCCCCCCCCCCACTTGCACTCTATCTCTCTCTCTCTCAAAAATAAATAAACATAAAAAAAATTAAGTTCAAACCTAGAAAATTCCAGAACAAACTGTGGTGATATTTTCCTATTACTGAAATTTACGTAGGGAATTTTAAGTGAGGGGATTAATTAAGACCCCCCACCCCCCACCTCCAGCCCCATATTTTAAACACAACAGATGTGCCTAAGCTGGGCTGGGGTCTTCAAAGCTCTCACAGTTTCTATGCTCGAATAATGCTTTCTCCATGCTGACTTATCGTTTCTTTAGCTTTTTTTCTTTCTTTTTTATTTTCTCTTTCAGGCAATGCTGAACTTGGAGCAAAGGGATTTACACTTTGGAATAGTTTCACAAAATGTTATTCCAATAATCATTTTTTTACTTACCAGGGAATAATGGCAGTTATGCTTCCACAAAGGAAATTTGGGGCATGCGAAAAAAAAAAGAAAGATCCTCGAACAAGCAAAACTAAGCAACAACAGCAAAAAAACCACCCCCACCAAGATGTATTGTAAGTTACAATAAAGTAGTAATATTATTGGGGGGGCATTAATAAAAAGGAAATTACCAGTTGAGTCAAACTTCCAATTTTTTCATTTTCTGTGATACTGTGAATATCTTCTGTTACCTATTGTATCATTCTGTTAAAGAAGAGCCAGATCGAACTTCCTTGAAATGTATACTTTTTATTCATTTATTTTATTTCTAAAATGTTTTTTAAGTTTATTCCATTTATTTTGAGGGAGAGAGAGCACAAGCAGGGGAGGGGCAGAGAGAGAAGGAGAGAGAGAATCCCAAGCAGGCTCCATACTGGCAGCACAGAGCC